>NW_028261381.1:76021840-76389340 GCF_051295495.1 Thamnophis sirtalis | reverse complement strand
CCATCCTGGTTTGCAGATAATTTAAATAATTAGCAATGGGAAGAATGTAACTGTTTTATAAGAAGAAACAGAAGCAATTGAAGCATTTTGAAAGAAGAATTGGGAGGTTGTTTATTTAATAGTTTTTCTTGATATTTCATAGCATATATTTTAGCAAGCATAGTTACTAAACTTTTGGTATGTCTCAGTTATTTCTATAAAATAAGAGGATGGGATTGAGAATGATACTTGTGTGTCTTAGGTAGCTCAGTAAGTTTCTGAGTGATTTGAAGCAAGGGCTTCCAATTAAATGTTTTTATTACTATGGGATAATCACAACTATGTTAACCTTAAGATGATGATGACGATGATGATGAAAAAGTCATAGAAAATGAAAAAGTTGAATTGCTCTGGGACTTCAGAATCCAGACAGACAGGCACCTGCCACATAACACCCAGGACTTAACATTTGTTGATAAGAAAGTCAAAAAAGTCTGGATAGTGGATGTGACAGTTCCTGGAGACAGCAGAATAGAAGAGAAAGATCTGGTGAAGATAACAAAATACAAAGACCTACAAATAGAAATAGAACAACTATGGCAGAGGCAAGCAAGGGTGGTACCAATAGTAATAGGCACCTTGGGTGCAGTCCCAAAACAACTACAGCATCACTTGAACACCACAGGCATTCACAAATTTGCCATTAGTATACTGCAGAAGACAACTTTACTTGGAACTGCTTTCATCCTGCAATGATATCTCTAACACTGCCAAACATCCAGATTTGCCTATCCCAGGTCCTTGGTAAGGGCTCAATAGGTAGACAAAAATGCCAAACCCAGACTGAACATCTGGCTGACTGTGTGATAATTATTAACAACAACAACAACAAGTGATATCCATTGTCATTGGGGCACTTGGTACCCTGTCCAAGAATTTTACAAGATATATTATATCCTTTACTCAAAAGGCGATGAAACAATGGAGAACTGAATTGGCAGTAGGGAATGAGAACTACGGAATGGTTAATATCAATCGAGGAATTTTCCAGGGTGATTCACTTTCACCTCTTCTCTTCATCATCGCCATGATCCCACTATCAATAATCTTAAAAAAAAATGAAATTAGGCTACCAAACAGGCAAAGAAGCTGAAAAAATTTCGCATTTATTATATATGGATGATTTGAAACTCTATAGAAAGTCAGAAATAGAAATCCAATCACTGACAAACACAGTCCGAGTATTCAGCACCGATATTTCAATGCAGTTTGGCATGGAAAAATGTGCCACTATATCCATAAAAAGTGGCAAAATCACTGCATGTGAGGGAATTGAAATGCCCAATGGCCAACTAATTAAATGCAACGAAAATGAAGCCTACAAATACTTAGGCATTCTGCAGTTGGATAACATCAAGCATGGAGAAGTAAAAACTATTGTCAGAATACACCAACAGAATACACCAACAGAGTTAGGAAAATTTTGAAATCTAAATTGAACGGTGGAAATACAATCAAGGCCATAAATACCTGGGCAATACCAGTTATAAGATACACAGCTGGTATAGTTAACTGGACACAAGCTGATTTGGACATTTTGGACCAAAAAACCAGGAAACTAATGACAATGCACTACAGTTTACATCCACGTGGTGATACTGATAGACTATACCTGCCCCGAAAATCAGGTGGCAGAGGATTATTACAAGTGAAGCAAACAGTTGAAGAAGATAAATATGCACTGGCTGATTATTTAAAAGAAAGTCAAGAACATCTATTAATTGAAGTAAAGAACAAAAATCTACTGAAGGCCCAACAGACGAAACAAGAATACAGAAAAGATGTGATAAAATCAAGAATGGAGAGTTGGCAGAACAAAGCACTGCATGGCCAATTTCTGGAAAAAATAAAAGATAAAGTGGACAGTGAACAAACTTGGTTATGGTTAACAACAGGTACATTAAAGAAAGAAACAGAGTCACTAATCCTGGCTGCGCAAGAACAAGCTATCCGCACAAATGCCATTAAGGCCAAAATTGAAAAATCCTCTGATGATGCCAAATGCAGACTTTGCAAAGAAGCTGATGAAACTGTTGATCACATACTCAACTGCTGTAAAAAAATCACGCAGACTGATTATAAATTGCGGCACAATTCAGTAGCACAAATGATCCATTGGAATTTGTGCAAAAATTTTAATATTAAAACAGCAACAAACTGGTGAGAACATCAGCCTGAAAAAGTCACCGAAAATCAGATGGTCAAGATCTTGTGGGATTCGGACAAACGGACAAAATACTGGCGCATAATACATCAGACATCACACTGGTTGAGAAAAATAAGGTCACAATCATAGACATCGCAATACCAGGTGATAGCAGGGTCGCCGAGAAGGAACATGAAAAAATTGCAAAATACCAGGACTTAAAAATCGAAATTCAATGACTATGGCACAAACCAGCAGTGGTAATTCCAGTGGTAATTGGCACACTGGGTGCTATTCCAAAAGCACTGGAATTACATTTAAAACAGTTAAAAATTGACAAAATCACCATCAGTCAAATGCAAAAAGCCGCACTGCTTGGATCTGCACGCATATTACGAAAATATGTTACGACATCCTAGGCCCCTGGGTGGGGCCCGACTAGTAACCAATGCCAAATCCGGCGAAACAACTGGCCGCTGTGATACAATTGTATAATAATAATAATAATAATAATAATAATAATAATAATAATAATAATAATAATAATAATAATAATAATAATAATGATGATGATGAACCGGGATCCATCTTGGAAACAAACCAGTTAATGTACAGCGCAGCTGTAATAGTCACTAATGAACTAGGCATTAAAATTAAAGTACCTAGTCATACAACAGAAAAAGCATCAAAGCCAAAGTGGAAAATCCGTTTAGAACAAAAAATAAAAAAATTAAGGGCAGATGCTAGTAACTTAAAGAACATGCATGAGCAACGGCTTAAAAACAACAAAATCATAGATCGGCTAATCAGGAGATATAGATTGGATACAAGAAACATCAATGAAGCTGTAGAGATTGTAAAACAGCAGATAACAGCAACAGCTAGAAAAATTGAAAGATATGAGGCACGAATCATCCAATATAAACAAAATCAACAATTTCGATCAGACCAACGGCGTTTTTATCAAAGTCTTAATGTGAATGGTGACACCAAAAGTGAAAAACCAGAAAAACAGGCCACAGTTGAATTCTGGAAAGAATTGTGGGAAAATGCAAAGGACTACAACAAGGAAGCAAAGTGGATACATGACTTTGAGAAAAGCATTGGCAACAAACAAATGCAAGTATTAGAAATAACAACTGAGATGGTCAAAAATCGAGTTAAAAAGGTAAAGAATTGGACATCACCTGGAAAGGACCAATTACATGGTTTCTGGCTCAAATATCTGACCAGTTTACATGCAATATTGGCCAGGCAACTGAATGAAATTTTACAAAAGGGCCAAATTGATGAATGGTTGACAACTGGAAAAACATACTTGATTCAGAAAGATCCAACTAAAGGAACAACACCTGAAAACTACAGACCAATAACATGCTTGCCAACAACCTTCAAATTACTCACAGGCATTATTGCAGATAACATGATGGATTATTTGGAAACAAACAACATCTTGCCAGTAGAGCAAAAAGGCAACAAAAGAAGGAGCAGGGGCACCAAAGATCAGCTCCTAATTGATAAAATGATATTAGAAAATTGTAAGAACAGAAAAACGAACTTGAATATGGTCTGGATTGATTACAAAAAGGCATTTGACTCACTGCCACATAGTTGGATCATAAAATGCTTAAAAACAACTGGCATTAGCAAAAATATTACATCCTTTACTGAAAAGGCGATGAAACAATGGAGAACTGAGTTGGCAGTAGGGAATGAGAGCTACGGAATGGTTAATATCAAGCGAGGAATTTTCCAGGGTGATTCACTTTCACCTCTTCTCTTCATCATCGCAATGATCCCACTATCAGTAATCTTAAAAAAAATGAAATTAGGCTACCAAACAGCCAAAAAAGCTGAAAAAAGTTCGCATTTACTATATATGGATGATTTGAAACTCTATGGAAAGTCAGAAATAGAAATCCAATCACTGACAAACACAGTCCGAGTATTCAGCACCGATATTTCAATGCAGTTTGGCATGGAAAAATGCGCCACTGTATCCATAAAAAGGGGCAAAATCACTGCATCTGAGGGAATTGAAATGCCCAATGGCCAACTAATTAAATGCAAAGAAAATGAAGCCTACAAATACTTAGGCATTCTGCAGTTGGATAACATCAAGCATGGAGAAGTAAAAACTATTGTCAGGCGAGAGTACACCAACAGAGTTAGGAAAATTTTGAAATCTAAATTGAATGGTGGAAATACAATCAAGGCCATAAATACCTGGGCAATACCAGTTATAAGATACACAGCTGGCATAGTTAACTGGACACAAGCTGATTTGGACCTTTTGGACCGAAAAACCAGAAAACTAATGACAATGCACTACAGTTTACATCCACGTGGTGATACTGATAGACTATATCTGCCCCGAAAATCAGGTGGCAGAGGATTATTACAAGTGAAGCAAACAGTTGAAGAAGAAAAACATGCACTGGCTGATTATTTAAAAGAAAGTCAAGAACATCTATTAATTGAAGTAAAGAACAAAAATCTACTGAAGGCCCAACAGACGAAACAAGAATACAGAAAAGATGTGATAAAATCAAGAATGGAGAGTTGGCAGAACAAAGCACTGCATGGCCAATTTCTGGAAAAAATAAAAGATAAAGTGGACAGTGAACAAACTTGGTTATGGTTAACAACAGGTACATTAAAGAAAGAAACAGAGTCACTAATCCTGGCTGCGCAAGAACAAGCTATCCGCACAAATGCCATTAAGGCCAAAATTGAAAAATCCTCTGATGATGCCAAATGCAGACTTTGCAAAGAAGCTGATGAAACTGTTGATCACATACTCAACTGCTGTAAAAAAATCACGCAGACTGATTATAAATTGCGGCACAATTCAGTAGCACAAATGATCCATTGGAATTTGTGCAAAAATTTTAATATTAAAACAGCAACAAACTGGTGAGAACATCAGCCTGAAAAAGTCACCGAAAATCAGATGGTCAAGATCTTGTGGGATTCGGACAAACGGACAAAATACTGGCGCATAATACATCAGACATCACACTGGTTGAGAAAAATAAGGTCACAATCATAGACATCGCAATACCAGGTGATAGCAGGGTCGCCGAGAAGGAACATGAAAAAATTGCAAAATACCAGGACTTAAAAATCGAAATTCAATGACTATGGCACAAACCAGCAGTGGTAATTCCAGTGGTAATTGGCACACTGGGTGCTATTCCAAAAGCACTGGAATTACATTTAAAACAGTTAAAAATTGACAAAATCACCATCAGTCAAATGCAAAAAGCCGCACTGCTTGGATCTGCACGCATATTACGAAAATATGTTACGACATCCTAGGCCCCTGGGTGGGGCCCGACTAGTAACCAATGCCAAATCCGGCGAAACAACTGGCCGCTGTGATACAATTGTATTATAATAATAATAATAATAATAATAATAATAATAATAATAATAATAATAATAATAATAATGATGATGATGATGAACCGGGATCCATCTTGGAAACAAACCAGTTAATGTACAGCGCAGCTGTAATAGTCACTAATGAACTAGGCATTAAAATTAAAGTACCTAGTCATACAACAGAAAAAGCATCAAAGCCAAAGTGGAAAATCCGTTTAGAACAAAAAATAAAAAAATTAAGGGCAGATGCTAGTAACTTAAAGAACATGCATGAGCAACGGCTTAAAAACAACAAAATCATAGATCGGCTAATCAGGAGATATAGATTGGATACAAGAAACATCAATGAAGCTGTAGAGATTGTAAAACAGCAGATAACAGCAACAGCTAGAAAAATTGAAAGATATGAGGCACGAATCATCCAATATAAACAAAATCAACAATTTCGATCAGACCAACGGCGTTTTTATCAAAGTCTTAATGTGAATGGTGACACCAAAAGTGAAAAACCAGAAAAACAGGCCACAGTTGAATTCTGGAAAGAATTGTGGGAAAATGCAAAGGACTACAACAAGGAAGCAAAGTGGATACATGACTTTGAGAAAAGCATTGGCAACAAACAAATGCAAGTATTAGAAATAACAACTGAGATGGTCAAAAATCGAGTTAAAAAGGTAAAGAATTGGACATCACCTGGAAAGGACCAATTACATGGTTTCTGGCTCAAATATCTGACCAGTTTACATGCAATATTGGCCAGGCAACTGAATGAAATTTTACAAAAGGGCCAAATTGATGAATGGTTGACAACTGGAAAAACATACTTGATTCAGAAAGATCCAACTAAAGGAACAACACCTGAAAACTACAGACCAATAACATGCTTGCCAACAACCTTCAAATTACTCACAGGCATTATTGCAGATAACATGATGGATTATTTGGAAACAAACAACATCTTGCCAGTAGAGCAAAAAGGCAACAAAAGAAGGAGCAGGGGCACCAAAGATCAGCTCCTAATTGATAAAATGATATTAGAAAATTGTAAGAACAGAAAAACGAACTTGAATATGGTCTGGATTGATTACAAAAAGGCATTTGACTCACTGCCACATAGTTGGATCATAAAATGCTTAAAAACAACTGGCATTAGCAAAAATATTACATCCTTTACTGAAAAGGCGATGAAACAATGGAGAACTGAGTTGGCAGTAGGGAATGAGAGCTACGGAATGGTTAATATCAAGCGAGGAATTTTCCAGGGTGATTCACTTTCACCTCTTCTCTTCATCATCGCAATGATCCCACTATCAGTAATCTTAAAAAAAATGAAATTAGGCTACCAAACAGCCAAAAAAGCTGAAAAAAGTTCGCATTTACTATATATGGATGATTTGAAACTCTATGGAAAGTCAGAAATAGAAATCCAATCACTGACAAACACAGTCCGAGTATTCAGCACCGATATTTCAATGCAGTTTGGCATGGAAAAATGCACCACTGTATCCATAAAAAGGGGCAAAATCACTGCATCTGAGGGAATTGAAATGCCCAATGGCCAACTAATTAAATGCAAAGAAAATGAAGCCTACAAATACTTAGGCATTCTGCAGTTGGATAACATCAAGCATGGAGAAGTAAAAACTATTGTCAGGCGAGAGTACACCAACAGAGTTAGGAAAATTTTGAAATCTAAATTGAATGGTGGAAATACAATCAAGGCCATAAATACCTGGGCAATACCAGTTATAAGATACACAGCTGGCATAGTTAACTGGACACAAGCTGATTTGGACCTTTTGGACCGAAAAACCAGAAAACTAATGACAATGCACTACAGTTTACATCCACGTGGTGATACTGATAGACTATATCTGCCCCGAAAATCAGGTGGCAGAGGATTATTACAAGTGAAGCAAACAGTTGAAGAAGAAAAACATGCACTGGCTGATTATTTAAAAGAAAGTCAAGAACATCTATTAATCGAAGTAAAGAACAAAAATCTACTGAAGGCCCAACAGACAAAACAAGAATACAGAAAAGATGTGATAAAATCAAGAATGGAGAGTTGGCAGAACAAAGCACTGCATGGTCAATTTCTGGAAAAAATAAAAGATAAAGTGGACAGGGAACAAACTTGGTTATGGTTAAAAACAGGTACATTAAAGAAAGAAACAGAGTCACTAATCCTGGCTGCGCAAGAACAAGCTATCCGCACAAATGCAATTAAGGCCAAAATCGAAAAATCCTCTGATGATGCCAAATGCAGACTTTGCAAAGAAGCTGATGAAACTGTTGATCACGTACTCAGCTGCTGTAAAAAAATCACGCAGACTGATTATAAATTGCGGCACAATTCAGTAGCACAAATGATCCATTGGAATTTGTGCAAAAATTATAATATTAAAACAGCAACAAACTGGTGGGAACATCAGCCTGAAAAAGTCACCGAAAATCAGATGGTCAAGATCTTGTGGGATTTCCGTATACAAACCGACAAAATACTGGCGCATAATACACCAGACATCACACTGGTTGAGAAAAATAAGGTCACAATCATAGACATCGCAATACCAGGTGATAGCAGGGTCGCCGAGAAGGAACATGAAAAAATCGCAAGATACCAGGACTTAAAAATCGAAATTCAACGACTACGGCACAAACCAGCAGTGGTAATTCCAGTGGTAATTGGCACACTGGGTGCTATTCCAAAAGCACTGGAATTACATTTAAAACAGTTAAAAATTGACAAAATCACCATCAGTCAAATGCAAAAAGCCGCACTGCTTGGATCTGCACGCATATTACGAAAATACGTTACGACGTCCTAGGCCCCTGGGTGGGGCCCGACTAGTAACCAATGCCAAATCCGGCGAAACAACTGGCCGCTGTGATACAATTGTAAAATAATAATAATAATTGTATAATAATAATAATAGGAACATAAAGTGGAAGAAGTTATCGAAAATGAGAAGGTGAAGATCTTGTGGGACTTTGTAACTTGATATTTTTGCAGTATACTTCTCCCAGATAGTCATGCATTGTTTTGGCACCAATTTGAGACTAACCCACATACAATCTCCATTTTAAGTGGACACACTTTCATCTAAGAAAATCAAGTTGAAAATAAGATGCTAAATTGAATTCAATTTATTTAGATGTAATATTCTAAAGAAGCTTTGCAAATCAATACATTTCAGTAGAGATCAAGATAATATACATAAAGTGATTGATATTATTTTAAGAAAAAGTCTGAATCGGAGGAGTGGGTTTTTGTGCAACAGTCCTTGTAAGTTTGGTTTGCCTAATTCTAAGAACCTAATTCTAAGTACATTCAGAAATGTTTAGAATACGAAAGTTGTCAAAGACACTCTTGCTTCATAACAATATGAAGCAACATACAATTCTTGCTGTGAATCCTGTAAGAACATCTCTTTGCCTCTTATGGGAAGAAACAGTTAGCTTGCATCTGTGTTTTAAACTGCTTGTTAATCAGTGAAGTCAGGTTATGAGCCACTGTACTGCATTGTGTGTAATGCTGCACAAGTTTTAATATGAAATGAGAGTAGTACAAAATTACTCCTAATACTTTATGCAGAAGTACTCAGTTTAGGGAAAGATATTCTTCAGTAAAGTCCTTCAGTAAAGAAATGACTGTTACTGGAAAAGTTCCTACAGCTGTCCAGAAGGTATGGTTATTTACTGTAGGTTTCTCATCTCATGTTGCCTTTAAGTGCAGTTGATCTGTGCGGCACTGTTTGAATTCTTGCCCTTTCTTGTCCTGTTTTTGCACCACCACCCCCAGCCCATTTTCCATCTCATAATTGGAATGTTTTACAATGATAATGAGGTTGGCAAGAACAGGGCCTTTTACTTGCTGCCAAAGTAAAATACGCAAACAAGAAAAGCAACAGCTTCTTCCTTTCTTCTTTCCCCACCACTTGCAATGAGGTGGCTGGTACCACTTTGTTCATGCTGCAAGGAAGATAGAATGTCCTGCCTACAATTTCTGACAGATGGCCTGGAATCAATCCACATTGAGCAAGATAGGGCACTGTCACACATTGGCCATTCTACTGTTCATGATTAAACAGGGGAAGACAGTTTGCCTGATTTTATTCAAAAGCAGAGCACTATGTACACTCTGTGCAAGAGAAACCTTGAAAATACTATGGAGAAATACAAATTACAAATGTGGAAGATTCTGTGTCCCAGATAGAAGTGTAAATTTAAAAATGCAGAAGATCAAAGCTAAACGTAAATGAATACGGGAGGATTTTTTTTTCCTGGATGGATTCATCTGAGGTGAAGTGGGTAGTCACTGTGGAGAACTATTTTAATTTATTCAATGGAGCCTGGAAGAAGCTTCTTGGTTTATGATTTAATATTTCAGTGTTAAACAACTTGGTAAATTTGCAGCCAAATTGGCGTCATACTGGAAAAGAAGGCTGTTTGGCAGTCCTTTGGTTTGCAATAGTACAAAAATCAGTTAAACCCTAAAATAGGCAACTTCTCCATCATTTTCAGTGAAGAAACCAAGCCTATTCAGAGGGCATGGAATGCTACAGCTTTGGGACTAGAATGTGTAGTGCTGAACATAGTGCAATGGGATTGATCCACTGCAAAATTTGTTATAATTTCCTTTATATTAATATAGGTGCTGGCATCTTTTCCAGATGCTGACTGCCATGAAAACCCCAAATACAGTAATGAAACATTAACATGATCAACATTTCAAAATAAGCTTTCTAATATTTTTATGTGGGTATGGATACAGTGTTAAACTCTTAATGCTTTTGACTCTTCTTAAAACAGTGATCTGAAAAGGGCAGATTAAAAGAACTTTTGATAATTTGAAATATAGTACATGCCACTTTAAAGAGTACAGTGACTCAGCACATATGTTTATATAAGAAAGAAATCTGCAGTTTTCCAGTGAAAGACTTTATGGGTAAGCTAAAAAAATACATGTTTGGGCTTATTGTGTTCCTTTTTTAGATCATCCATGTTTTAATTTTTTTTCTAGTGAAAATAATTTCATTGAAAATAAAAATTTGAAAAGAGAAAATACTTTGAAACATTGAGGTTAATACTATCTAATACAATGGACAGTTACCATGCACAAAAGGTTGCTGGCTATGTTAACTATTAAGACTTTGTGCCCTGTCATTATTCCTGGATAGCTTAATACTAATTTTACAAATGTGAGCTAACAGTTTAAGCCATCAGCCTTTGTATTTTATTGATTTCATATAATCAGATATTGGTCATCCTTGTTCACCTAGACAATAGTTTAATTTGAAATTTATCCTTTTTTTGTTTTTAAGAATCATCTTAATATTCATGATACTTATTTTCTTGCACAGAGAAGTACTAAATTGGAATGACTGCAATATAGCATTTCTTATATTAACAGGAGAAGAGAAGCTATTCTTGTTCACAATTTCATCCAGGAAGCAGAATTGCTGGTCACTGGTAGCCTCTTTATTTTTAAACTTAATTGACAGCGATGACTTGTTGACAAAAGAGTGACATGTGTGTTAGTATTTTGGTCCTCTTGGTCGTGGGTAGTGTCATAATGTATTTCTAGAGTGCAGTTCAGAGGTTTATATTCAATGTGCCTGTCGCTCAGAAATTAATCTATGTACCGTATTTTTTGCAGTATAAGACGCACTAAGATTTTGAAGAGATAAATTTAAGCAAAAAGTTTTTGCACTCTACACACCTCCCAAACCCTCTGCATGCCTCATTTTTTGTGAAAAACTGGACGTGCAGAGAGTTTGAGAGGTCTGCAAAGTGCTCCTGAGGGGGGGGGGGGCGAAAACGAGCAAAAAATCACCGGTTTTTGCAAAAAACAGGGCATGCATAGCCTTTAGGAGGCTTGTAGAGTGCTCTTGGGGGGGGGGGCAAAAATGAGCAAAAAATAGCCTGTTTTTTTTTTGTTGCAAAGAACAGGGCATGCTTAGCCTTTAGAAGGCTTGTAGAATGCTCCTGGGGGCTGGGGGGGGGCAAAAATAGCTTGTTTTTGCAAAAAGAAAACAGGGCATGCATAGGCTTTGGGAGCTTGTAGAGTGCTTCTGGGGGCTAGCAGGGCAAAACCAAGCAAAAAATGCCCCGGTATTTGCTAGTTTTGCCCTCTCCAGCCCTCAGGAGCACTTTGCAGGCCTCCCAAACCCTCAGCACGGCCATTTTTGTGAAAGGGGCAGGGTTTCAGGAGGCCAAAAATGCTGTATTCAGTGTATAAGGCGCACCCAGATTTTCACCCTTTTTGGGTGGATGGGTGGGTGGGTGGGGAAAGGTACATCTTACACTCCGAAAAAATATGGTAGGTGATTATGGTAGCTCCTATCCCTTTTCTTTTTAGCAGATTTCAAATCTAATTCCCAAAGTGTTCTTTTATACTCAAAAGGGGTTTTAATGTGTGTGTATGTTTGTATGCATATAGTATAGTTGAGAATAAGCAAGTTATCAAAATAATGCTGCTTTGTTATATTGTTACTGAGCACTACATCAGATTGAAAACCACTCATGAAAAGTCTCCACAGTAGTTTGGCGCTAGTCAGCTATATTATAAGAATTCCAACAGACTAACTGCACTCCCTTGGGAATGGCAAGGCTTCAAGTATTCTGGGGGAAGCCTGGCCTGTTCCATTACTGCAGTGCAATAACTCTAAAGTTGGGCCCCTCTTGACCCTCCTGTCTAGCTGGAGATTTCCCAACACATATATCCTCAACTGGTTAGTTTTTAATAGTGAACATGTAGAATGAAAAATATAAATAAATATATTAGTAGCCCTCAGAGTCCCTTCTCTTGCCTAACTTTGTCCTTGATACTTTCTCTTTTCCCCTGGGTTAACCATAAAAAAACCCATAAAAAAGCAAAATCTTTCCTGTCCTGAAATTCTTAGCTTTTATTTGATGTTAAAAGAAAAGTGGACCCTGAAATATTGTCTAGATTTTTATATTCATTATGGTCTCTTATCAATGCAGAAGTGGGTGGCTTTTGATCCATTGATCTCAGTTTGACTTGTTTTTTTTATAAAATTGGGATAATAATTTAACAGACCTATCAAAATGAGCAAGTGAAGTTTTTTAAAGCTCAAAGTACATGTTTGAGTGCTTGTATAGTTAAGAACCTCTAAGTATTAGGAAAATATGTCACTGGTATGTATCATTTTGTTACTCTGGAGTTTTGCTGTGCTACAAAAAAGCTTTATAGAATCCAGATGTGGTTATAATTAGTCAGTGTTCATTGTTTTAATAAGCTGATGCAATTAAGTCAGGTGCTGGGATGATTTTAGCCTTTTGTTTTAGATGTCCATTTCAGAATGCAGTCTGTTACCCTGAATCAAATTTCTGATTTGATTTTCCTCTCTGAAAAATATGAGGATTTTGCCTCCTCCTATGGTTTTGATTTGTAATATTTGCTATAATATTGCTATGTGAAGTGGCAAAATATACTTAGTGCTTTATCTCCAGATGATACTTTGCAAAACCAGTGTAAATTATGTTTGGGGGAAGGAAAATGCTAATGATTATACATCTTTCTAATAGAAAACTGTGCCACCCATAGAAAGGTGTTTCCTCCCCCTCCCCTTGGGGGAACTTGCTGTAGTTTCAGAAATAAATTATTTTGTGGAGGAAAAAAAAAGATGTACTAGTCTAATTCCAAGAAGCCAATTTGCAATGCTCAACCACTGTTCACAGACCTATTCATTTTACTGCCTGTGCTATTCAGAAAAGGGTGTATTGAGAAGTTTCTTGTAAGATTATACTTCTTCATAACGCTTGAATCTGCAATATGAAGTATACAATACAGGGACGACTCAGAGCTTCCCTTTCCTCTATTTTACCTCCCGGACAACAACAACAACAAAACAACAAACATTGTTCTACCTCCTTTCTGGAAATGTAGTATGATCATTATGGCTGTCAAACCATTATTTTCTTTTGTGTTCAGCTGTCATGTGCAGTAAACAATAAGTGGGAAAGTACTTCTGAGAAAGTTACAGTATTGCCCTTGAATTAGTTATGAACAGACATTGTGCAGATTTATATTGAACTTTATTGTCTTTTTTAAACTCTGCCTTGACAAATTGAGAATGTAAATATTCAGTAATCTTTTAAATGTGTCTTACCAGAGGATTCATGAGATGGGATCTTCCAATATGTTCAAAGCATTAACCAATTCTTATAGACCATGCCTGTACAACATAACAGTAACAGGTCAATTCCAGTCCCTTCCCTTGGGTATTTCTAGCCTCCTAGAGCATTTCTCTGTATCTGTTGCAGCTTAGTCTAACCGGCTTTGGGGATCATCTGCAGGCTACAGAAACCCATCAGTGCAATGTAAGATGATGGTGACAAAGAGGGCTGTAAGCTTCCCAGGTACATCTAGTTGGTCACTTCTCAAAATAGAACACTGGATTAAATCTTTCTGTCAGGTACAGCTAGGCTGTCTTGTTTAGAAGTACAGAGAAGTGAAGTAATAAATGAGGGTTAACAGAAAAGTTGCAAATGGATGAAAGTATATTTGTGTTCTTTATTGCAATCGTTACTCTACAAACAACTTCCTATTGATAATGTTAGGTTCATGATTGTTAAGGAGGAGTAATCCTGAAAAATGAAAAGGGGGAAAAAAAGGCTGAAAGCGGCCCATAGGATGCCAAAATGCTCCTTTGCAAAGAGCTCCTGGGCAAGTCTGGGATTGTCTTCCCACTATGAAGAATGGGGTGAGGATGGGAGCCAAAAGCAATCCCTGAGCCAGAATGTGCCAAAATGCCTCTTTGGAAAGAGCTCCTGGGCAGGGCTGGCTTTTACTGCGAAAAGAACAAAAAGCTGAAGGCACCTTTTCCCCCTTTTCACAGCATGAAACAAGCCTCAGCTTAAGGGATCCTAGAATCAGGGTGATTGGGACATGTGGTTCTGGTGCTGCTCACTGACCCATAAGGTAGGACACAGGACAGCCAAACGGGCAGCAATGGCATGGCAGGAGATTGTGTGGGGAATTGGAGACAGTCCCTTATTTTTACTGATAGGTATGTGTGGGGCTGGGAGGGACCAAGCCCACAATGGCTTGGATTGGATTGAAGTTGGTCCTCACTTGAAGTTGATCCTCACTTAACAATGGCACAGGGATTAGTCTTAACTGATACAGTGGTAGTAAGTCAAGGGTTATCTGTATTTGTCAATATTTTTCTTTTATGGTACTTTTTCCACAAACTGCAGGGAGTGGGAAGATTAGAACAACTAGCAGAAAAAGTCAACTGAAGCCCTTCTGTCTGTAGAATGTTTGTGTTGAATTGATGTTTCCATGAAGTTAAGCTCAACTTGAAGGAGACTTTGCAAGTATCCATTATTTTAAATTCTTATGTGTCAATACCGTTAGAAGAATATGTGGCATGTAATGCTGCATTTTAAATAGCTCCTAACTATTTAAAGGAGGCTTTACCATTATCCATTGTTTTAAATTCTTTAAATGGCAGTACCTTATTAGAAGAATATGTAATATGTAATACTGCATTCTTAGTAGCCGCTACTGCTTTCATTCAGGGCAAAGTACATAGCTACTTGTCTTTTTCCCCAAAGCAAGCTCTGTGAGGTAGGTTCAGTTAAGCCAGAATGAGCAAAAGTAACCAAATCAGCTTCTGCTACTGACAGTGGACTAGAACCTGATTGATCTGCTCCTTTTCCAACATATTAATTACTACACTACTTTACCTTTTTCTTAGTCCTTGAAATGGAGGGTTTTAGGCCACATTATTAAAATATTAGAGTCCTTTGAGCCCCAAATGTCTTGTTTTATTTAAGACTGCTTTAAAGTATGAGAGTCCATTTGGTCTAGTGATTAAAGCACCAGGCTAGAAACCAGGACACTGTGAGTCTTCAGGCAGACTTTAGGCATGGAAACCAGCTGGGTGACTTTGGTTCAGTCACTCTATCTCAGCCAACCCACTTTGCAGGGATGTTGTGGAAGACTTGGAGGAGGAAAAAATATTAGATATATTCGCCAAACTTGAATTATTTGTAAAAATAATAGAGGCAATTAAAATGAATAAATGATAACAAATTAACCACTTTACTTTTAACCATCCTGTTATAAAAATATTATTAAGGCTACTTTAATTGCAGATTTCAGATCTCTTGCAGTTCAGTTCTTCAAGTTCCAGGCTTCCTTGCATTTGTAACCAGAGTCCTTCATTTATGCGTGTCTGGAACATACAGTTCCAAACTTGCATCTTAAAAGCCACCTTTTTTTTTTTTTTACTTCAATGACTTACCTCTGTACTGGAATGAGTTCCTATAAATACCAACTGATATGCAGAGAGTTATCAGTTAAATTATTGAGCCAGAGTGATGGTGTCATTAAGTTCTGGTGGACCCAAATTAAAATGTGTGTGTGAGTGTGTGTGTGTAGGTATAGGTATGTATAGCATTTGCCTGCTTTCAAGTGTGCGTGTGTTTGTGTGTGTCTCTGTGTGTGTATTTGATGCTATGGAAAAAAGGAAGAGGGAGCATTATGCTATTTTAAATTTGTGATCAAAAGGTAGGATATAAATCTAACAAATATTGGATATATTCGCCAAACTTGAATTATTTGTAAAAATAATAGAGGCAATTAAAATGAATAAATGATAACAAATTAACCACTTTACTTTTAACCATCCTGTTATATTATTAAGGCTACTTTAATTGCAGATTTCAGATCTCTTGCAGTTCAGTTCTTCAAGTTCCAGGCTTCCTTGCATTTGTAACCAGAGTCCTTCATTTATGCGTGCTTTATCTATTATCTTATTACTTGCTTTATCTATTATCTTAAAAAGCATGCTGATTAATTTATTGAGAAATATTAGAATAATTCTCATAATGTTATATTTTCATTTAGGCAGGTTTCAAAGTAAGGAAAGTAATCCATACTGAGAAATGTATCTCCTTCTCTTTTGTTAATCTAGAAAAGCACTACCTACCATAAATTTACTTATGTTAGGAAGGAAACTTCTCACATTGCAGTATGTGATTGGCTTCAACAGTTGGAATCAGAAATGGCCACTATTGTTCAAAGTAGTGTGCATCTAAGTACTGTATAATTTTTGTACTTGTAGTCCATCTTATCTCTGTAAGTTCAAGGTAACCCATATGAGAGTCTTGCCAGTTTTTCTTCAGAACAAAAATGTCAGATTAATTGAATGAAGAAAGTAGAAATAAAAAAACCCTACCAGTGAGCTTGATTCATTACCTATGTAGGTAACATTGTCAGTGTGAGGATTAAAACAGCTTACTGACTGTTTGTATATTATATAGTGGCTTGCCTTGGTGGGATGTGGTGGGATGTTTTTTGGATGACTCATTGATTAGGGAATTGTGTCCCACGTGATTGTTTATCTGGTGCTGTTTCCTGCTTTTCTAGGTGTTGGCAGCTGGAGAAGATTTGTTTTACCCTATTTGCTTTCTTCCTTTTGATTGTATCCTTTAAATAATATGCAAATAAATTCATCTCTAGCTACTGATAGGTAATTTTTTTTAAATGCCAAGCTTCCAGGAATTCCCTAACATTTTAAAATTTGGCTTGATCTAAATGGTAACAGTTTTGCAGTTAAAACTGGAGTTGAGTCTGTCCATGGTTTGCAAGCACTTGGGTAGTGAGAGTTGTTTTTCAATAAACTTTGGTCCCTATTTTCCCATTGTTTCCTCTGTTTATGAAAATATCCAGGAAAGGTAGTGTGGCATTATTTTCTTCTTTCTCAAATTTTATTCCTTTAAAGTTATTATCTCATGTTTTCTTGTCTTTTCTGGTTTGGGGAGAAATCTCAGTAACTATGATGATTAACAATTATATTGTATTGTGAGGTTTAAGTACAAGTGGAGTTTTTGGAAAGCCAGATCTATACTTCCATTTGATCAAAATGGTTCCTAAATGCTAGTGGCTATTGGAGAACGTAGAGTCTATCATGATTGAAACACTAGGCTTTAGGAAACATGGAAATTCATCAGTCTTTTCTTTCCATAGCCTTGCGGCATATTTTTTTCTATAATGTTTTTCCCATAAAGTGGTGGACTGTTTTTCTACCACCTTGGCAAACTAGGCACACTGTAATGACTCCAGGGTTTATTCAGTAATTATGCTGTAATACTAAATATATAAAACTACCTTATCTCTTTTTTTTAATGCAGAACAGCTAAGGTTTGTAATTTCATTAAAAATCTGATTTTATTGAAAATATAAAAATAGTGCTTAGCAATGATGATTTATATTTAAGGCAGGGTAGTTGCTCATGCATGCACAGGTGGGTTGCTCGCGCATGTGCAGGTGGGGCACGTGTACACACGCAATAGCGCACAATCATACAGTTTTGGCACAAAAGGTTAGCCATCACTGTCCTAGTTTTATTTGTTACACAGAGCCACTGACATTTCATCAACTGTTGCATTATCCCAGCCATGCAGAAATACTACTTCTGCGTAACTTGCAAGAATACACAATGTTTGCAATCAAATATTGCATAGTTTGTAATTTAGTTGTCATTCAAAAATGTTCACTTTCGATTAAGTTAAACTATCAGTACCATCCAATGCAAACTATAAACAATGCAATCTTTTCTTTTAATCAATTTATATGAGATGCTGCCTCTGTAGGTAGCAGCACTTACCTCACCCCACTTAAACTCAAAGTCTGTGTTGAGTAGTTGAGTATGATGATGAACTACTTGGGAATTCCAGATCTGTTGGCTAGACAGGAAAATCAAAAACATATTTGTATGATTGCCAATAAAATAAATGAATACTAAGCAGTTTCTTCTCAGCGCCTATTTATATCCACAAAAGAGACAATTCTTAAGTAGCAGTGTAGATAATTCTACATATCATGTCAGCATACTTTTCAGTGAAGGAGCAGTAAAGATAAAGGCAATTACAACTTCCATACATACCTAAGACTAACTCAAACAACAAATTAAATATATCACTGTAATCCTGACATTTCACAGAGTTAATTGCTTTAATGCATTTTAACCATTTCCTTGGCACTTTTGTTTTGTTAAAGAAAAATACTTTAAAAATTTAAGATGTATCTGATTGTACTATATACAGATAGATAGAAAGAAAAGAAAGAAAAGCAAAATAATTAACTTTTAATGAGATATAAAACTCTACAACAAAATTTCTCCAGCTGGAGATTAGGACCCTTCCACAAGCAACTAACAGTGAGAACTGAATAATTTCAGAAAGCCTGATTAGCCTGAAACTTTTCAAAGCTCCCAACAGAGATTAAAAAATAATTATTACATCTAAGTGGTATATTAATTTCCTGGGGAGGGTGAAAAATGGCCCAACGGCCGAACCGGAAGTTCAGGGACGAGCTTCCCATTGGCCCTTGTTCGCCCTCCCCAGGCTTCAGGAAAGCTTCTGGAGCCTGGGGAGGGCAAAAAACAGGCCCGACTGCGCAAACCGGAAGTTCATTCCCAAACTTCCAGTTGACCTGTTTTTTGCCCTCTCTGGGCTCCGGAGTTTTCCTGAAGCCTGGAGAAAGCGGAAATGTCCCTGCCCTCCGGAAGTCCGAAAATCAGCTGGTCAGCGCGTATGTGCATGCTGGAGTGATGGCTGCTTAGGGCTGCTGTGCCAGTAAATAGGGCTCTGTGTGCCACCTTGGCACATGTGCTTTAGGTTCGTCATCAAGGAACTAGGGAATACAGTTATTCCCCAGGTAAGTTGCAAAATAAATTTAAGGGAACATATTTTCTTCAGTTCCTCCAGTCAGTACAGCATGAATAAAACTGCCTTTTACAATATTACCAACTGTATCCGTTCCACGTAATACAATGAGAGGCAGCAAGTTTTGCTTTATGCTCAGTGTTGATATATAAGCTCATACATTTTCTTGAGATGGATTTTACATAGTGTTAGTAAGAGCTGAAGATTTGGATGTTATCCCTAAGTTTGTAGATGCTTATTTCAGTAGCCTAATTGGCAGCACAACATTTTTATCTTCCATAGTTGGAATGAGTAGATCCTGCCTAGAATTCTAGACAAGGTAATATTTTAATTTTCTGTACTATTTTAATCTACCAGTAGTAGATTCAATCCAAAATCATTAATAATAGTATTTGTTGGCAATTTTTCAGTGTAGTTTGTTCATACCTGAAAACCTTGAAGCAGCTATGCTTTACATATTCCTGGCAGCCTACTGATTATATTAGCATTTTCAGTAAGGCTTCTGTAATTTTTAAGAAATAGTATACAAATTTTGTAAACACTTTGAAATTGTAAAAAAAGGGAAGAAAGGGAAGGGAAGGAAGGAGGAAAGAAAGAGAAAGAAAGAAAGAAAGAAAGAAAGAAAGAAAGAAAGAAAGAAAGAAAGGCAGCCAGATGTCCAAAGCTAGCAGCAGTCTCAGGCAAAGTAAAATGCAATGGCTTTTCAAATCTTGGAATTAGGAGAAAAATAGCTCCTTTCTCTTTATCTTGCTAAACCCTCGCATGACAAGCCACTCCATTCCTCATCATCCCTGGGCCAATGCAAATGCATCATTAAAGTGGCCATCTTTTCAAGTCCAAGCCCTGCAGGGACTTGGCAGGGTAGGGTGGTGGGGATAGGTAGGGAGCAGTGGTGGGTTGCACATGGTAGGCCCCGGTACAGGCGTACCCGGAGCACTGGGTACCATTCCAGTATGGTGCTCTGAAGGGCCCATCCACCCGCCCTCGCTCCTTATCTGTCTTTAAAGTCTTCGGTGCTTCCATGCACGTGCATGGCGCATACAGCGCCTGCGAGACGCTCCGCTGAGCAGTTGGAGCATTGCGGAGGCTCGTGGAGGCATCTCTGGACAGTAAGATGCATGCGCACATTGCACGCATGTGCGCGCACGCTATGCGTGTCCATGTGGATGATGCCGGCCCAACACTGGTAGGGAGGCATTGAAACATCCCTATGGTCAGTCATATGGATGAATTACTGTGGAATACTACAGCTGCTATAACTTAAAACACGGCTATAAGTAGTTTTTGGAGGGGTCTGTCATAACTTCAAATGGTCCTTAAGTGACCAGTCATCACTCAAGGACTAACTACTGAATATTTTGTTTATTTTTTTCTTAGTTTGCATTCTTTTTACTTTAATTTTTTAAAGTTTTTTTTTAAGATTAAAGTTTTTTTCCCCAAAATTTTTTTTAAAGGTTGAGGATGCATTAAAACAACAAAATCAGGTAGCACAATTCAAGGCTAGTATTAGCCCTTTGAGCTCCATAGGTCAGAAAGCAGTCACCACAAGGATTACAGGAATACTACTACTTGTTTCAAGACATAATAATGGAATATTAAAAGCCTGCCAGAGGGTTTTTCTATTCTTCTAATACAAATAGAATCAGGGTGGAGTTATCTGGAATCTCTTTGTCCCATTCTCTCCTTTCCTGGGATTAAGTTGTCTGGTTTGCTTTCTTTAACAACTCTTGCATTCCTTTTCCAATACTCTATCTGCATATCTCTGTAGGTAAACAAACAAGAAAAATATGGGAGGCAGGCATGTCGTTTTCTAAAACCGAAAATAACTCTGTGTCAAAAAAGGGATAAGGAGAAGCGACTTTCATTCTTAAACTTACAGTACAATAATTAAATGCAACAAAATGTAATACAATAAAAGATTCAGATGTATAAACTTTCTTTAAAGTGGCTCAGTTACATAAAACAAGTGTATGTATATGTGCAAGGATTCTACACACTGCCTCCCTAAGTTCCAGAAAGCTTTTATTTAAAGGAATTAAAATCACTGCTTCATTCTGGGATTTCTGTCTTGGTTTTGTATAGCTTGTATGCATTTTTCCTACTTGTATACATATCTATAATGCCAGAATTGGAATATTGCTTATTGTTGGTCATCACAAAATCAATTCAGATAATCCTCCACTTACCACAATGCTTTTATTGATCGTTCAAAGTTACAGCAACTCTGAAAAAAGTGACTTATTACCATTTTTCACAGTTACAACTGTTGCAACATCCCCAAAATCAACGGGAACAACATTCAGATGTTTGGCAACTGACTAATCTTTATGAGAATTGCAATGTCCCAGGGTCGTGCAGTCCTCTGATAAGCAAAGTCAATGGGGAAGCCAGATATAATTGCAATGATTTGCTTAACGACTGTGGCAAGAAAGGTTGTAAAACGGGACAAAACCTATTTAACTATTTCACTTAGCAACAGGATTGTTGGGCTCAATTGTGATTGTAAGTCAAGGACTACCTCTATGGAAGATGGAGATGGAAGATGCTAATCAAGTAAAATATATTCTAAATAATAGGAACTAGAGTATATTTATGGTAAATAGAAAGGTTATGATAGAGTGCTATAAAATTGTGTATGGTGTAGCTAAATAATATTAGGTCCTGATGACAGAAACAGAACAGAACAGAAAATAGCAAGTACTTCATTTTGCATAAACTTTAGGGATTTTCTAACATGAAATGTAATGATTGCACTAATATGGATTGATTTAAAAGAGGAGGATAGGAATGTCATTGTTAGCTATACTTTGCCTCCAATATTAGAAGTTGAATAACATAAATGGAATTGCTGAATAACATAAATGGAAAGTCTTTTCCACTTATATCCTACTCGGATCTCCTTAGACATTTGGCTGCTAGCATGTATGTTGCTAAAAATACTCAAGATCAACAGAAGGATGCTTATATTCCAAAATGCACCCAAACTATTTTTGCAGAATATGCAATTTATGTAATAGAAACGTGAACTTTTTCCATTACTGGATGAGATATTTTGGTTTTAATCTATATTTGTAATAACCCTTTTTTTCTTGTGGATTAGAAATGAAACAAGATAGTATAGTAGTAATTACTCATTAATACTTCAGTATATTGGTAGATACAATCAAAATGCAAGAATACAAAGTAAGAAAATAACTTATGTTAAGCACTGACTTCAAAGAAGAGTGGGAACAATTGTTACAAGTAGGACTTTTATTTTGGCAATTATTCCCACCTCTTTAGTTGTTCATAACTTCCACTTAAGAAAATCTTAATGGATTAAATTCCTTTGTTGGGCCTCCAAATGTTAATTAGCAAAGGTTAACTACATTGTTTTTCTTAAGTCAGTGAGCCATGAATTTCATTCGGTTAAGTAAGTTCATATAATAATCTTATGTCTTTATAACTTATGACTAACATATATGTTATTTTTCTTAGTTCCCGTATAACTTTAGGTATTTCAAAATATTTCACATTTTTACTGTTCTTAATTAATACCACCAATTTGTCAACTGTACTGCTCAAAATTTAGTGTTTCTATTGAAAACAGATACAGTGGCTGAAATTCAAAACATTTTAAACTAGATTCACTTAAATGAAACATGTAAAGCTGATTTTGAGGTAAAAATAGAGGTCTGAAACATAGCGTATGATAGGTTCTTTCTGGGAAATTTGCTTCCATAGATAAACTTTTCAATGTGGTTCCCCCCCCCCTTTTGGTGATTTAACTTCTGCAGTTTAATTTTTAGTGTACATATCACAATGCGATAGTAAAATATTTTCCCACTTGGGTATCTAGGATGCGCAAATGAATATTGTATTTGCTCAAATGAATGTTAAGTATTTACTCATAAATAAGGGATTTAGAGTAAATATAGTCCAACCTGAACCATATTTTACGTAAGGAATCCTTTACAGTGTTTAAATATCTTGCTTTTCTAGCATTTTTGTGCACTAGAGGGCAGCATCCACTAAATTTATTAGATATAGTGTAGAAAAATCTTAGAAGTAGGTCTAATATCAAAATACTTTGTCACCTTTATATAACCTTTTAAAATATCTTAAAAGCATAACATAGTTCTTTTCATAAGTAATTCTGTCACTTTCAGCACCAAGTTTCTTCAGCATGCAACAATATTGTATAAAAGATATTAAAGGCAGGAATCAGGATTTTTTAAGCAAAATTTATGCATTGTTTTTTTCTTGCAATTTTATATATCCTCCACAAGATGGAGTATATTTTCTATTTTGAAACAAAGTTGTTTAGGTCTGCATACAAAGCTGATACTAATAAAAATAATACAGTACTGTGCAGATATAATATAGGACAATATTTCCATATTTGGATCAATATCTTGAATTATGCCATAATCAGGTGAAATTGGTAACAATGCTGAAATTCATTAGTATGACCTTCACTCATTTTGCTGGAGCTGTGTGTCTTTCGTGGATCACTTGTTGATGTGAGAGCTTCATCAGATATTTTCATGTAGTCCTATAGAAATTCATAGTTGCAACTATCAGAAACTCATGTTTCAGTCTCTGATGTAATAGTTTATCACCACAATGACTGGTTTCCCGTAGTATTTAACTATGGGTTGTTCCAATCATGATTTGATTAATATTGCCTGGCCATAAAATAAGAGCTTATATATATCAACATGACTGGATTCACACAGTAACTAAACTAAAATGAAGAACACCTTATTATGACATAATTATGACAAAACTATGGAAATGTTATCCTATTCTATACCTATATAATACTATATTATTTTTGTTAGTATCAGCTTTGTATGCATAGATGTCCTTGATAAAGTCTCACACGATCAAGTCTGATTCCTGGTAACTACATCATTTATTGTTACTGTTGTGACATGTATTATTTTCATAATCACAGTATGGAAAGGTTGACTATTGTCTTTGTCAGGATGTCTGTTTCTATTCTACTCCAGTCCTGGAATTTCCTGGTGAATTCCTCTCCAAGTATTAACCAGATCTGATCCAGCTCAGTTCTTTTGAGGTGTTTTCACTCGGTATGATATGTGTCTAGTAAATTGGAATATTCCTATTTGTAAAGATAGTAAGCTATATGACTTTGAGAAAACCTGTTAAACTTGGCATCTTAAATTGCAAAAGGTATTTTTGTAGGAAGGAAAGAAAAGAAGGTTCTTTTCTGTCACTGACAATTTAGGTGCAAATGATACCATATTACTCCCCCCCCCATTGTATTAGTTTAGAAGTATCAAAAATAATGTAAGGTTTTACAAAGATGAAAATTTCATATTAATAGTTTTAGTGCAAGGGGCTTCTTAAAAATATGCTGAGTCCTGTTGAATAAATAAATAAATTATTTTGGTTCAATGGAAAGGAAATATGTACAGCATGGGAACTTGAGTTTATTCAAAATTGAGAAGAGGTGGAGTTGCCAAAGCCAGTTCTCAAAATTAAAGAACATTCTGCAGAATGCAGAAAATGTCATTGTAAGTTCTGTAGTACTAGTAACTCATCTCTGTTGAAGATGTAACTTCAATTATCAAAGAAACATATAAAACTGCAGTTGTCTGGAACTGTACTAGAACTAGTGGACTAAAATTTATGGAATTTTTAGTCAGGTAAAAATGTATTTCTTGCTTTTTTTCCTTTATGGAAGAGCTTGCTTTTCCGTGACCCATCAAAACCGCGGTAGACAAAACCGCGCTCGATGAAAGCGCGTACCTGACGTCATCAGCAGCGCAACGAAAAAAATTAAAAATAAATTAAATTGAAATTAAAATAAAATTAAAGCAAGCCGATTCACATAAAGGTAAGGGTTAGGTTTAGGGTTAGGGTTAGGTTAAGAGTTAGGGTTAGGTTTAGGGTTACGTTAAGCGTTAGGGTTAGGTTTAGTGTTAGGTTAAGGGTTATCATTAGGTTAAGGGTTAGGTTTAGGGTTAGGTTTAGGGTTAGGTTAAGGGTTAGGTTTAGGGTTAGGTTTGGGGGGGGTTAGGGTAAGGTTTTCGCTTTAAATTTAAATTTACCGCTCACAGCGCGATGTTTTCATCGCGCTGTGATGACGTCACGTACGCGCTTTCGTTGAGCGCGCTTTTGTCTACCGCGGTTTTGTGGTGGAACCGTTTGAACAGAAGACACTTATGTATGTGCATAAGGTGCCAATAAATCTCATGTTATCACTTTAGCCGCACTAAAGGGATATTCCTACTGCACATCTTCCACTATTTCTGAATACCTCTGCACCATGTTATTAACCTGTGGCATATTTCCTCTTACATTTTAATCATAGATTCTAGATTATTAAGTAACAATAAAACATACACATAGACATTTCAGATGAGATTCCTAGGCAATATAACTGCTTCCATACATAGGAGAAATTTAAGTGGGACTGATTGGACAGTAGAATACTTTTTTGATCATGAGACGGCAGAAACAGTTTCGTTATGAGAACCTAAAGCATATAATGTTATCCCTGGAATTTCATTTTGTAGGAAACAGAGAATAATCTGTCCTTTAATTTCAAGAAAATTATCCTTTTATGAGCAAAATCCAGATTTAATTCTGTTTAAAGAAGCTCCATTGAAATAGTCATGTGTTGATTCAGTACTGTTAGCTTGTGAATGATTCTTTAAGTTCCTTCTTCTGAAAAAGCAATTGCAACTGCAAGTATAATAGACTTGTGCCTCATTAAGTTTCTTCTGTTATACATCCTTTTCCTCAATAATTTAATGATGGCATTCTGTTTTACCAGAGTACTCCAGTTGTAATGATTTAATTCTGATTATGATCTCATACCTCTTTCAACCAAATATAAATAGCAGTTCTTGTTATGATTACATATATGCACCCATCAATGTACAAATACAAATATACACACACACACACACACACACACACACACACACAAATATAGGAAGATACCAACAGGTTCTTAGAAACGTCTGACTAAGATCTGTCATAATACATTTCTGTTATCTATGCCATTTTGAAATTTAGAACATCCAGACAAGGGTTACAGAATTAACTCCCCCCGCTTTTTTTTTTGGTATTTCATGCTAGGCTTTAAGAAATTCTTCAAGGCTTTGTTTAAAAGCTTGTGCCACTTTTAAATTCACTTTGTTATAAAAGTATTTTCTAGGTAGCTTTTTATAAAATCTATTTTATCCTGTTAAGAGAAACTTTGTATGTTTGACTTAGAGAGTGAAGGAATTTCAGTGGAGGAGGCACTGAGTGGGAGGCATATTTTAGAAAAGTTTCTGGAGAGCTCTGTTAGTTATGTTGTTGCTGAGACC
Source organism: Thamnophis sirtalis (assembly GCF_051295495.1). NCBI lineage: Eukaryota > Metazoa > Chordata > Lepidosauria > Squamata > Natricidae > Thamnophis > Thamnophis sirtalis. The sequence goes on along the minus strand of NW_028261381.1, from coordinate 76,362,733 downwards.
CATATATCAGTGTCTGGCAGATACAACAAGAATGTCAGGGCAGTCTAAATGATAGAGGGTATTTTGGAGACTTAAAGAGCATAGTTGTCTGGGGAGAGGCTATTTTCTTTGTTGGCAGAACGTAGTTGCTTTATTTTAACAAGTTTTGGTATGAAGAATTAAAATGGAAATCCCGAAACCGAAGTCTTCTGACTTCCTGGGGATAATCATTTGTAAACAATTAAATGCAGCCTACCTCTCAAATGAGAAGGGAGGTGATTTCAAACAGGGCAACATAATAAGCAGTTAGCTTCTGGTCCCTTTTTGGTCTTAAGTCCCATTTCCGGCAGAAGTCAGCATCAATGGGGAAGATAACATGTTCTGTATACAACTGTCACACCACTGAGCTTTATATGCCTCTTATTATATTCGCCTCTTCTTCCAGATCATAATTTTTAAAATAATTTTAGTTTGTTAAGTGTTGAAAGCTGTGAGAATGAGTCAGGTGTATGCATGCTGTAGACATAAAATCTAGATTGTGAAGAGTCTTGCATTTGTCCACCAGGAATATTAATTGCTTTTTCTGTTACTGCAGCTACCTGATCTTCCTAGTACGGTAACTTGATGCTTGTTATTTCTTAAGAGCTTGTGATACAGTCCCTCAGTAAGGAAAAATTCAGTTGAGTTAGTCCAAGTTGTAGACAAATGAGATTTTGATTGCACCTCATACATTACTCATATAATGGAGGAGTAATTACCTTACTCATATAATTTAGATTGCTTCTTTTTTGGAATTAAGTAAGCATAATATGGCAAACTCGGCCACATTATGTTGGAATAAGTTTTATGTGTGGGAGTTGGAATAGGTTTTATTTTTGTTGACCAGGACTAGTGTAGTAGGCTTTGGAAAATACAGTGTCTTTCATTCTTTCAAGCAAAATTCTCAAGATTTGATCGGATCCTGATTTTGATTATTGGAATCACAGATGATGTCTTTTTATCTTATTTTGCTTGGTCCTTTAATGTAATATGGTTCATGGCATTCAGATAGTTAATGGTAGCCAGAAGACATTTTAGACTATTGTGTAAGCTGGATGGCACTTCAGAAGACAGTGGATGTATTTTCATTGTGTGTGCATTCCTGTCACAGCTTCAATAGCAATAGCAATAGCAGTTAGATTTATATACCACTTCATAGGGCTTTCAGCCCTCTCTAAGCGGTTTACAGAGTCAGCATATTGCCCCCAACAACAATCCGGGTCCTCATTTTACCCACCTCGGAAGGATGGAAGGCTGAGTCAACCCTGAGCTGGTGAGATTTGAACAGCCGAACTGCAGAACTGCAGTCAGCTGAAGTAGCCTGCAGTGCTGCATTTAACCACTGCGCCACCTCGGCTCTTCAGTCCTATGCAGACTTTTTTTTTGTACCAGGTTGGTTAATATACTAATTTATCTTAGTAGATTTGATGCCAGATCTAAATTGAAAAGATTGGTTGTTACCATTAGAACAATATTGTATGACAACTTTATTTGTTACCTTTTTAATAATTTTTATTACCATCTAGCAACCTTTTAAGATTATACTTTGGGTGAAGAAATTTCCAGAATTTGATACGGTAAACACTTTCTACTATGTCTGATTTATTGTAGGCTTGGATGGGATCAATTGATCAATTGAAAGTCCACAACACAGAGACACAACTTCACAACATGTTATATAACATATTGTGAAGTTGTGTCTCTCTGTTGTGGACTTTCATCAATATTTGTGGCAAATTGTGTCATTAGTGATAGATAAAAAGAATGGATATTTGGCAATAAATTTGTTATTTCTCAATAGCCCCTCTGAGGTTTTGCTGACAAGTTGAGATAAGCTATTTGGCAACTGTGTAAAGAGAGGAAGTGCTTTTCCAAACTGCTTCCTTCTATGTTGGATCATCTTCCATCTGTGTGCCTGGCTTTGTGACTTAAAAATTGGGAAATCCTGAAAAACAAGTTTTTTAAAAAAATTCAGACACATAAATCACATAAAATGGAGGACTGAGATGTGACTTACAGATGAAAACTAACTGTACATGAAAATAAGTTTGTACTGTGTTTTGTAATATACTGATGTTCAGATTTTGGTTTCTATTCTCATCTATTTAGAATATTTATTTAATCACATAGGTGCAGTTATTTTAAACTGAAAAAAAAATTTGCATTACTGTTTGATTGCCACTCGGATCAAGAAACACAAAATATTGAGTAAATAAAAATAAAAGCTTGCTCTTGTTAACTTCTCTTGATGTAAGAGGGTGGTGTTATGAAAAAGCTGAACAACTGCATACTGTTTCTGTTATTTTTCTTCTCAGTATGGGAGATTCTTTAGTTGATGAAGTTTAATTATGTATGTTTGTCAATGGATTGGATGCATCCTGTAGATTCCCTCTCTAAATATGCATCAAAGAATTGGAGGAATGTCTTGGGCTGGGATTCCCAGTGTTGCTCCTAGATTCTGCCCAACATGCACATCGTCACCTAGGAGGCTTCCTGGTCTTCATTTTATTTTTCAAATTCTTTAAAGAAAAGAAAAGAATGGTAAGCAATATATAATTCTCAAGCATAATATGTGTTTCTGGTTATGCCTATGGGTCCCATATAAGTCTGGCCAGATACAAGTCAAATGTAAGCTGAAATGCTGGAGAACATCTTGGGAAACCAAAGTATATAATTACAGAGAGAATTTCAGCAGTTTGGGTTCTACTAAATGACTATTTTTGACTGGTCACCGACATTTTGAAAAAGTGCTCATGGCACACTGAATATTCTACATTTATTACCAATACTACTCACAGTGGGAACCTATGCTGTAGAAGAAGTATGACAGATGCACGAGTGGGTGCCAATGAAAGAGAGCGAGACCAATTAATACCTTTCATCAGTAGAAAACCACTTCCTGCCCCCCCTCCAGTTCATATTTGCTTTTTGGAATTTTCAATTTGCAATATTTCATGGTTTTATAAAAGGAATACTGACCATGTTAAGGAAGCTAATTCTTTTCCAATAAAACTACGTACAACTTCATAGTTGAATATGTGAAAAATTTACCTGAACAATTTAAAGAACTCTTAACATATTTTTTTACAATATAAACAACAGAACTGTTTAGCTGATTTATTTTGCACACAATGATTTTGGTTAAACATAACAAAATCTGTACAGTAAACCTGAATTTTCTTATTCTTCTTCACATTACGCAAGGATTTAATTCTTAGCATTTCATGTCATTGATATCCTGTAGCAAAGTAAGGATGGAATAGTGTGTCCATCCTTGATCTGTCAGCAGCTTTCAGTACCATCAGTATCCATAGGGGTTGCTTTGTAGTTGTTTTCCAGAGTGAGTTTGTAGGATGGTCCAGAGATGGTATAATCATGTCCAGTTGGCCTCGAGACTGAATTGAAGCTGAAGCCACGCCTCTGGGCTCTTCCTTTCAGACTCCAGTTTCAATCCAGTCCAACCTGAGAAGAGGCAACTTTTTTTGGACTCCTGATTATTTTTTCATTTCTGGACCCTCTTCACTCGTTTCTGCTCCCCTGATTCTGAGGCCCTTCCTCCACCCTTGTGTAAGTCCCTGCCAGTGGTTGCGGCTTTTCCAGCTGCCTCGGGGTTGGTGCAGGGCTCCGAAGCTGTGGAGGCTTGGTCGGCATTCTGTGGCCATTTTTTCTACCTGGCAGCCACAAGGAACTCTTGTTTACTGGTGCAGCGGCTTTGGGGGCTAATGGGCCTTGGGTTTACAGCCTGACAGCTTGCATCATCCCTGGAGACTTGATTCAGCCGCAAGGAGCCAAGGAGAGTGTAGAGAAGAGCATGAAGCTTCTGGATGCTCTGTGGAGCCGTGGAAGTGGCTGGGAGAGGTGCGGGGCTCATTTAAACCTCCCTGGACTTCATAGCAGCCCCAAAGTGTGCTGATTGCGGCGTTTTCGCATTGGTGCATGCTGCAAGAGGGAGTGAAGACTCTGGCTTGCTGCTGTGGTGGAGGTGCGGGGTGATCGCTTCGGAAGCACGAGGAGGGCCATGAGCATCTGCGCACATGGCCAAGATGGCGGACAGGGCTGGGAGATTTCCAGCTCCTCCTATGTCCCCTGGGAAGGGGACTTCTTCCCGGCAGCGACCTGCTGCCTCCTCCAGGAGGCTTAAGGCCTCAGCTGCCACTCGCCCTTCCCATGCCACCCAGAAGGATGAGCAGTGTAGGCACAAGGCCTTGACCAAGGCCTTCTCCAGGGCCGACAGATTGTGGGCCCTGCAGGACAAGCTCATCCCTTCCCCATCCAGTTCCAGGTCCAGATCACCCTTGGGGGGGAGTTTCGAGGGGGGATTCCCCTCCTATGTCCCCTTTGACTGTTAATTCTGTCTTCTGGTCAGCTATATTCTTTTTCTTTCTATTTTTAATATCTGCTATTTTTTTAAAAAAAAGAAGCAAAAGAGAGTTTATTTCAATCCCAAGGTTTCTGGACTCCACAGCATATAATAATTTAAACTCTCTTTTGCTTCTTTCTATACATAGTCTTAATTTATGTTTTCGATTTAATGAATATAAGGTCATTATGTATTTGTGGGTAGCTAATGTTACAGTTAATAGTTCAAATATTTTTGACTGTTATAAAACCTGAAAGCAAAACTACATAATGTATGTTATTAGTTTTGATAATTAGATACAGTTAGTCACATTGCTATTTATAAGATAGTAGGGTAAAACCTGGAAACCCACATGCTTATTTACATGTCTATTTTGAATAGAAAGAATTCAAGTTAGAAAGCAAGCTGACCATTCCTCATGCAAATCTGCTACCCTTGTTATTGTGGCTCTATGTTTAGAAAAGCAGAATTTAGATATTTGCAAATAAATAATAGTAACAAGGGCAATCATTCAGATTCTCTTGTGTACCTATCTCACACAATGATGCTAAGTGGCTCACAGCTACCAGGAAAAAAATACCAATAGCATAAAATACTTCATATTGGAGGGGTCCAGATGGGAGGTGACTAAGATCTGAGTATATAAAGTGTCAAATTGGCATATAAAATGGATGTGTCTAATAGCCACAGCTTCCACCTGCTCATTGAACAGGAGTCTAGAGCCAAGAAGGATCACCAAATTATACATGAGTTCTGCCTGCAGGAGTGCCAGCGTGTTACGAACTAGAGCTGTTTAGTCCCTGGAAACGGAAAATTCTAGAATTGGAAGCCATTTGGTTTTGCTCAGGATCAACTTAAGCCTGATCCTCCCCATCTAGATCCTCACAGCCTCCAGACACTGAGCCTGGATTTCCGTGACAGACAATGAGATATAAAGGTGAGGTATTATATTTAGGGCATCTGACCCCGCACCACCCTCAACCAAGAGTCTGTGGAAAAGAAGTGGAGAAGTGTGAAGCCCTGTGGAATTCTAAAGGTGCCTTTCCACTCCTATCAACACCAGCTAAAATTAGCCCTGGAGGATGAACATAATGCCTCTCACTTTTGACCTAATTAGAAAGATATTAAGAACCAACTATTTGGGACTTGATTTTAAAAATTGATTCATTTTTCATGCAATCAGCAGAATAGGGAGCTATTTTTGTTACTCTATCCCATGTAACAGGAAGGACTATAAGAATCTGCTCTAAAGAGCTATTGGGTCTTCTGGAATATCACTAGAGGTAATGGTGGGAACTACAGGAGGAGATGGAAATAGTTTCCTCTTTAGTATATAGGAGCATCTAGTTGTTGGAGCAGATGATCATATCTGAAAGAAGGAACCTTCTTGAGGGGATCCAACGCAGGAGGTGCATCTGTAATCTGGGAATCATTTTCATCATATAGATTTATTTAATCTCTTGAGTTTTTTCAAGAATAAGTTTTAAACAAGGTAGACATGAAAGAAAATCAAAACCCATAAAAGATAGAATCAGGACCTTTCAAAGTTCGTCCTTCCCCCAGCAGATTTTTTGACAGCTTAAAGTCATTGCTAAATCTTAGGCATGTTGTTGCATTTGTTAGCAGTTAACTTGCATTAGAACTGGATCTGCCACCAGAGTTACCTGCTTTTCTTGTTGCTGCTGTTGTCATCTGGATTGCCTGGTTAGGGCTAAAGTTAGGGCTAAAGATACGACGAATGACTTCCATGGATAATTTAAATAATGGAAATACAATTCTAATCCAGGCTGACTTCCAGTGAATGGCTCATCAGTTGAAGATGTATATTGAATGTTAGTAACAGAATAGCAGAATGGCATATGTAAAACAACTGCGATTAACGAAGCTATATGAATGTGCAGTTGACATCTGCTCTTATATTTTGCCTTGGCAGTAGCTGGCCTTGTTAAAGACTTACTAATTAATTTGGAGGAGAACTAATTCATGCATCCAGTCCTGATCGGACTGAGTCTAAAGCTGGGAGGAGCAGCAGAAGTACCTGTAATGTCACAACTGTAGATTGGTCAATGGACAGAGACAACCATCCTGGCTGCTGTCTCCACCAATGAGAACCAACGCCCATTTTGCCTTGGCATAGCTGGCCTTATTAGACTTAGAAGCAAAGCAAAGTTAGGCCGATTTAGGAACAGAGACAACTAGGAAATTCCCAAACAGTAGGCTTGATTAGGACATCTAAACCCATACCAGAAATAAGCAATGACAAACCATTTCCATAGCATTGGCAAAAGTACTGTCCAGATGTATCTATGTAGTCATCAAGAGCTGAACTTGACTGAAAAGAGATTCCACTTTTAGTTAATCTTATACTTGGAAATAAACTCAAACTGAGCCTTCAGACATCTACATAGCAGTGAGTATCCATTTTAATATGTAATCACAAATGTCAGATTGTAACATTTATATATTTACCCTCCTTTTTTCTTGCCTATGTCACATCATGCATCTGTTTTGTGAATGGCTATTGTTAATAAGTTAATTATTATGTCTGCTTACCTTTGGTTTTGCTCTATATGGGAACACACACATATTTGTGCCTCAAAGCTGCACGTCATGAAACAGCTGAAAGTACGACCATAGTTAAATTTCACCAGTGAAATTAAAAGATATAATCAATGTCTTTAAGATATTACAAAGTTGATAGTTATATGTTTGCCTAATGATGTGGGAATGACCTCAGATTTCTTACAGCATTTCAGTATATTTCTAAAAGCCTTGAAAGGTAAAATATATTGTAAGCTCTTCTCATTCCAATCAGCTGAAGTGATTTACTCTCCCTTTTAAAATGTGGCCTTACTGCTCTTTTCCCACAGTACCGCCAAACTTTCCTCCTTCTGGATTATGTCAGGGACTATATTTTGCAGCAGTGCTTTTATACCACTTGGGTGGAGCAAATTGGCAAGCTGTGCAGTCGCTTCCTGTATTTGGGCAAATGTGCTTATGCACAATCACCTGATTATAACTTTGCTGTAGAAGGAGGGGAAAATAAACAGCAGATTCTTCTTCTGCTCCTCCTTTCTAAAATAAAAAAAAATTTAAAAAATGCACGCAATGTTATAAACATGGATTTTTGGGAGTAGCAGCCTTATATTTTGGGACGTTTAAGAATGTTGCCCACAATCCAACATGTAGTTAAGCATGCTTAACTCTCTGCCTTTTGTTGATCGTTCCACTTACAAATAAATAGTGAGAAATATTTATTATTATAAGACTATTTTTTTTTAAAAAAATGTAAAATTAGGACTTTTGAAATATTTTTAACTCTTTGACTAACTTAAACTCACTTATTCTAAATCTACTTAAGCAGCTTTTATCATGCAGCAGCCCTGCTCCCCCTCCCCTCATGCTGTGTGTGATCATAGTTATTACAAGTTCTTAATAGCTGGATATAAAAATAAGTAATTTCTTTATGTGATTCACTGCTCTTGGAGTGATATTGGGAATATAAGGAATTCAAGTACAAGATAATTTAAGAACCTGACTTTTAATATGTTTTGGGAGGGATAACACTATTGCTCCCCAAAACTTAAAACAACAGGGAAAGTTTGTAGTATGAGAGCCTTCAAACACCAAGATATCAGTGTTTCATATATTGAAGATATACAGTAAGATATATTTACTAGAGACGATGTGATTACATATACTTTATAGAGTGGTCCTCTAAAGAAATATTTGTAAAAAGTAAATCCAAGGATTGAGCATTATTCTTCTAATAGAAATATTTTTCTCCGCTATTGCTTCAAATGGCTTTTAGGGTCAACAAACCTTTTAAGTGGAGTGCCTCAGGTTACAGATACAGTCTTTGCCTCCTGACTATTGCTTCTAAGCTAGTTCTGGCATTGATGTAGATTGAAAGTTGTACATCCATGTACATGTATTTAAATTTTTCCTGCTTTGGAACTCTTAAGGCATCGCAAACACATTTTGTGTAATTTGCTTTTCTTCAGATTCTTTTGATGCTCAGTTAAAAATGGTTTGGATCAAACAACCGGTCAAAATGGTAGGGATAGTTTACACTGCACTTTCTTTTTTGAAAATCCTCTTCTGCATGTTTTGCCAGTTCTTTTTAGAATCAGAATTGAGAATTGAGCTGGAAGGGACCTTGGAGGTCTTCTAGTCCAATCACCTGCTCTATACCATTTCAGACAAGTGACTGTCCAGACTCTTCTTAAAAATCTCCAGTGATGAAGCATCCACAACTTCTGAAGGCAAGCTGTTTCACTGGTTAATTGTCCTCATTTTTAGGAATTTTCTCCTCAATTCCAAGTTACCCCTCTCTCCTTGATTGGTGCTTTGGAAAATAAATTGAGCCCCTCCTCTTTGTGGTAGCCTCTCAAATATTGGAATACTGCTATCATGTCCTCCCCTCTAGGACCACAGCCAATACATGCTCAAGCCTTAAATTGTATGTGCATGTTTTGGAAATCATGTTCTATATACTTTGATGGCTTTAGCTGGTTTAGTAACATTCACAATGAATAATGCACAATATATATATATTTAATAATGAATAATAAAAGTCACATATAGATATATTTTCCAGTGTAAGCTTTAAAATGGGTTATAGTTCCTTCCAAATGAATTGTAACCTATTACTAAGATACTGGTTATTTCCTTAATCTTTATCCACCCTTAACAGCAAACAAATTCATAGTTAACATTTTTCCTGTTCGGAAGTGGGAAGAATATCGTATGTGTGGAGGTCCATCCTGTCTGTAATTCAATTTGTAAACTAAAACAGCCTTTCACTCATTTTCTATTTCATTTTCTCCTATTCAAAAGACTTTTAAGGTGTATGTAGCATAGTTCTATTTTATATTTCTCTTGACCAGTCTTAGCAATTTGTGCCCCTTCTCATTTGATTAGTTATTTCTGAATAATTTTAAGTAATCCCTGAAAATTGTCCCAGTTCACATTTTATTTTCTGTGTGTCCTCAAGTATGTTCAGATAAATGGTAATTTAATGCCCTGAACTCTAAATTTTGATCTGTCAAATCTAAATTGTTTCATTGTTTGAGCATAAAAGATTTCTCAGTTTAATTTTTGTTTGATCTGCCTAAAATTGTAGATATATAATTTAATATTTTATTTTTAAAATGGTTCAGCTGCAGTCATATTAGAAGCTGTACCACTTCTGTTCTTGCTTGCCAATTCACTTAGTAAATTATATTTGGAAGAGGTTTTTCTGATGAGATGTTGGTGACATCTAAATGTTGATTATATGTGCACGTCTGTTTTTAGACTGCCAGTCTCCAATCTGGGTTGCATCTTGCTACTTATGTTCAAGTTCCACATGAAGCATAATTACTGGCTATGTATTACAGAAACTTCATGGAGCGACTATATAATGTTCAGCAGTCAGGGAGCCGAAGAGCTGTACAGAAAGGGAAACAAAGCAACTTAATCAGAGACAATGTGATTTATTGAAGGCAGCTTGGTGTGAGCTGAGCCTGTGGAAGCTTCAACCCCTCCTTCCACCACTAGGCTTCTGTTCAAGAATAACATACTGTATGTTTTGTGTTAAATTAGCTAAGCAGCAGTCAAATATGCTGACATTATTATAACTGTCTGTTTCATCTACTTTCCTGTTCAATTGTCGTCTGCGTAATCTTTATGACATTAAAGAATATGGAAACCAGTTCTCTTGCTTTTGTTTGTCATTTTTCTTGTTCTCCTGAGGCAGTCATGAATATTTGAGTAATAAGTCAAGCAGGAGTGAGAGGAACAGGGAATCACCGGAGCTGCTTGCAAACTTAATTAAAAGAGGAAGGCACAGCCCATCCAATTTGACTCTTCATTTTTGCAGACTTATCTTTGAAAACATGTGTGGGATTGCCACTTTCTTCTCTCCATTGTCCCCTTTGCTTCAACTGCCAGATTCAAATAGTTTTTGTTAAATTTTGAGTAGTGTTGCTCCTAAAGAGGGTGGACTATTTTACATCCTCCGGCTCTTGTTTTTTTTTTTTTTTTTTCTTTTTTTTCTTTTCCAATGTATATTTTATTATGTTTTCATTCTATACAATCACATATTCACTGTGCTTGATCAGGGCATATAACATTGAATAATAAACACGGCCCTCACTTATATAGAAAATGCCCTCTACAATACAAACCCAGTATACCACCTTGGCCTGCCATACACCCTCTTTCAACCCCCTCCAACTTTCATTCTTCCTTCTCACACACCCCTCTACGCCTACTTCCCCTCCCCTTCTTTCTAACCCTATCACTCCCTCTCCATTCCCTCCCTCCCTTCTCCTCCTCCTCTCTCTCACCCTCTCCACCCTCCTTCTTCTTTCACTCGACTCTTTCCTTCGGTATCTATTACCTTCCAGTATATTTGGTTTGTACTATTTTCGCACTAACATTGAAAAGCCACAGTATACAAATACAATCATGGAATTTAACACATATTGTATTTCCCCCCTCCCCCCTCCCCCTAAATCCCCACCTCCCTTCCCTCCCCCCGACTTCCCAAAGACCATACATGGTATAATTTTTGAACAATCACAGTCTGAAATATCTCTACATTGAACTCAGCTTCTTACTGTTACCCAAATTTTAAACAATTTAAATTATTACTGATACTAAGCATAAGCTATCTGGAGTTTTTTAGTCCCATATTTACTTTTTATGTAATCAATCCACTTTTTCCAGTCTCTTTTGTATCTCTCGTTTGAATGTTCTTTGAGATATGCTGAGATTTTGGCCATTTCGGCTAAGTTCATAACTTTCAAAGTCCATTCTTGAATTGTGGGTAAATCTTTCTTCTTCCAATACTGCGCCACCAAGAGTCTTGCTGCCGTTATTAAATACAGGATCAAATTAGTCTCTGCTACTGTAAAATCAATGCATATACCCAGTAAAAACAGCTGGGGGGTAAATTTTATCCTTCTTTTAAAGATGTTTTGCAGGATCCACCATATTTTTATCCAAAATGCCTTAACATTACGACATGTCCACCATATATGAAAATATGTAGCATCACAAGAACCACATCTCCAACATTTAGGTTGAACATTTGGATACATAGAGGCAAGCTTTTTAGGATCTAGGTGCCATCTATAAAACATCTTATAAAAATTTTCTCTCAAGTTTTGTGCTTGTGTAAATTTCACATTTCTTACCCAGATTCTTTCCCATGTATCAAGCATTATTGGTTCCTCGACATTCTGAGCCCATTTTATCATACAATCCTTAATCAGTTCCGTTTCAGAATCCATCTGTACTAATACATTATATATCCTCTTTATATGCATTGAGCTTTGATCTCTTATTTGTTTAAACAAATTATCCTCAACTTTTACAAAGCCAGTTTTTTGATCTGTTTTCCACCTAGCTTGTAGTTGACCATACTGAAACCACGTTTGAACTACCTTCTCTTCTTTAAGTACCTCTAAAGATTTTAGTTCCATCACCCCTCTTTCTGAGATAAGAAGTTGTCTATAAGTGGTTCTATCGTGTTTTTGTTCTACATTCATATTTTCAATTGCATGTCTAGGAATTGCCCACATGGGCACTTTATCATTTAGTTTATGTTGATATTTTTTCCAAACCCGCAATAAAGCATTTCTTAAGATGTGATTTTTAAATTTCTTATCCGTTTTTTTGTTAAATAACAGGTAAGCATGCCAACCATATAACAAATCATATCCCTCGATATTCAAAATTCTGTCATTAGTTAGATGAATCCAATCACTAATTGCAGATAATGCCACTGCGTCATAGTATAATTTTAAGTTAGGTAATTTCAATCCTCCTCTTTCACGTGCATCTTGCATTATTTTCATCTTTACCCTCGGCTTCTTTCCTGCCCACACAAATTTGTTGATACCCTTCTGCCATTCTAAAAGATTCGCATCTCTTTTAAGTATTGGTAACATTTGAAAAAGAAATAAAAATTTTGGTAAAATGTTCATTTTTACTGCCGCTATTCTACCCAGCAAGGACAAATGCAGTTTTTCCCACCTTTTCAACTCCAACTGTGTACTATGCCAAAGTGATTCATAATTATACTTGTATAATTTCCCATTTGAAATTGAGATATTAACTCCAAGATATTTAACTTTTTTAACTACCTCACATCTTAGCGTCGCCCCCAGTTCTTCCTTCTGTTTGATAGTCATATTTATAGCTATTATTTTGGTTTTTCCTAGATTTATTTTAAATCCCGAGACTTGACCATATTGATTGATCGTATTCAATAATACCCTACTAGATTCCTGCGGTTGTTCCAATATTATAACCAGATCATCCGCAAATGCACGAACTCTATATTCTTGCTGTCTAATTTTGATCCCTTTTAGACCGCCCAGGCCCCGTATCTTATTCAACAGTATTTCCAAAGTTATAATAAACAATAATGGGGACAGAGGACAGCCCTGTCTTGTACCTTTTTCAATTTGAAAGGAGTCTGTCAGACTTCCATTGACAATGATCTGGGCTGTTTGCTGCTGATATATTGCACCAATTGACCGTAAAAAGCCATCTCCTATCTGCATTTTTTGCAATGTCTTCAGCAGGAATTGCCAATTAACTCGATCAAAGGCTTTCTCCGCATCCAAAAATATGAATGCGGCCGGGATTTGATTGTTCTTTCCCAGGTATTCTAAAGCGTTGATAATTAATCTAACGTTATCCTTCATCTGTCTGCCCTGTATAAAACCAGTTTGATCGGTATGTATCAGTTGCTGAGTTACCCCCATTAGCCTATTTGCTAATATTTTAGTAAAAATTTTATAATCTATATTAAGTAATGAAATAGGTCTGTAATTTTTTGGTTGGGTAAGGTCTTGATCTTCTTTGGGTATCAACGATATGAACGCAGTCTTCCACGAGGGAGGCACTTTCCCTCCCGATTGAATTTTATTGAATAATTCTCTGAGGGGTTCTACCATTTCTAACTGTAGATATTTATAATAAACAGCTGTTAAACCATCTGTGCCTGGTGCTTTCCCTAACTTTAATTGTTTAATTGCCTGCAAAATTTCACCAGAGGTTATAGGTTGGTTCAGCTTATGCCTATGTTCTTCTCTGACTAGGGGGATTTTCTCTTTATCTAGGTATTTGTCTATATCTCCGTCCTTGATTTTATCCCCTTTATACAACTCTGTAAAAAATTCCCGAAATACCTTTTGAATCTCTTCCTGTTGAAACACTTCCTTCCCTCTGTGACACAATTTGGATACATTTCGAGCTTTCCTTTTTTTTCTAATCTGATAAGCCAACCACCTACCGGGTTTATTTGCATTGCAGAAAGTATTATGTTTAGCATATAATAAACTAGTAGCTACCTGGTCAGAGATCAGCATATCAAACTGAGATTTTAATATAGCAATTGTTTCCCTAATCTTTGTATCTCCCGGATTCAATGTTAATTCTGACTCTTTCCCTTTAATTTCCTCTTCCAATTCTTTTCGTTTTTGCCCTTGTTTGTATCTATGTATTTTATTTATATTCATTAATACTCCTCTCATATACGCTTTGCTTGCATCCCATACATATTCCAAAGATGTACCCTTGTTCATATTGAAGACAAAATATTCCGATAGCAATTTTTTACAATCATTAACATACTTTTCATATCTAAATAAGTTTTCATTCAACCTCCAGGACCTTCTTGCCTGGGCTACCCTTCCCAATTCCATCCAGACTGGATTATGGTCTGAAAGAACTCTCGCCATAATCTTTGTCTTCTTCACCCTACAAAGTAAATCATTTGTAATTAGTATAAAATCAATCCTTGAAAGAGATTGATGTCTATTGGAAAAAAAGGTAAAGTCATATTCTTCTGCATGCCTCTCGCGCCAAGCGTCTCGCAATTCAAAGTCGTCCAGCATGTCAAAAAAGGGTTTGGGTAACTTAGCTCGAAATTTGGTGTTCGGGCGAGCTGTCTTCTTATCTCTTTTGGTGTCGATCACGCCATTCCAGTCACCCATTAATATACAAGACTCAAAATCCCACTGTACTAATTTAGCATGGAGATTTCTATAAAATCCATCTTGTTGTTGATTAGGAGCATAAATTCCCAAAAGTAACGTCTTTTTCCCTTCTAAGATTAAATCTAATGCAATATATCTTCCAAAGGGATCTGCTTCAATTAGCTCAGCTTTAATGTCTTTTCTTAAATATACTACTATGCCATTTTTCTTTTCCATGGCTGAGGTCGCAAAATGTTGGCCCAGTTTGGGGTTAAACAAATATTTTTGATCGGTTGATTTGATATGAGTTTCTTGCAAGCAAATTATGTCATTCTTAAACTGTTTAAGATAATGAAATATTTTCTTTCTTTTCTGTGGAGAGTTCAATCCGTTAACATTCCATGTCAAAATCTTAGTTGTCATTTTTGGTTGCCTGAAGCTTTTTTAGAGCCTCCCGCAAGGCCTGTCTCACCTTTGGTTTGGCTCCTCCCACAGCTTCTGAGCTTGTTGCAGTAGCTCCTTGGTCAGTGGCCAATGATTGTTGAGATTGTTGCATAGTAGCTTGTTTATCCGTTTGTCTGGTGGTCTTGCGGTTGGATCTTTTTTCCTTGACTCCTTGCCCTTCCGGAAGAGGGAGATGATACATTTTATCTAATGGTTGTGTGGTTTGCTGTTTATCTTGTTCGTCTCGTGGTTTTTCACCATATCCCGAAGGTTCAGGGTATCCCATCTTCAGAATCTTATGATAGAAATCACGAGCTTTCCATACAGAGCTGAGATGATATCTTTGTTTGTCCATTGTAACTATAATACCGAATGGGGCATCCCATCTGTACTGTATCTGGCGCCTTCTGAGCTCTTCCACCAGAAAAGCATAATCTCTTCTGGCTCTTAGCATCTGAGGCGGTATTTCTTTCAGAACAATCAGGTCCTGTGCACCAATTTGAAGCTTAGTATTGTAGGACTCTTGTAGTATCATATTTCTAGATTCTCTTGTAACAAAGTATATTACCACGTCTCGGGGAAGTTGCCTTTGTTTTGCCGCCCATGAGTTAACACGAAAAATCCTGTCAATCTGCCAATCAAAATTGGATCCCGGTTTTCCCACCAGACGGTCAAAAGCTTCAGAAAACATTTGCTTTAAGTTCTCCTGCTTTTCTTCACGCAGCCCCCTCACTCTTAATGCAAGCTCCATCTGCTTATACTGTATCATAATAATTTGTTTTTCAGCATTATCAATTTTTTGTTCCACCACTTCAGTTTTGGATATCAGGTTAGTTTTAGCTTCATTGAGAGTTTCTAAATTATCTTCCATTCCAGAAATATATTCTGTTATCACATTTACAATTCCCATCATATTATCATTCATTTTAGTGACCCTGGTATCGAATTTGTCATATAGAACTTCCATCTCATTCCTTATTTCATCTTTGAAATCTTTAATCATTTCTAGATTCTGTTCTCTGAATTCTTTAAACATTTCTAAGTTCTGTTCTCTGGATTCTTTGAACATTTCCAGAAAAAATTCTTTTGTTAGTACATCTCCACTAGGGGGCATAGATGGTGGGGGCTGCAACTTTGTGCCAGGTAAGGGAGACGTTTTGACTGTAATGATTTCCTTCCTAGTAATTGGCGGTTTCTGATTTTCCCACTGATGATTGTGAAACAGGAAAGAGATTCTCTGACCAACAAATGCTTTTCTAACAAACAGGTGCTTTTGTTCTTATTAAACTCGGACAAACATCATTCTATTCTGATTCCCCCCCCCCCCTAAAATTTCTATTTGCAATCATGAGACTTAAGAAGAATGGGTCTTATACACTGAACAGGTAGGAAAAGATAAGAATATCCGTCAATTATTTCTTATTTTCCATCTACTAAAATAATAGGAAAGAGTAAAAATGTTTTGAATGTATGGGAAAACTTTCCCCAACATGATGTCTGCTTATGTGTGCTTTATTTATAATCAATACTGCCTTGGGTTTAAAAACAAGTTATGTCTAAGGATGTTATTTTTGCACATGCTTCTTTGGATACTTTATATCCTTGCTATTGTACATGAATAAGACCATTCTTGCTTCTGATTTATAGAAAGACTGACTTTGGTAGAAAATAATTTTGTATCATTACATAATTTGTTTATGATAGGTTTGGGATGAGTTCAGAGTTGTGCAAGAGCACACTATAGCTGAAGCACATTAAATCTTGCATGTGGAAGAACACCAGGAAATCTGTATAGTTGAAGGAGGTTTGACTTTTATGCAAGGCTTATATTTTGCGGTTTAGTGTATGTATTTAAATCATGTTACTTGAGATTTCAGAAACATCTTTTTCTTTGTTTCTCAGAGAAACAATTATTATAAACACAATAAAATAGTATAAATAGACCAGAAATGTTGAATTATGAGAGGTTATTATGCAAACTGTTATGTACTGCATTGTAACTTACATTTATATAGGTAAATATTTTTTGCATGTGTTGGAAAATAAGCATCCAATATAATATTTTAACTTTAAAATGAAGTATTCTTGTGTTCATTAACAGGTTGCCATATAATATTCCATTCATATTTTGCAAGTTGATTAATGTTGACTACTGGATTATATTTTGATATTAATTCATTTCTAATGTAACCCCTCTTCTCAACAGATTTCCATGCAATGTTATTAATTATCAAAATTCTATATAATTGAATTTGGTCAAGAACTACTGACTATATTCACTTTCAAGCATCATTTTTGAGTCTTTAAATATTGCATTAAACTTCTAGTTGATGGGATGTGGGCAACATTTAATTTCTAAGCTGGAAATCGGATAGGATACGATGCTTGGAATAAAACTGAGATTTGGTTGCATTTTTGGCATACTGGCCAAAATATGCCAAAACTGTTCTTACCATTAGCAGAAAGGCTGAATAATGCATATGGCAAGGGCATGTTTAAGACTGTAACTTTGCTTTCTTTACTGAAAATCAATATGTGAAAGCTTTAACTGACCAATACTAGTGAGTAGCAGATTTTTAAATATATGGGTCCATACCATGTCCATGGTATGTAGAAGATTGCATCTTAAAATGAAAAAGAAGAAAATAGTAAAGAATGTGATTACCAAATGAAGCAAAGAAATGTATGGACTATTTTAAGTATGGGAAAACAACAAAAATGTAATAGATCTGAATGAAATGGTGTGATCTCGTGGAGTTGATGAACACTTTCAGGAATGTGAAGATGAAAGTGAAGATGAAAGTTTAATTATGATTGAAAGGGCTTAAATATATGTCAGGAAGGAGAGTTGGTGTCCTCTGGGTGTGTATTTTTCTGGGTGTGTATTGAAATAGGAATCCATACATTGGGGATGGTTGCATATTATGCTTCTATGAATTGTGATAATGGCTTATCTTATCACTTTTATCTGTTGTGAAAAACTTGATAGGAATTTTAATACTTTGATCTAGTGTGTAGTACTTTTAAGAACACTGTTTAGATGAGTTCAAACACTACAGCAACCGAGAACATCAGAAACCTCATCCATATAACATCTTCCAACAAAGCGCACAACTTTATCAAAAAGTGCCTAATCACTCATCCCAATGCAGCACAACTAATACAAGCTGTGAAAAGGATAACACTGCTATACATCAGAAACCTCTCAGAAACCACCAGTGGATTACTGAAATCATATGGCATCTCCATAGCACACAAACCAATTTAAAAATCTCCAAAACATCCTAAGTAACCAAAATCCCCATCAGCTCCAGCAACAGGAATCATCTACAACATACTGTAACAGCTACTGCGTAGGACAAACAGGCAGAAGACTAGCAGAGCACATCCATGAACACCAAATAACAATAGAAGACATGATGAAAATTTCTTAATTTCACAATACATGGGCAGACTTTACCATAGTTTCTACTGAGAATCTCTCAGCATCCTAGACCAGATCTGAGCATTTTACTGTCTATGGGCCATAGCTGGTCTGTCGGAGGTCTCAGCCCAGCCTATAGTGGCAGCGAGAAGACAAGACGGTAGGAGCATTGGGCATAGAGCATCAGTATTGGGGTGTCAGTGTAGCCATCCCAGGATTGGGAAATGTGTGTGGTGATGAGACAACAATCCCAATTTCTCATGTGGTCCCTTGGGAAAATTTGTAGGCCAAGTCAAGCCCAAAAATGCTAGAGAATTCTTGGAAGCCTGGCAGTCAGACAAATCAGCCAGCAATGGGCTCATAGAGATAAACAACATCTACATACCGCTAAAAAAACAATCAAAAAGGAAACAAAAAGACCTAAACACCACCTCACTATTAATCAACACACAGATAAGCAGGGATGAACCCAAAGATTAATAGGTGGCACAGTGGTTAAATGCAGCACTGCAGGCTACTTCAGCTGACTGCAGTTCTGCAGTTCGGCTGTTCAAATCTCACTGGCTCAGGGTTGACTCAGCCTTCCATCCTTCCGAGGTGGGTAAAATGAGGACCCGGATTGTTGTTGGGGGCAATATGCTGACTCTGTAAACCGCTTAGAGAGGGCTGAAAGCCCTATGAAGCGGTATATAAGTCTAACTGCTATTGCTATTGCTAATACGATAGACCAACAATCAAGAAGTAAACAATACTCCAACCAAGGGAACTATCAACTAAGACAAAGAAGCTAACAATAAATAACAGTCTAATCAAACAATCACCAAGAACTCGCCCCACAACACTGACAGGGCAAGTCCAAGAGAACAAATCCCACTCTCTTCTAGTACTGATGATGTTACCTAGTTAGGTAATGAAATGTCTGCAAGGAAACAATCAAGCTCAGGGAACATCAAGAACCCCAGAGTAATGAGATTCTTGGTCTTGGGCTAGATGCAAAATGAAATCTAGGTATGGAACTCTCATCTCTTCTGTTATCTTTAATATATCTTTCAGTTAAGGACAGGAAGATCAGATTCTCGCCATCAGCATCACTATTCCATATTTTCCACAAAACTTCATTGTGCTATAAGAACTGGAGAGTCAGGTGCAAAAGATTAGATCCACACATAAGGTCCAGTTAAACTGATTTATTGCTATTCATGCCTATGCACAGGAATCTTCTCAACTAATGGTTAGCACCTGCTTGGATTTAAATAAGAGTCAATGGAACCCAAGGGAGAATGGATTTAGTTCACTTATGGCTACATAGGGATTTTAGGCTAATTCCTCTTTTAATTCATCTCCCAGGTTCTGCTGCTCCTCCTCTTACATGAAACACTGCTTTGATTATTTTGAAATGCTGTTTTTTTAACCCATGTATGCTGTGAGGTTCTTAACAAAATTGTTACTTAAGAAATACCGGTAAGAAGAATAATTTATTTCTAATTAAGACTAGCAGGTGATCTCATAGCATTATTTAATGGAAACAATAGCAGGGAAAATATCTCTTTTTGTTCAGCTTAAACTTTTTATTTGTTAGGAAAGCTGTAGTTTGTCCATATAAAGCAGGTCCTCATAACAACCATTATTTATAGTTAATTAATTTTGCACTTAGTGTCTCATTTTAAGTGGGTTAATAAAGGTGTGAAACAAAAGTCTGTTCAGGAAAGTCTGAGAAAAGACGATAGAAACAGATACAGTGGTATACAAAAATATGATTGTAAAAATATGATTGTGGTGTACCATTTTTCATTTTGTACCACTTTTCTTTTAAAATAGGCTACCAGTTACCTTTTCTGGAAAAGAAAATAGTTCTGTCATCTTACTCTCCTACTAAAATCATTTGATTTTTTCCCTCTCCTTTCTGTCATAGAAGATGCACAATAATAATTGATTTATCCCTTTGGTCTAAGAAATTTTAAGAAAAAATAAGCAGCTGTTTGCTATATCATTTTATCTATACAGCTTACCATGTAACTGAAAAACATGAGCAATTACGCAACAGTGTAAGTAATGCTTCAGGGTATGCATTATTTCCTTGTCTGACAGAACATAGGATTGTGATGTAGCAGTAGTTGTAGCATGAAATGTTTACTTGTGCCATTTCAATCCATAATCTTTAATTGGTGGCATTTGGGAACAAATATGCTCCGGGAGGAGAGAAAATCTTAATGATATGCATTTCCTGTTTGTGTGATCTTGATCTTAACTGTGTACTTTAGGCTTCAAAAGTAAGAAGAAAGTGAAAGCAAAATTCAGCCGTTAAAAATATAAGATAAGAAAAATAACCACTTTGTTTACAGGTTACAGTCAAACTTTGGGTTATGAAATCCTAGATGAACAATTGAGGAAATCCTAATGAAAATACCTGCCTAAAATGAATGTAGTCCCTTATAGTTAGACCAGACTCAGAGAAGGAACTGGAGAGAAAAAGCGTGTGGTGGTCGGGAGAAGTTGTAAGCACATAAGTTCAATTCCAAAGGTATAATACTGGATCTGAAGTGATCGGGTGCAAAACAGGTGGTGTTAGAAACAAGGAGTGAGGTTTCTGGATTTAAGGCAATAAGAGGCAAATCAAAAACATTGCTTCCAGGAAGCTCTTGGCTAGCCGTCAGCATTTAAAGTGATTCCCTCCCAGATTCAGCTGGCAATTTTTTTAATTATTATTTTCAAGGAGCCAGATTCACAGTTTTGCATTTGTGTAGTGACACTCCATCAGGGTCAGTGAAGTTTGTCTTAAAGTAGAAGGGCACAATTTTGTTCAGCTTCCACGCCAGAGCCTTGGCCCCTGGAAAATTCTGTGGCCTTCTGTTGTTCATTTAATTTGAAAGAATGTTAAACACTAAATAGGAGAAGATGAAGAAACCAAAAGTTTTAAAAAAAAATTAAATGAGTTTTAAAAGGTTTCTAAATCTATATCGGAATTTATAACTTTGAGAATGTGTGCCTATACTTGTCTCCTTTCCCCTCAAGTTTCATTTTTGAACTGTAAGCCTAAATATAACGCTTGTCTAATTATTGATGCTAGTAAGCCAGTTCTACGGCATTTTCTGCTGGAAAGCAGGGTAAAATTACCACAAATAGTTTGTTTTAAGTAATTTTAGTGCAGATGTCAGAAATAAAAGATTTATTGGCCATGGAGAGGCAGAGACTACATCACTTGTACCCACTTAACAAAAAAAAAAGTTGAAAACATTAAATATAGTTATTAAATTCCACCCCAAAGATTTCTTAAATTCAAAAACTTTCAGGTGGTTATTCTCCTTTACTGGGGAGAGAATGAATGCTCCACCCTGCAGTTTTAAGAGAGTAAATTCTGATAGGACCAATAAATGGAAGTTTAGAGTTTGTAACTGTAAGTTCAGTCTTGTCAGCCTTTTACATCTTCAAAAGATAAAATATGAGTTACAGGTCCCACTTTATCCTTGTCCTTGATGCCATGCAGAATGCAGCTCTACTGTTAATCCTCAGGTGTTGTGTGTTCTGCAGATGTCTTTCAACAAGTAAAGATTGTGATAATTAATTTGTGTAGTGGTATACTTAAACGATGACAAACAGTATCTGTAAATTTTGGGGATTCATTTTTAGGTCCTTCTCCATCCAGAGTTGTTGGTCAATATCACGTTCCTTAAACTAAAGCCCTATCATACAGTGTTGCTGATATGCCTCATGAATCCAAGGGTACCCAACAATATACCTCCCTATCATTAATCTTCTGAGCCTCTCCCATTTGCTTAATCCTCAGTGCCATTCCCACAACCGACATGTTACATGCTACTAAAAAAAAATGCAGAATTAAATAGCTGAACTGATCAGTTGCAAACAGCGATGGCACTAGACAAGACAGGAGTAAGTCTATCATTATACCAGTGCCCACATTAGTTTCATCTTCATAAATACAGCATCCCTTATTTGCTTACCTAGAATTTTTTATTTCTGGATTTTGTTTTTCATGGTGAAGTTTTATAGCAGTCTTAACTATGTGGTTCAGCTATCGGTTTGCCACTGCTTCTGATTTTGGAGGGGACATTAGAAGATTCTTGTAGACTGTGATGCCACAACCTAATGTTATAGGGTTTGAGATAATTGGTAAATTTATCTGTTTTGATGTGTACTTAATGAGACCTATTCAAAGATGAAATTGCATATTAGAAAGTCCAGTAATTTGTTCTAGCAGAATCAATCACATGGTTTGATCTACATTATTGTGACAGTATGACTAATTGATTGTGCACTTACCTATGATTATATACATGATACATAGTTCTGCCAAAGGGTCTCAACATAATATCATCTCATGTACCTTGTTGGAAATTCAGTAGGGAATCTTTAGTTAATTTGAAATTAACTAAAATTTAATTAATTAAAAATAAACTCGCTGCATTGGAGCAGGACCTATTTTGCTAATAGACATTTTCCACATAATTTAGAATCCTGATTGCACACATTATAATACCGTGTTTTATAGACAGGGTCTTATTTTCTTTTGCCCCAGCCCCAAATATGGCTTGGGCCTTATTATTGGGGGGGCTTATTGTTTTGGGGTTGCCGAATGGCTGCTTTCTTGCAAGCGAGCTCCTGAAGAGGCGGGCACAGCCTCGGGGACAAACAGCTGTGTTGCGCTGTTGCAGCAGCACAGCACCCATGAGGTGACCACATTCACAAGCAGCCACCCGGCAACCTCCCTTTCCAGCTGGGCAGAGCATCATTCACTGATCTAGGGGTATCCCGAAGGTGTCAAGCCACGTGGTGCTCTGCCCATCCCCCAGCTCTCATGGCTTGGCACATTCGGGATACCCCTAGGTCAGTGCATGGCACTCTGCCCGGCTGGAGAAGGGGATTGCGCGAGCACTGTTTTGCCCACAGCTCGTGTGCCTCCCAGCCTCACCATGCCCTGGCCCAGCTCTCCCTGCAGGGCCAGGGCACTGCCGCCACCACCTGGCTCTGAGCATAACTTCTTTTCCAGCTTCCAAACTCTGGAGATCGGCTGCCGAGTCTTCCGGCAGCGGCTGTTCTGGGAGTGCACTCTATGGTTGTGGGCCAGCAAATCCCACCAGAGTCTTCCATCAGCTGGCCCGTTTTTTGCTCATTTCTGCCCTCCCCAGCCCCCAGGAGCTCTCTGAAAGCCTCCATAAGGCTATGCACGGCCATTTTGGTGAAGGGGGCGGGGCTTCAGGAGGCAAAAAGTACTGTATTCGATTTATAAGTCGCACCCAGATTTTCAGCCTCTTTTTTTGAGGAAAAAAGGTGCATCTTATACTCCAAAAATACGGTAAGCACTTACTTTCTTATCATAGGACAATTTTGGGGTAGGATGGAGAATCTAGCTCTTCCTTTTCACCTTTTTACCAGATTGTAACTATGCTCTTGAATTAGAATTTGTAATTCTGAATAGGATGTGGAGAACATTTAAGTTCTCTTTGAGAAACCCCAAACACATTATCTTTGCAATTTAGAATTAATCTACCTTCTGACTTTATCATGCTGTGCCTGCATTGCTGACTCAGAGTGGTTTTGCCAAGAGATTATATATATATATATATATATATATATATATATATATATATATATATATATATATATATATATATATATATATATATATATATATATATATATATATATATATATATATATATATAATTTATCAGCTCAAATATAACATATATATATAGACCTTCATAATTAATGGTCCAAAACACTGCTACCCAGTCTCTGTAAATCAACTTTTTCCTTTTGAAATTTTAATTTCATTTACAATGATTATAAGTGATTCTTTATTATAACTTGAAATTAATAGAGCTTGTGTTCAATAACCTCTAGCTATCAAGCAATATTCATATTCACTTATTACAGAATCATATTTAAGATACATTTATTTGAAAATAATGATTTTTCAAAATTGAAAAAAGCTGAAAGAGCTATAATTGAATTTTCACTTGTTTCAGGATGATTCCTGTAACTGCTAGTTTTAAAAGGCAGAATACCTATTGAAGATTTCTAATTTAATACTAATCAGATTTCAGATCTGATTAAATCTATTCGTGAAACCAAATATACCAAATCTGAAATCCATAACAGCAAATCTATTGAACATTATTACTTGTGCTTATAATTATAGTGGAGCCTATACAGTGAGGCTGCTGTCACTTTAGCAATGCCTATGGTCACCACACATTGGTTGTCATTCCCTCCACCACCACCTGAAAATCATGCAACAACAAAATAATAATAATCACATTTGTTTTAGGAAAAAGTGTTGTTTCTGCTTCACATAACTCGTCCTGCCCCCTGGGTTATTATATTATCTACTAGCTGTACCCGGCCACATGTTGCTGTGGCCCAGCCTGGTTAAATGGAAAAGAAAGAAAGGAGAAAGTCCAAGTTTCTAATATGTTTAATTTCACAATGCTTGTGGGTATACAATATTTTTTGTTATTCCATTGTCTGTGCAGATATAGAGATTGTCTGGTTTGCTGACTCTAGAACCCGCAACATATAATTGTCCATGTGAGAAACAATTTTCAATTGCTGGAAAGACCTTGGATGGGGCACATTTACCAAAAGCATGCGAAGAAAGAAACATTCCCAGGGTGGTTCCCTCCGGGCAGGGTCATGCTGTTGCCAGCAGCAGCAAGGTTCATGAGGGTCTTGCCCACCTGGCAAGCCCTGTGACTCGCTAAACCGGCCACAGCTCCCCCGGCAGAGACGGCCCCTGTATGGAAGTGAGCCATGGTGGCCCTTGCAAGAGCCATCATGGAGGATGTTCCCACAGGCCCCGGCCTGGTCCCTCCAAGCTCCTCCCCAAATGGGCAGCCTCTGGAACGATGGGCTGGATGGGGCCCCTCTGGACATGGACAGGGGGACCCCAGCATGGGAGCGAGGCTGGGGGTGTCCCCTGTGAGCGTAGTGGGGTGGCGGGTGGGCATTGCCATTGGTCAGACCTCGGGGCTGCTGGGCTGGGTGAGGCTGGTTGGGGGAGATGGCGCTGGAGCTGTCGGTCTTGTGGAAGTTGTTGAGTATCTCCTCGGAGGAGCTGTACTCAGACTCCCCCAAGTTGATGGCCCGGGAGAGCGAGACATCCAGGATCTCGGAGGAGGAGAAGTTCTTAGTGGTCCCAATGCAGCAGCAGCCTCAGCAGCAGCAGCCTGACTCATCGTCGGAGGCGCAGGAGAGGAAGAAGATGGCGCAGGTCGTTGTAGCTCTCCGTGTCTTCGGCAATGCTGTTGTTGGAGCTGAGGCTGGCCGAGATCTGCGCCAGGGTAACACTAGTGATCTGGAAGTTGCTCTTCTTCAACTGGGCACCCGCTGGACCCCCTCCCTGCGAGAGCAATGCCAGGCTCTGAGGCAGAGGCGCCCCGGGAGGGCAGGAGGAGATGGAGGTGGTGGCAGAGGCTGGGGGAGGCGTTGTCGGCTGGGCTTGCAGGCTGGGCAGGAAGTCCTCCAAGCCGGCACCCCCGCTGCTGCTGCTGCTGGCCCGCTAAGGCAGCATTGCGGGCTGCGCCATCTTCTTCTCCCGCACCTCCGCTGCTGAGTTAGGCTGCTGCTGCTGCTGTTGCATTGGGACCAGTGGGAGGAAGGCCCAGCACCGCCACTGATGACGCCGACACTTCTTTCAGGCACTGGCTGGCCGGGCTGAGGAGGAGAGGAGGAGGAGGTGGCCGCCACCCCAACCCGGCTTTCCTCAGCGGCGGTGGCAAGAGGAGACAGCTGGCGTCCCCTGAGGAGCAGCAGGAGGAGGATGGAGCCACCCCTGGCAATGCAGGCATGAGGCAGCCCCCACCAGCCACGGCCCCATCCAGAGATGCTGCCGCCGCTGCAGCCACCGCCTCACGGGGCACCCAGCGGCCGCTCCAGCCCCGCTGCCCCTCAGGCTGACACCGCCGTCGCTGCCCCATTGGAGCCACTTTGGTGAGGCCATAGCTAGCTCGCTGTGAGGGGGGGTGGAGAGCACGCACGGCCAGCCAGGCTGAGGAGATGCTCCGCCTCTGCCTCCTCTGGAGCTCCTCTGGGCTGGGCAGGGAGAGGCCGGCTTAAGGGCAGGGGGAGGCGGCTAAGGGATGGTGCAGGTGCTGCCCCACTACAGACAGCAAAAGCCTGGCGGGCGGGGAGGGGAGGGGGAGGTCGAAGGACTTCAGCTCCCCTTGGCAGAAATGGCCGAAGCTTGTTGGAGGAGGGGCAGAAAGGGGAAAGGGTGCGGCCAGCCACACATATAAAGGGACCATCAGGACGAAGCTGGAGAGAGGCCGAACTGTTCCGAATATACTGTACTCACGAAATGAACACTATGGTAAACGACACAGCTCAATTCCAACGCAATGTCACATGAAATAATTAAATCAAAATGAAAATAAATCAAAATCTATGAAAATTCAATATAACAATGCAATCGGAAACATTGAAATGGAGTCATGAAATATTTAGTATAGCGTGTGTTGCTTTTACGTCCAACAGGTGGTGCTGGTTTTCAAAAAAGCATGTTTTTAGCTGTCACAGGTGTGACATCTATATAATATACGTATATAAAAACATGTGCGTATTCAAATGCAACGTTGTGTCAAAATTTCAAAGTAATCGGTGAAGAACTTTCGGAGATTTAAGATTTTGAACAAACAAACATTTATATTTTTATTTATATAGATAACAGTTTTCATTGTAGATAGCTTTTTTAGGTCACATCAGTATTGAATTCATAAGCTTAGCAGATTTTTTTTAATTTGATACATTAGCTATGTTAATCATAATAAGTCATAATTGAGTAGTTATTTGGATGTACTGCTAAACTTTGACTTGTATTAAATAAAGCCTTGAGGCTCATAAGCTTCCATTTTTCTTCCCTGTCCTTCCAATGTGGTTAATTATAATTCTGGTAATTGAAATAAGACACATTTATAAAATATGCTTTGAAAGTGACTCATTTTTCCCCGTAGTTAAAACTAATTATACATAGTTAAGTTTCCATGACTTACAATACTACAATTAAAACACAGTGAAAATGAGTATTTTCAGACACCTCCTAGCCATACTGTTGGTGGTCAGGACAGAGTTCAAGCTCTAATCCTGCTGAGGCTTATTCTTATAACATTAAACTGTAGTTAACATCCCAGCCAAACTAGTCTTTTTTAAAATTAGAACATCTTAGGTGTGTGTGTGTGTGTAAATCATACTTCGCCCTTACCAGATCTCTGCAAAGCCCTAGAAGATATTATCCGTCTGAACCTTTTAAAATATATTTATAGAATAATTTCAATAATAAAAATGCACAAGCGAATCTTATTAATTGACTGTAGGTATGCACTTTATCCATTCTCTAACAAAAGGGAATTTTTTTAAAAAAGAAATATCCATTGTGAAAGTCTCTCATAAGAAAAATAGTCCAAATAATGGTTGCATTCTACTGTTCTTCATAGATATTTTGTGTAGTGGCAATAAAGTAGATTCCAAAATAAGAGTGTTCTTCTGTTTATACGGGTTTCAGGTGTGGGTGTGTCAAGTGGGAGTCTTGTGATGGGTCAGGTGTGAGTCATCAGTGAGAGTCTTGTGATGGGGAAAAGAGTCTTGTGATTACATCAGGTGACGGTCATTGGGGGGAGGACTTGCATGGGTTGGTTGAGGGTTGGTACTGTCTCTGGTTGGCTGTGTGGTTGATATGGATTCTGAGAGGTTCGTAGGCTGGTTGCAGGTCAATGTGTCGGATGGAGTTGCTTGTGGAGTGCCAGGCTTTGATGAACACATGAGTATGGTGGGTGGTAGCATGGCCAATGATTTTTGTGTTGCTCCAATCAAACTGGTGCTGTTTGGTGTCAGTCTGGGTAGAGATTAAGGATTTGGGATCATGGTATTTGACTGTCAGCCAGTGTTCGTGGATCCTGGTTTTTTATTGATGTGATGTTTGTCAATTAAATATGTCAGGTCTTGGAAGTACCTTTAATTTCCTTGCAAATTGCCTGAATCCATGTGATACGGTAGGATTTTGTGAGGCTGGAGTGGTCTGCCATGCAGCAGGACATTCATGTTTTTTGGGAGGGGGGCATCCATGTTGGTGGAACATGGTTCCAACAATGCCAAGCCTAAACTCAAAGTATTGCAGTGTCTTCCATGCCATGATCTGCTGCTGCCTTCGCTCCTCTGAGGCTAATTCTTCCACTGGAATTTCTTTGATTTAATAGAGATGCAATAGATGAAATACAAATAACAATTTATGATGAATATACCATGTTTTCCAAACAATTTTATTTTTCCTCATTATTCATTCCATGTCAGCAAAAGTCCAGTAAGGGTTGTCAGATACAAGTAATTATCAGTTTTAACTTTGATCAAATAAGCCAATTATATATTCCTTCCTATTCTTTTAACTATCTTATCCTTCAAATAAAATCCCACATCTTAATTTCTTGCCACTGTTTTTTTTAATCCTTCCCCAGAAGATCTTTCAAACCTTAGCAAATCTGTTTTGTAAATCTGATAAAGAAATTTATCCTTTTTGGGGAGATCAGTTCTCAAAAAGTCCTTCAAAACTTTCATAGACGTCTTTTGTACATTCAGTGGGGGGGGGAACCCTCTCTCTCTCCTCCCCTCCCCCTCCCTTTCTGTGTATTAATTGTATATTTCCTTTATTTACAACTTCTATACATGGCACTAAAACATCATCCATTTCATTTGAAACTCTAATGCATCCTTTTTTGGCATTCTTCCTTTCTACGTTTATTTCCACATCCAAGTTAATTTCAAACTTATCCAATGCCTCCTATTTTTCTTCCATTGCATCCTTAACTGTCCATTTATCAGTCATTTGCAAGAGTTTCGAAGACTATTTGTCAAAAATCTTCATAATTTTTTCATACTTTCCATCAAATACCTCACTATTAAATTATTTTCTTCCATTCTTTTGTTATCCTATAGCTCCGCCTAGTGTCCAACTCCAGTCCAACTCCGCCTAGTGCCCAACTCTAGTTTCCAACATTTAAAGTCCCATTATCTTATTTTGGCTGGTAAAAAAGTAAACTATGCCACTTTCTCATGAGAAGAAATTTTCTGAAAAGTTAGTTGTGATTCCAAGTCCATTTGAGATCTTAATCCTTTGTTAAATTGTTTAAAATCCATATTCTAAGTATGCTTTTGATAATTAATCCAGAAAACAATATTTTTCAAAAGTTTTTAAAATTATATTTAAACTTTCTTTCCCTAAAGTGAAGGCAACTCACCCAGTGAGGGCAGTATAACGTCATTCTGAAGAGTATTGGAGGCTAAAGCATATGAAGAACGGTTGCAGGAACTGGGTATGTCTAGTTTAATGAAAAGAAGGACTAGGGGAGACATGATAGCAGTGTTCCAATATCTCAGGATATTGCCACAAAGAAGAGGGAGTCAAACTATTCTCCAAGGCACCTGAGGGTAGAACAAGAAGCAGTGAGTGGAAACTAATCAAGGAGAGAAGCAACTTAGAATTGAGGAGAAATTTCCTGACAGTTAGAACAATCAATCATGGAATAGCTTGCCTCCAGAAGTTGTGAATGCCCCAGCACTGGAAGTCTTTAAGAAGATGTTGGATAGCCATTTGTCTGGAACAATATAGGGTTTCCTGCCTAAGCAGGGGGTTGGAGTAGAAGACCTCCAAGGGCCCTTCCAACTCTGCTATTGTATTGTATTAATTTTTCTAAACCAATGGGGGAGGGGAGCACCAATAAAAAGTGATTAAGAATTCAGGTTCAGTCAAGTTTAATGTTCTTTAAAATGGCTGCACTAATGACTGTGAGCAAATATAGTGCCTTTCTCAAATCCCAGCTGCTTAATCCAAAAGCAAACTGCAAAAAGATAATTCCTGCAGTTTACTCACAAGAAACGGCTTTAAGGAGTCACACAGGCTATCTTAAAGATCTTTCCCTAATCCAGAGAGAATTTTGGCAGCCAAAATCCTGCCTCCTGCACTTATCTCTGTCATAGTCCTGCCCTACTGCAAAGTAGACATTTAGCTCACCGTGGCTCTCAACCAGAAGTCTGATAAAAGTACTATATTTGACTCATCTGAAATGGCTCCTGTTTTAAGGAAATTAAATAATTTTCTCTGCACTTTAAATTATAAATATGATAGATAAGTAGCTAATAGCCTTGTTATGTTGAAGTATAGTCATGACAGACTTCAGAGGGAAGTCAGTAGTTTTTTGTGGTTGAACTAAGGTATTTTTTGTATTTCATTTGTCAGAAGATGGGCAAAAATCCTCAGATTTATTTTAAAAAACAAACTTAAGTATTCTGAGCATGCCTAGATATTTTAGGACAATTTTTTTGAGGGGAAGTGGATGATAAATACAATGGAAAAATAATAAAAAAGAGGTTCTGCTGTGTACCAGAATGGAGAGTTGAGCCCTGCAATTCTAAGCGTTTCCCAATCTCCTTTTCCATAAAGCATTTTTAACTTCAGAATTTATTTGGAAAATCAATCAATCAGAATAGAGCTGGAAGAGATCTTGGAGGTCTTCTAGTCCAGCCCTCTGCTCAAGCAGGAGACCCTCCAGTGATGAACCACTTACAATTTATGAAGGTAAACTGTTCCACTGGTTAATTGTTCTCACTGTTACGAAATTTCTCTTTAATTCCAGATTGTTTCTCTCCTTGATTAGTTTCCATCCATTCCCCTCACACATATGTACTAGTTGTTTCTAGCTCTAGGGGGCAGTGCTCATCTCCATTTCAAAGCCGAAGAGCTAGCACTATCTGAAGACATCTCAGTGGTCATGTGGTTGGCATGACTAAATGCCGAAGGCGTACGGAATACTGTTATCTTCCCACCAAAGGTGGTCCCTATTTTTCTATTTGCATTTTTACATACTTTCAAACTGCTAAGTTGGCAGAAGCTGGGACAAGTACGGGGAGCTCACTCCATTACGTGGTGCTAGGGATTCGAATTACTGACCTTTCTGATCAACAAGCTCAGCATCTTAGCCACTGAACACTAAGGAATTAAGCAAAATTAGAAACCAAGAAATTAAAAGCATCTACAAAACTACTTCAGAAAATTTTCTTTCAGGAAATTCAGTTTTTACACAGAAAGCAAATCATCATTAGGAGTTAATGCATACGAGAAAAAGTTGTAAAAATTGTTCTTGTTTCATCCTTCAAATAGCTTGGTACAGCACAGATTCAACTCTCCCAGTAATTTCATGTGAAAGCCTGCAATTAATCTTTCCTTCCTTGAAAGCTCTTGCTAGACATTTAAATGAAAATATTTTTTCTAGTGGCTTTAAAATACATTCTAGTATATTTAGGTTATATTCTCAGATAATATCAGAAGCACAATTATATTGAAATAGAGTCATTCAAATAAGTTGAGGACATGGTATATAAATAGGTTACAATTTGGTGTTTTAATATAGGTTGCAATTTAGGTTACATAGCTTTTCAGCTAGAGCTGAGCAAACTGCATTTCTTAACATTATCTTGTATTTTTAACAGTAATATATTACACTTATTTCATTAGTTGCTGTTATAATAGAGAAAAGCCTCATGATATTAATATTCTTTCTTTGTATTTTTTAATGACTGCGCCAGAAAGAGGCAAACAAACAACTACTTAAGCAACAGTTGATCATAATTATGTTATAAATTCTAAAAGTATTGTGTTTTTATTAATGCTTTCTAATAAATAAAGCAATGCTTATTTTTAAGAGTTTTATTAGAGCTTTTTGTTGCGTAGAATAACAATCAGTTGTCTTTTGAGAATAGCTTATAAGCTTATTGTAAAGCTTTCCTTTTTACGTGCATTACAAGATGCATCTACATAATTGTTAGGCAGAGGATTTCCTTTTACTGAGGCAAAATGACTGTGCTGTATTTACAGTTTATCAGACTGAACATTAACAATGTGTTTGAATGTTCATGCACACTTAGTAATTGTTTTGTTAGAGTGAATAAAGAAGTATGTAAGTCAAAAGGAATGCATAATAACAAATATGGGGTTTACTGCTGTGAGGCAAATTCAGGACGTATGGTTCAAACAGTATGTAAAGAAAGTGTATAATATATATTTCAGATAAACTCTGTTAACAGACAGGGATTGGACGGTTACTTCATTCATTCATTCATTAATTTGATTTATACCCATCTTTCTTTAAATAAATATTGCCATTGGAAGTCTCATAATATGGAACTTACATTTTGGAAATGTTTTCTCATTCAAAGGGATTATTTTTTAAAAAAATCTTCAATGATTGCAAGTTTATCTACAGAATAGTTAAATTCTCAGTATTGTTTGTTTTAATGTCCATTTGCATTAGATGTGAAGAGTGTTTTGCTATTACTTGCTTAAATATAGCCAGCTTTAGCTATCCTTGTAAAGCATTTGGAAATTTCAACTGGTGCAGAGTGTGGAGACACAGGCAGTTATTAGCGTCCGTAGAATGATCTATGTTACATCACTGCTCGCTGAGCTGCTCTGGCTGCCAGTCTGCTTCCGGAGGCAATTCATTCCAGGTGTTGGTCATTATCTTTAAACCCCTGCATGACATGGGTTCAGGTTACTTAATGAACCATCTCACCCACTGGGACTGGCCCATCTCACCTGTGTTGGCAGAGGAGGCATGCTGTAGGCCCCAATAGTCAAGGAATTCTGACTGGCAGAGTCCAAGAGAAGCACCTTCTTTGCTGTGGTTCCTGCCCTTGGGAACATCTTACCTTGTGAGGTGAGATTGGCTCTCACCCTTCTTACCTTCTGCAGGAGCCTGAAGACCTGATTTCACCAGATAGCTTTGGGGAACCAATGGGAATATTTCACACTGGAAGTCACTGACGAATTAGGAGGCAACACCATCCCCATTTTAATTTATAATCATAATTTTATCTTGATTGGGATTTCTATTGTTTCAGAGATATTTATTGTTAGGACTTTAATGCTCTAGGCTGCAGTAGTTTTATTATGAGATGGACAACAAACACATTCAATAAATAAAATAAAATAAATAACAAATTGCTGTAAAAGTATTTAAATAAATTTTTTTAGGATTAAAGCTACAGTAAATGAAATTTTTATTAGCAGTATGTTCTTTGATTCTTGTGAGACCACTTGACTATAAGATTGAAAGTGGAAAATGAGAGTGTATACATTTGCTTTGCTGCAGAGGTTCCCAACCCCTGGTCTGCAGCCTGCCGCTGCACCGCTGCCCCTTGGAAAAGCACCAGGGCGAGCAAGCAAGCATTGAAAGCTGCATTTGTGCAAGCAGTGCATGTGCATACAAAACCACTACTCCATACACACTGCTGCTGCCAGTCTGCAAAGCCAGAAAGATTGGGGACCACTGTTATACTAGTATGTAATTTTATTAGACAAATTGCAGTCTAATAAATAAGACAATAATAAGACAAATTGCAGTTTTATCTCCTTTGGTTTGTTTTAACGTACATTAGAGAAAAAATATCCAATGGAAGGTGAGGTATACCTGGAAAAAATATATTTAACCTCTTTCATAAACTTGATTCTATAAACCAGGAGTGTCAAACTCAAGGGTGGCCCACGGAGTGCTTAGATCTGGCCCATGGGGCCACCCTGGAAATAGTGAGGGACCAGCCCACAGTGCCTCCGCCAGGCTCCCAAGCTCTGTTTCTGGCTGTGACGGCCTCCTTCTTCTCCAAGGAAAATGGTGCCCGGGAGGGCCACAGTTGTCCCTGATATGAGTGACATCGAACAGGCAATGCCCACTCTGGCCACACTCCGGGCCCCTGATGTCAAACACAGCCCTGATGCGTTCCTCAATGAAATTGAGTTTAACAATCCTGCTATAAATTATTACAACCTCCCCTCCAAAGAATTGGACATAATTTTATTTGTTTATTTTTATTTTATTTATCAAAATTATATAGCAGCCCATCTTGCAGATATGACTCTGGGCAGCTATATACATCTTAAAATAACCATAAAAAGTAAGAAACATGCATATAATAAGATCAGATCATTATTATTGACTATCTTTATACTATAACTAGCTAATTTTCCTATATATATTCATAGTTTTATTGAATCTTCGCTATTATTTACAACTTTTCTCCTCCTTTTGCCTGTTTCATAACTATAAGGATATGAATGAGGCTAGCTAGTGTTGGTTTGCTAATCGTATGTTTGAATTGAGAGATCTGTTGAATAGATAAATTCTCACTAAACGTAACACTGTTGGTAATTAATTAAAACCATGATGGAGCAATACTTATAAAATACCTTCCAGTGTTAAATTAGCCGTTCACTGCGAAAGCAGCTCTTTGCATTTGAGATAGAGATGTGATGCTTGATCTGTATCTTCTTTGCTGCATTACCTCAAGTTTTTATAGTCTATCACTGTTGATAGGCATTAGTGATTTAAGAAACGGTGAATAGCATGCTTGTTGACTAACACCAGTCAATTCTTAACTGAACTGTTTTAGTGCCAGATCACTTGGCAGGTAACATTTAGTGTGTGTGTGTGTGTGTGTCTGAGTGTGTGCTTATAGCAATGCAACTGTGTGTGTGTGGAGGGGGGAAGGATTGGTGAATACATTAGATACTAAGGTAAAAATCAGATTGAGCATAGTTATGAAAGACAAATTTACAAAGGCTAATTGATGTTTTGAAGAGTAAAGATTGAGACAAAAAACTGCTTATCATGAAATGTTTTCACTTGTTCGTGCAGCTCTGTTTTTTAATACAAATTAAAGCAGTCCCCTCCTCTCCTCTATCCATGCATCGTCCCTAATAAAACTGCAGTACAAACTAGATGCTTGAAAGAAGCTTGCTTATTCCCCACACTACTTCTCTTGTTTTGTTTTACAGCCGGCGCCAGCCTGAAAAAACCAATTCAGATGCTTCCTTATTGGCATTAACTTTCCAGGCTTGGCTTTTACTGAAGAATTTGTAAAAAGGAGCAGCTGTTTGCCTTTTCTAGCTGAGCGTGGTTTTTTTTTTCCTGTTTCCATTGCTGCTTTCTTATTGGCTGAAGCAAGGAAGGAGGGAGGGTTAGAGTGAAGTAAGCTGTGAACTCTGTGAATGTAGTTGGACTAGTTTTTTGAGGAGGATAGGAAAGAGAGGGTGAGCTATCGAGGTCGGTGCTAGCAGCTTCCAGTTCTCTTTCTCTCTCTTTTTCTCACCATCACACCACCCCTCTCCCCACTTCTCTTTCTGTCTCTCTTGAACATGGTTGGGGATCATTGTAACCACAGCAGTGAAAGACCTGTACTTTCTCAAACTCCCAAAACTGGAATAAGTTGCAAAATGGTTCTACAAGCAGTAGGAAAAGTATTAAGGTAAACACTGTTTATACTTTTTTCTTATATCTTATTCTGCAGTAGATGTAGTACTAATTAATTCATGGGATAATCTGCCCCTTTTTGATACTTAATGATAAAACCACCATTGATTGAATCAGATTAAGGGGGAAAGCAGATTATAAGGGCAGGATACCTCGAAGAAATAAGTTGCAAGAAAGTTTTTTTTTTAAAGATTAAGTTAGTCAATGCCTCACATTTAGGAGAAATAGCTATACCTTTAGTAAAGATGATATTAGTTTAAACAGTTTGAATTTGTCCCAAATATTTTCTGTTATTTAGTATTCAGAATCAAAAGAGGAGCTTACCTTTCAAGAATGCTGATGTTTAAATACTCCATTTACAAATGCCACTCACATGAAATGAGAGAAATAAATTGACATGTTCTTATAACAGTTGATCCTTTCTAAATGTTAAAATAAGTTATGTTGTGTGCAGTGTCTTATTCTTTAAAACTGACTTCAAGTTTCCTAAAGACTTTTATTTATGATGTTTTTATTTATAAATGTATAGCAAATCCAAAAACAGGTTTTTGGAACAGAAGGTAAATACCTAAAAAAACTAAAAGAGATGAAATGATAAAACATGCTGAAAGTATGTATTGATTCATAGAAAAGCGTAATATAACATTGAGCTGTGAGATAAGGACAGCTTTTTGATGGGAGAATGTACTTGCCCATTGTGACTGTACACAAATTCTTTTGTAGACATTAAAATGGAAAGTACTTTTCCGCTGGAATAAATCTTACTTAAATGAAATGCTAATGTGTTTTTAAACATTGGTAGTTTTTATTGTAAGACATCTTGTTTTGGTCAGGTTTGAATGGGCTGTTTTTATGTCAATTGGTGTGAATTGTTAGTTAGAATATCATCTCTGTGTGTGTCTACTTATGTGTTTGTGTGTGTTGGGGAGAGGGTATGGCTACTGTGATTGCCACGTGATGCTATGAAGATGACTCTTATATTTAGGCTTTTTGGTATAACTGGATAATTTCTTTTGAACCTGAATTTCAGAAGCAGTAGGAAGCTTCTAATTTGCTTTATTGCTATTCTGAGATTCAGTGCACAACAGTAATGTCTGTAAAGATACAGCACTGCTTTTCCTCCTCCTCCACTCTCTATTTCAACGTGTAGTCTTCTTTGATTGATACCTGAGGAGCTTACATGGCAAAACTATAGCTCCAACTTTGTAAATTTGGCTAAAATGTATACACAAGTTGCTGTGGAACAGTGCTGATACACGTGGCTTAGAAAATCAAGCATATATCATTTCTGTTTTGGAAGTTAGCATTTTTTTTAAATGCTGATTCTTTCCTGCCCTGTTTATGGTATTTATGCCATGGAAAGGACATGAATTTTTTTACTCCACGTCAGTAAATTGAAATTAACATATTTTCCTATAAATCATAATTTTTGTCATCAGCTACATTACTTTTTGTATGAAAGTGACCGACCCTGATTTGTACGCTTAGTAGCTATGACGTGGCCAATGGAAAAAATAGCAAACTTGCCAGTTATAAAAAGCACCATAAATTGTGAATATAACACTAATGACGGTGCAGAATATCTTACAGGGTGTTAAATGCAATGACTCTGTTCTGAGGTGGAGTTGTGGTTTGCCTGATAGTGTGCGCTGCCATTTTTTTTGCTGAATCAAACTAATTAAGAAAGAAGAAAAAGATGATAGCATCATACAGTCATTGTGTCCTTCTTAACTACCAGACACCTAAAGTTTGCATTTGTGTTACAGGTTCACTTAGAGAACCTTGGCCTAGAAAATACATATTCCAGTACATTATAAAAAGTGATATGTTTGACTCTTCCTTTTCTCTCTTTCCCTTCAATATTTAGGAATTTGGTATTCTGAGATGCGTAAAAAAATTGGCATAATTCAAAATGAGGCAAAATCATATCAAAACAAGAACAATAGCAAAAAGCTTCCAGCTCTAGTGTTTGCTAAGACATTTTTAAAAACATGAGGGTGTCTTGTGAAATCAGAGGGAAAATGGTAATTCAGCAACAGGTTTTCAACCCCTTGTGGACAGTCTTCTCTTCTCTGTGATCAAGAGCAACAGAATAATATCCAGGAATGAGGGAATCTTGAAGATGTGCTTACGGGATTTAATTTATAGAAGTAACTGAATTCAATTTTTTAAATCACTGAATGTGAGTGCTCTTGAGATAGAATTTGTCTATTTGTGTGTGTTTCTGTAGCCTTAAGCAATGCGTATGATTAAATCAAAGAAAAAATGTGGAGTATTTCTTTAGTTCATTGGGCTTTTCAAAGAGGCAATAGAACAGATTACAAACTGCAATTTCAAATGTGCTCAGATACGCAAGTTAGATACCAGAAAGATCAGAAAGAGACAATTCTTTGTAGATTTCACTGTACTATCAAATTCTGCTTGGAATAATTAATTAGCAGGATTGATGAGACAAATGCTCAAGAGTTCTGTTAGAGCAAATAGACAGTAATCAGAGTATTAGAAAAGGGGCACAAGGAAACAACATATAAGGGCCCCAAAGAATAAACACATGAATAGAGTCGGTTAATATTTTATAATCTGATTCCATCCGGATGTGTCATAGACAATTCACAAGATTCTCAGACATGTCTATCACCTGGAGGGAAATAGTTTTGAATATGAATGTCAATGATGGTGGATTGTCTCTGACAGTAACATTCAAAATAATTTTTTCAGTAACATTTTTAAAATGTAGATTTGTTGATTTGATAATTTCTATATTGCTTCTTTTTGGGGCTCCATTAAATTGTCATCACAGAATAGAGCTCTGAGTCTGAAAATAGGTCAGCTTAAAATCAGTTTAACACATCAAATCAGCCACACATTAATTATATAAAAGTTGGAATGAGTTGTCTTTGTTAAAGTATTTGCTAAGAGAATTAAGGAAGAGAGATCAAGAGTCTTCAGAGTTATCTTTTTTATGCAGTTAAAAACATGTGTCCATCCCAGTATTGTTTATATTTATCCACTGTTACTAGAACATTTTTTTCACCTAGATTGATTTAAAATAAAAAGTAAGAAACAGAATTACGATGGTTGCCAACAGCTCAGGGGAGGAAGCCAATCCATTTATATCTGCAATAGTTAACTAAAATAAGTTATTTTTTGAACCTGTAGTTTTATACTACTTTTTATTGAATGTTAAGTAGCTGTAAATAAAAGACAGTATAGTACTGAAACAGGTTATTTCTGTAATATTGCAGCTTCCCATTACATTATTTAGTTGCAGAGTCTGATGGGATTTTATGAAATATTAATTCTGCTGCATTGATTAAATAATTAGTACATTAAAGTAAAGCAGATGAAATATCCTTGAAATAAATTACAAGCAAGTTGTTATTTTATATTTATTTAGTTATATGTCTAGCTTTCTTCTTGATATAATAACATTTTTAATGAATATAACTTCTGCCTTCTAGAACTTTTCCCCGCAATACATAATTAGAAATAATATAAAATCATTAGCAATCCTACTGGGTAGGTATGTACAGGCCACAATCAATTTTATAATAATTTGATGTAACAATTTAATTGAAAGTAAAAGATAAAATATTTGAAATAAA
The DNA here is from genome assembly GCF_051295495.1 of Thamnophis sirtalis. NCBI lineage: Eukaryota > Metazoa > Chordata > Lepidosauria > Squamata > Natricidae > Thamnophis > Thamnophis sirtalis. The sequence continues at coordinate 76,323,599 of NW_028261381.1, read as the reverse complement.
ACATTCTACTTATTATGAAGTAATTCACTTATTACATACTTATCCAGTTTAAAACAAGTTTATAATAAATCTTTGTTTAAGGAATACATTAGAATTTATCTCTAATGACCATCTAATGTCTCATTTAAATAGCAAGAAGCTTAAATAAAATGCTCTCTTTCCCAATATGATCTACTGATTAACTCTGCTAGAAAACTAATAATATAGAAAGTTGTTTAAACAGTATTTTTTTTTTAAAAAAAAAAAAACAGGAGACCAGTGGGCAAAATGTAATTTGGGAGTTGTCTGAACTATTTTTATCGTGTTCTGTTCTTTTCTCAAACTTTCCATTTGCCTAAAATAGTTCAGCAACCCAAACATTTGACCGAGCAAATTATTGTCTGCAGCTGGAGTTCTGCATCTTTTAATCTTTCCAAGTTGAAATTTGATTTACTTTTTATTAGAAATACATCAAGTAGTACATACCTCATTGGTAGAAAATTGGCAGGAAGGCAAAATTTATTTAAACTGATGAAAAAAGTTTAAGCAAAGTTTATGGAATAGTTGTGCATAATGGAAGGATGTATATTTGATGATTAAATTAAATATTTTGCTTCAGGAAGCTCAACTGTAAACCTATTAATGCCACAAAAAGTGTATTTGTTTTTGTTTACTCATGGCTTGCTTGTGATTCCTATTATTTCTTTTTAGACAGAAACAAAATTTGTAGACTACTAGAATGGAAGGCATGATAAACTACTGGATTATCCAATCCTTTTTTGTACAACCTAGAACTGCTTGGGGAAAAATATCCAAAATTTGATAGTTCACTGAAGATAAATTGATTTTTCATAGGGAATAAAATGATATGGTATAATAAGCCTGGTTGAATAGGCTCAGCAAGTATCGATAAAAGAGACAGCCTCTTATCTGCTTTAAGGCAAATCTTCTCTAGAGTCTTTTGGCTCCCGCCTTCATCTTTTTGGGCAGCCTTAAACCCCCTGAGGGTTTGGGAAGCTTTCTTGATAGACTTAGAGCTATGCTTTCTAGAGGCTTTAGAGGCTTGCTTTCTTTCTAGTCCCATTTTAGAGGTTCCAGCTACATCTCCCTGCTCAGATCAGCTCCAGTACTGTTGCCTGCTGTCCCCATGTTTGACTGGAGAGTTAAGAAGTTGTTGTCAGGCAGAATACAACTTCGGCTGTTTGGAGGCTTCAAAAAGGAGTGAGGTTACTGCCCGCCAGCTGGCTTTAAATGGGGCTGAATCCACCTAAAAGGTCCACTTGCTATAAGAGTACCAGCTCCACAAGCCTTTACAAGAGTGATCACCAGTTTTAAGATTGAAAACTAAAGAGCGCAAAAGCTCTCAAAATGGCCGCTGTTGTCAAATTCAATCTGAAAAAAGGTGCAAAGCCTCGATCCTGTAGCCACAGCTCACTGAGTGTCCTGACAGCCAAAACCAGCCCTGTAGCTCAAACGTGGTCAGAGTGCTAGACAATGCTAACCACTTTTTAAAAACCTCGCTGAAAGCACTTAAACAGCAGACCACTGGACTCTACAGATAATGGCAAACCTCTACTTTCAAAGCTGCAAGGAAGCCCCTCAGGGCTTGAGCCGAAGCTCTACTACTGAATGAAGAATCCCAGCGACTCTACCTAGGAGAGGGTAGAGCTGGCAGTAATCACAGATGGAAAGAATATTCACAAATGTCAATTGAACATGAATAAAAGTCCTTTTAGTAAGCAATTAGAGGAGAAGGAAGAACACGTCCTATCCACGATGACATTGAGTCAAAAGAAGGGGAGCCCTGGCAACAAGGGTGCGGTTTAAAAGTTGTGACAGACTCAGTACAATCGGTGTACAGATGATGTCAACCCAATCCTGGATGCTATCTCCATTAAGATGGAAAATAATGTTTTCTTTAAAATCTTTTTTTAAGTTCAATAATTTGAACTTTTCCCGATCTCTTGTTTCTGGAGTCTTAGAATGTAACTAGAATAAAAATGAGGGTTGTTTCCATTGCCATGGAGTATAAATCTGAATTTTGTAAGTTTTGAAAATATGCTGAAAGAGAATGAAAGTGAACAATAAATTTAAGGTTTGGCAACTTTATCAGCAGGTGGCATTTCCCTGGCTTCCCTTACTTGGGCTTAAAAAAATAAGCAGAGTCAGGCACTTGGATAGGAGCTCTTCGAGGAATATTTTAGCTACAGGGTAGAACAGTATGTTGATAAAATGTCACAGAAGAAAATGATATCAACCTTCTTCTGTACTGCTGCCAAGAAAATTACAACATGGAGCTCGGCTTGAAGGAAATTTTATCTTTACTTTTAAATTATCAAAATACTTGGAATGAAACTCCCTATATTTCTAAGAATTGTGTATGCTTGCAAGTCCTAAGGGCAAACCAGCTTTTTATATATTTTATGGTATGTCCAGAAAGATAATACATATTGATAAAGTGAAACATCATACTGTTTAATAGAATTGCTTGAATCTTAAAGAAACAGTATTGCCTTGTCAGTCGTCCTGCCAGAAAATTCAAGATTCCTTGTGCTTTGAATGCCAGTCCTATCAAGTCTATATGGCCACCTTCATGTTCAGGTGTTGTTTGATAATAGACTGCTCGTTTTATCCAGTAATGGATTAAATACTGACAGATGGTTAACTAGAATATCCATATGCTTCCGGCAGTTTTTTCATATATTGGCTTCAGTATACAAATGCCAAAGGGCCAACTTGGAAGAATCCTATTGCTATTGTCACATGGTGAATGAGACCAGATGTGGTGGGGAGATATGGAAAATGTCTGAATTTCCTCTGCTCTCATAAAACAAACCAATTTGCTTCAGTTTGGAGCTCTTTCCATCCCTATTTGGCTTTTCTGGCAAGACCAGGCAAGTTTGAGCTAAAGACAGGTCTATTACCTGTTCTTTTGCTCTAGGGAGTTTAAAACAACAATAAGACGGCTGATCTCAGCTGACATGTTGTGCCGTGTTGAAAATATTTAGCCTGCAGAAGACTGTAGAACAGAGAACATACGTTCTGAGAAGCTGAGCTGTCTTGGATGGAACAGTGGATAGTAATAGGTGAAGATGGGCATTTTTGGTCATCAGTACTGTAGCATCATCATGGAATTGGGTCTGTCGATTTTCATTGCAATTATGAACAAAAAGATAACCTTTCATACATCTTGTTTTAATATGATTGTTCCCCCTCTTTCCAGTTGCTAAGTTTTACTGTTTGCAGTTGACCGGTGTGTGTACCTTTGTTGCACCACAGCTAAAGTAAATGGTATCACCATCTTGGACCAGTCTTCAGAATGGCATTTTTAAAAATATGTACCTATTCACATATTTAAAATATTATTATTATTATCTATTATATAATTCATGACAGCCAATATGTTTTTATTTGTTTGAGGCTGACAAATCTTTGGATTTAACACATCTTGTATCATTTCGCTCAACTCATTTTTAAAGCCAATAAAATTTGCTGCCTGATTGAATCATGATGTATTTAGTATAGCTTCGATAAGCAAATGTGCAAACTTAACTGCCTTTTTTCAGCTGAATTATGCTTAAAAATAAATGCAAAATGGCAGCAATTTATTGCCATTTGATAATAGTTGTAGCTACTACTTTAGTGAAAAGGAATGTAGACAAGTTAAAAGATGAGTAAGTTTATCAATACCTAGATGATACAGCCATTTTTCCTACTTTTTCAGAAACAGAATAGTTTTCTTTTTCATTGTCATCTTTCCAAAATATGCTGTATGATATGTCCCTTTAAACATTTGCTTGATACCATAAGTTCTCATAAACAACTCATTGACTCTTGTCCACAGCTGATACAACCCTCTGACTGGCAATATATGTGTGAGTTAAAAAAAATAGAATGTGTTTCAGTGCAGAATAAAGGGGAATCCTTACAGTGCTATTGTCTTTCAATAGGGGCCAACTGTAGCCCTTCATAATGGGAAACCTGTAACATAAATATTCTATCTTTATTAATATGTACCTTTTAATCAGCATATGGGCAGCATGCTTAATGAGAAATGGCAATGGGATATCAATCTCGTGAGGTGGTATAAATTAGTTATTTTGCATTGAAATAAAAGTGAATTATTTCCCTGCTAATCCTTCCACAGTAGTATATTTTGCGTTCATGTCTTTACCATTTTGCTTCCAGAGTATCTGAAAGATAACATGTCCCGTTAATCCAGACTATTGGCAGTCTTTCCCAAGGATGATAGAAGTTGTAATCCAAAAGATGATATGCTGTTAGTTTGAATATTGAGCAAGCTTTGCCTTAGCAATAACAATAGCAATAGCAGTTAGACTTATATACCGCTTCATAGGCTTTCAGCCCTCTCTAAACAGTTTACAGAATCAGCATATCGCCCCCAACAATCTGGGTCCTCATTTTACCCACCTCGGAAGGATGGAAGGCTGAGTCAACCCTGAGCTGGTGAGATTTGAACCGCCGAACTGCAGCTAACAGTCAACTGAAGTAGCCTGCAGTGCTGTACTCTAACCACTGCGCCACCTCGGCTCTCATTTTGTATCTTCTGACATCAGAGCCCTTGTGTAAAAGTTACATTATTATGATTGGCAGCACAATCAGCCAGATATTTAGACTGGATTAGGCATTTTTATTCACTTATCAGTCCTTGTCAAGCACCTGAAATAAACAGATATTGTTTAGTAATATTAAGCTCTTGTCACAGGATGTAAACTGTTCCAAGTAAAGCTTTTGCAATTGACAGATGGTGTTTTTGTCAGTGCTGATATGATGTTCAAGAGGTGCTTCAGATGTTTTAGGATGGTACCCAAGGTACTATTGATACTGTCTTTGCTTTCTTTTGCCACAGTCGCTCTGCTTGTACAGTATTTGCAGATTTTTTTGTCTTTTGTGATTTTGTCCAGTTCTTTCTCTTCTTCAAGTTCTGTCTCCAGGTTCTGACGTGCCCACTATCCAGTTTGTTTTGGCTTTATTATTGTTGTTGTTGTTGTTGTTGTTGTTGTTGTTGTTGTTGTTAAATAAGAGGTATTAAGTGGCAGGTGCCTGTCTGTGTGAATTCTATACCTCCAGAACATTTTAGCTTCTTCATATTCTATTGCTTCCTCTATTTTGTAGTCCCACCAGTTCACATTTACAGGCAGATGGTACTGTTGCTAAGCAAGATGTATGTTAAGGAACTTTTGCCCCATTTTATGACCTTTCTAGTTGTTAACTGAATCACAGTAAGTAAATCACTTGTTAAATTAGTGACATGGCAGTTAATTGAATCAGGCTTCTCCATTGACTTTGCTTATCAGAAGGTCACAAAAGTTATCACATGATCCTGGGATACAATTGTCATAAATATAAATCAGTTGCCAAGCATCTGACTTTTCATCACATGACCATGGGAATTCTGCACTGATCAGAAGTGAAAAACAGTCAAGGTACTTTTTAAAATGCCATTGTAACTTTGAATGGTCCCTAAATGAACTGTTGCAAGTTGAGTATTACCTGTATTTACACACTGTATGTGCTACTCTTGTCTGTGTTAACAGTGGCTCAGTTAAGTGCAATTCCGTATGAGAAAGGATGGAAGGCTTGTTAAAATATGCAAGCCTTTTGCAATGCTAAATATATTTTCCTAAATTGCAATCAGTGTTTGAAAGTTTGGCATTCTTGTAGTTTACTTTTATTTTTTACGTTAGTGGGAAGGCTTAAAATATTAGAAGAGGGCTAATTTAATGCCACTGTTGTTGATCAGTGTAATTAGCAAGGTGAAAAAATATAAGACAGACTAGACGTTTTAGGTAAAAATAACATTAGGCTGCATGTAAAAAATAGCTTCCTGAAAACAGAAAAGAATGGAAAGATCCTTTACCCATGATACACTAATTTTCTACTTATAGAGACTGCTTATGTGGAAGAACTTTTCAAAATTGTATCTCTTACTTGCATTTTGAAGTATGTGACACTAGAGCTACATAAATTTAATTAAAATGATTAGATTTAAGTGTAGTGGCTGGGGGGGGGAGATTTATTTGACTAATTTAATTTAAAACATCTGTATCCTGTATTTTTACTGTGCTATTCCCCCTTTGTTTTCACAGGAAGGTTGTGTTGATCATTGTGTGTTCCCTTATACTCCCACTTGTTAGCATTTGCTTGCAATGTTCCCTGGCAGTGGCAGTGGCCTCTACATCCTGAAATTGTGGGTGTTCCCCCCCCCCCAATCTTGATTCTTTGTGACTTTTATTGAAAAGTAACCCAAGAGTCTTTAATTCAATATACTTCATTCCAGAAATAGGAATGGAATCATTCTTAAATTAGTTCAATGTCATGCCTGGTGCAAAAGAGCCTTTTTTTCATACTGAGAATGCTAGATTATGAAGTAACATTGTGGCACTTGGCCTCTTTCACAATCTTGCCAGGCTTCCCATTCAATCAGGCGCCAATGTAGCTATTGCCTTTTAAGGCAAAGTTTTGCTATGAGAATATGAAATAAAACCTTTTCCCTGGCATGGAAAGAACACTCTTCCTTCCTTCTCTTCCTAAATAAACTACCAATGAGGTTTTTTTTTTTAAGTGTTTTGTTTTTCTTTGTATTACCTTCTTTTATGAGGGCGATTTCACTGGGCCCACAATTAGCTTATGTCTAGAAAAGATACATTGGAAAAGGATTTTTGACTTTATGCAGCTCGATGAAGGAATTTGCCTTTTTTTTTCTTTTTGTGAACCTGCAGGAACATTTACTGGCTCTACCATATTGAAAATATTTTAGCTATTTTCCCTGAAGAGAAAATTCTGAATGGCACGCTCATCTCTATCACTAGGGAACTTTGGTATAAAGCTGGCCTACCGAAAAAACAATTAAGTCTTGCTTCTGGTAGCAATAGTACTGGTATTTTCTTCTACCAAAGTACCCAATAGGAAAATTTAGTGAATACATGCTTGTACATGCAGTGGAATGCTTCTGGAATTTTTAGAAAACCAGTTTTGTTTTTAAACAGCAAGACATAGATAACCAGTTTCTGTCTGGGAGACTGAAGGAAATGAAAAGCAAGTACAAGAATGACTAATATGCAAATATGGGTGGAAACCATTATTTTTTTCATTGTTGCTTGCCTAATTAGAATAATAAAGTGCCAGCAAAAATTAAAGAGCAGATGCATTTAAATTTATGGATAATGGCATTATTTTTGTCTTGAAAGGCAAACAGCATTTTCAAAGGAAACAGAGGTGCTGACAATTCTACTAAAGGGACCTTTCCCCCAACCAATGGGCTTACCAAACATTCTGCTATAGCTTTTTATTCACTACAGGTAGTTCTCAACTTACAACAGCTCATTTAGTGACCATTCAAAGTTACAGCGGCACTGAAAAAAGTGACTTCTGACTATTTTACACACTTATGACTGTTGCAGCATCCCCTTGGTCACATGATCAAAATTTGGATGTTTGGCAAGTGGTTCATATTTATGATGATAATAGTGTCCCAAGGTGAAGTGATTATCTTTTGTGACCTGACATGCAAAATCAATGGGGAAGCCAGACTCACTTAACAACTATGTTACTAACTTAACAACTGCGGTGATTCACTTAACAAAAAAGGCAAGAAATGTTGTAAAATGGGGCACAATTTACTTAACAAATTCCTCACTTTCTCACTAAATTTTTGGCTCAATTGTGTACATTACCCAGTTCAAATCCTTTTGGGCATTTCTTTTTTAAAAAGATCTGTATGCCTTCAAGTGTTTTGATACTGAAGTATTTCAACAAAAAGATCTTTAAAATGCTTACCTAGAATCATCAGTAATTTTACTCCTTTCAGAAGCATAGAACTTTTCATGCCAAAGAGATTTAGCTTTTAACTGGTATGCTGAAGACTGCACTCCAAAAATGGGGGACATCAGGTGAGTGAAAGAGGTGGGCCCAAGATAATATTAAACCTGACTGAATATTTAAATTAAATGCAATAAATGCAGAAAATATGACTATTTCCTCTCCTTTTGTTTTTTTTACTTTTTGTCACAATAAAAACTACAACTTGGCCAGAACTTGGAGAAGGGTTTAAAGTGGTGGTAGATGACCATGTGTTATTATATGGAACATTTACTTTATTACATGGAATGTTTACAACTATTAACTTAATATTTTGTCTCATATCATTACTGTAAGAAAAAATAACTTCATTTTATTGTTAATGGGAGAGATGTTTCCTGTTGTTTAATTATTCAGTCACTTCTGACTCTTCACGACCTGATGAACATCAGTTCACCAAGATTGTTTGCCAGTGATTGCTTCTTGTAAACTCGTGGACGTGATATCAGTGATAGTACCAGGAGATCATATCTTCTCTGGAGTCTTTTCTGAATTGCCTTTGACATTTTCAAATATCAGGGCCTTCTTCAATGACTCTTGTTTCCTTTATGTCCAAGATATTTTATGTTTTACCAAATGTTTTACTTTCGTTTCACTGAGTCCTTCTGGTTTGGATAGAAAGAGAAACTTTTACTCTTGCGGAGTAGGAAAACGAAAGTCTAGGCAGGTGGTGTGAAAAACAGAATGAACCGTTGATGAAGGCTTTAGGAAATTGTGCATGTACCTTAGGAATGGAATGTATTGTGTACATTATTAGAAGGGGAAGTTAGAAGGGTTTGCTGTGGAAGCAGAGAGGCTGCTGGCCTTGGAACTAGAGATAAAGGTTGAGGAACTAGAGATACAGGGTGTGCTCTATATTTTCCAACATGTATATTAATAAACTACCCAAATATGTTGCTATAGCTTTCGAACTGCGAGCTTGCTCAAGAGCTTCAAAGAAAATATTGATAGTAATGGTACAGAGCTTGGTTGTTCGCTTGAAGAAGTTTCACTACCTCATTAGGCAATCTCATGGGGCCCTGCTGGGGTAATGAAGCATCTGCAAACAAACAGCCAAGCTTAGAAAGCATCAAGGACTCCACAGTTCAACCCTGAGCTATATATATTCCCTTATATATAATGGAATATATTGATAGGTTGAAAAATTGCTGCCACTGCTTCTCACAGAAATGGTTCACCGACAAATGCACGCTCGACAAAAGCACGCCGACAAAACCGCGGGGAGAAAAGCACGAGTTCGAAATCACACCGACGAATGAGCACAGAAGCGCACTGACAAAAGAGCGCCGACAGAAGTGTGCTCTAAATCTAACCCTAAAGGTAACCCTAAGCGTAACTCTAAATCTAACCCTACCCTAACCCTAAACCTAACCCTGAACCTAAACCTAACCCTGAACCTAACCCTAACCCTGAACCTAACCCTAACCCTAACCCTAAACCTAAACGTAACCCTAATCCTTACCTTAACCATAATGGCGCTTCTGTCGGTGCTCTTTTGTCGGTGCGCTTCTGTGCTCATTCGTTGGCACGCTGTCGACATGGTTTTATCGCCACGGTTTTGTCGCTGTGCTGTTGTCGGATGCGCATTTGTCAGGTCACGTACAGAAATTAGTTTCAATATTTAATAATGTTTCATATTATTAAACATCTGCCTATCCCAGGTCCTTGAGAAGGAGTCATTCAATGGACAAAAATGAGCCAAATTCAATCTAACACATGTGTGATCAACCACAATTCTATCTTGCTTGCCCTCTCTGTTGTCTCTCTTTTACTCTCTGTTCCATATTCCTTCTTCTTTTGTCCCTCCTGGAGCCTTCCCACTTTGAGATATTCGAGCATTTTCTTGATTGATTTCCACACTACCATAGATCAAATATACTGATAGATGTGTTTTCCCCATTTTTTTTCATAGAACAATTGCTCAATAGGAAAGACAAAGCTAGTATGAATTTGCACAATTATTTGGTTGAAAAGAGCTCAGTCTGTATATGCATTGTAACCCCTCATTTAATTTAATCAACTTCAAGATCATTCCATAATCATGGACAGTGTTTTGGGGAGATTGTTTGAAGTGATAGTACTGATAAGTGGAGATAATTAACACTTTAGATCAGTTTATTACCAGTCAAATATTTAAACCATTTGCATTATTGCAAAAGAAATTTAGATTGCTTAACATTGTGAAATGACAGTGTATTACATTAAAATATTTCTTGATTTCACAAATTGGTCAAGAGGCAATAGCAGCTAAAGTCCCCTATTATTGTCTATATTGGAATTTCTGTTTCTGTATAAACACTTAAAGAGTATTGCTATAAGTCAATTTTAGTTAAAATCTCATTTTTACAAATTGATTACTAATCTTAAAGAATATGAAGTATATTTCTTTTGATGTTACTTCTAGTTAAACAAGGATTTTTTTTCATCATTTTATTCTCAGAGAATATATGAGAAAGATTGGCACTCTACTTCACTGTGCCAAAAATTTGAAATGGGTGAAGGGACACCTACTCATATGATATTACTTTGTCCCATTATTGCCACATTTTGCTTTAATATTCATAATTGCTGAAAAAATCAGTAAATCAATACCCTTGAATTAAACAGTATATTAACAATTTGGATTGTATCAAGTGTTATGGCTTTGACAAGGATGGAGAATATAATAATCTGCAGTGTTAACAAAGACAGTTTAACAAATTTGGATTGTCAGTAGATTTCTGTATTAATTGACTTTTGATTAATATAATGGACCAAGGAATAGTTTTATTATATGTGGTCAAGGTTTAAAAATATGTATAAACTAGGAACAATTTTTTTTCATATAATGTATCTTCCTTCCTTTGTTTCATCCATCCATCCATCCATCCATCCATCCATCCATCCATCCATCATAAAACAGTAAAAAGACTTGATGGAAACAAGGTGAAAGGAAGTGATAGAACTATTAAGTATCAGTCAGGATACTTCAACAGCCAATTTTTTTTAAAAAAAAACACTGTTAGTAGGTCAAATATATCATTGAAGAAGGCAGAATTGTCAGAGGTGCAGTTAGGATTGGGATTTCAAGATACTATCTCATTTTCTGCCAAAATGGCAAGGAATAATCCTTTTGTTTCTTAGCGGTTTACCACTGAAATCCACAGTATGATTTCTGAAACCATATAAAAAGAGTTTACCTGTAGCCTGAGGACTGCAAGTTTCCTGTCCTCTTTGATGAATATACCTTAAAAACAATCAAACATGAAACCTAAGCTGTAATTGTGATGTGATTAGGTATATATCTGAGGTAATTAGAAAGCATTATGAATATGATAAGATGTATGTTAATTATCTTACTACTAACATTTCTCCAGATGTATTCTAAGCTGACATTTTCACAATACTTCATGTGTGTTTGTAATAAATTAAACAGGGTGATTTATAAAGCTCTGGTGTATATCATTAAACCATAACATGCCTGTTGAAAGTGGCATGTCACAATGTTTTGGGTGATATCCCAGTATTCATCCACACCTGACAATAGCTATTCTGAAAAGCATCCCCCCCCCCATTCTCATGTGATGTTTGGAGACTGCAGTGGCCGTGTTCAAATCGGGTATGCTCTTGCACGGCCTCTGGAACCTCTGGAAATTGTTTGAGAACATGGCATACTTTTGCATGGTGTTTGGAAGCTACAGAAGCCATGGAAGAGCATTCACTGGAGCTGCTTTAAGAATTATGGTCTTGTGAGATTAGGAGCTGCCTTAGGTTGGCGGCATGGCCTGTCAACAGACAGAGAACACTGCCTGAAGACAAGTGGTACAAGGCAGATCGTGGGGAACATACTCATGAGCAAGCTGTCTTTTTTTTAAGTAAATGCTAATAGAAATAATTGTTTCTCTTTTGTTGGGTGGAGTAGGAGCTATATCACACAAGCAGAGTCAAGTGAGGCATTTTCCAAATCTGTAACTAAGCCATCATTGTCACCTTGTCATCCAAGACTTCAGTAAGTCTAGTCTTAATAATTATAAAAACTACATTCTCAGCCAGTTTTTTACCCATAAAATGCCATACCATGCCATTCCACATCACATCACAAGGTTTTTACTTTTATTTTGTGTAACAGTTAATTAAACAAGAAAACCATCTGAAAATCCCCAAATCATGTTTTGAAATTTGCTAGAATCAATCAAAAAGACACAATATGTTCTTGTGACAGCAATAGTGCTCATTATTAAGCTTTCATTTCTTTCTGTGGTTGACAAATTGACAAACAACGTTTCGTGTCAACTATCTTTTCTTCAGAAAGTTTATGTAGGAAACAAAGTTTAGTTCTGTGTATGATTCTCTCTTGAAGCTAATCATTTGAAGTTCTGAGAAAAATTACTTTTGTGCCTATTTTCCTACGTGATTTAATGTTTATTTCCTAAATATTTTGACACACCCCCCCCAAGCACAAAATCCACAAATGAAGTTTCATCAGAATGTTATGCCTCAATGCATCATATGTAATATTTTGTGCTGTGGAGCTTGTTGTCGTGTAGAAACCAGCCAAAAGTGACTGTGGTAGTATATGAACATTATGCTAAGTTATTGTTATAATAGTTTATTGAATACATCACAGTAAGAAAAACTATGTAATAAAAATCAGTGGTTGGGTTCATATGACTTGTTAAGCAAAACCAGCCAAATTACATTATGATTTAATTATTATGTGAGTATAAGTATATTGAATTATGTAACTAGGGAGCATTGTTACATGTCACCTAGAATTTCTAGCATCTTGTGTTATGTGCTGTAGCTTACAAAATTTGTTAGATTTTCACCAATGGTTTGATGGTAGAATATATTAGGAGAGCTCTCTTCCACTTGGTGCTCATAAGATGTTTTAAAACCTGCTATATTTTTCCATTAGTCACACAGACTAGCATTTATGGTGGAAAACTTGGAGGACGTCAGATTGGGAAAGGTTTTATTATGATTTTACAGAATTACTAGTAACTTTCCTGATCATTATCTGAAGTGTGTGCTTATATTTGTATACACACACCCTTTAATGTAGTCTTGATTTCTGGTAATTACATGGACAACTGTGCATTTACCTTGGTAGTGATTTTTGGGGAATAGTTTTGTCATTACATTTTTCCTAGGGCTTAAAGAGAATGACTGGTCCAAAGTCACCTAGCTGGCTTTGGGTATAAGGACTCACAGATTCCCAGTTTCTAGCCTGATACCTTTTCCTACTACACCAAACTGGCTGTTGAAGTACATAAATAAATAAGTATATTTTTTGTTACTTATCCTTGAATTTGTCTCGAATTTAGAGGTACTGGGGGAAAAATATTACAATAGGTTTATTTGCTTTCATGTTCTCCCAAATTGTACAACTCTGTCTATTTACCCTAGGATTGAACTCAGAATTTCTTTTGCTAATTGAGACATTTACTAAGTGAGTTTTGCCCCATTTTATTATCTTTCTTGCCGCAGTTGTTAAGTGAATCTGGCTTCCACATTGACTTTGCTTGTCAGAAGATCACAAAAGGTGAATTACATGATCCTGGGACAGTGCAACTGTCATAAATATGAATCATTTGACAAGTACCTGAATTTTGATTACATGACCATAGGGATGATGCAATGTTCATAAGAGTGAAAAATGGTCAAAAGTTACTTTTTTCAGTGCTGTTATAACTTCAAAGGGGTCACTTAAATGAACTGTTGTAAGTCAACAACTAACTGTAGTTTATTCTGGAACAGCCAATATTTCTCATAAGGCTAAATTTTAAAAAAAAAATGTAATTTGGAAAATGATTGGATGGGAAGTCATGGAATTATAATTTGTTATTCTCAGTTGTGTTTCCAGGAAAATAACAAGCATATTTGGTACTTGGACTGCAGTTTGATATTTATACGAATTCCAAAGGGTGATTAGATTGCCAAATTCAAAGTTAAAAGATAAGATAGTTTGGAATTATGGAATGAATTATTCATCTTTTATATACATTTCAAATAAAGAACAACACCCCTGAAAGTAAAGGTCATCTGGCAAACTTAAATAGTAAATAAGACTAGATAGTCAATTGGAACAAAGACTATAACCATCTAGTTTAATAGAATTGTGATTTATGTAACTAGGTACCATATTTTTTGGAGTATAAGATGCACTGGAGTATAAGAAGCACCAAGGTTTTGAAGAGGCAATTTTTAAAAAAGTTTTTGCACTCTGCAGACCTCCCCAAAATGGCCCAATTTTTTTTCAGAAAAGGGCATGAATAGCCTTTAGAAGGCTTGTAGAGTGCTCCTGGGGGGGTGGAAATGAGCAAAAAATGGTCCATTTTTTCTCAATAAAAGGGCACGCATAGCTTTTAGGAGGCTTATAGAGTGCTCCGGGGGGGGGGGGCAAAATTGAGCAAAAACTGGCCCGTTTTTCACTCATTTCTGCCCTCCCCATCCCCCAGGAGGACTCTGCAAGACTTCTATAGGCTATGCATGGCCATTTTGGTGAAGGGGGCGGGGTTTTTGGAAGCAAAAAAATGCTATATTCAGTGTATAAGACGCACCCAGATTTTCAGCCTCTTTTTTTGAGGGAAAAGGGTGTATCCTATACTCCGAAAAATACGGTATATGAGTCTCCTGTTAATCTCCTCTGATTAGTACATGCCCCTAGCTCTTGATGAATAATAGCTACTGTAGTTATCTTTACAGTACATGCCCCTAGCTCTTGATGAATAATAGCTACTGTAGTTTTATTTAAACATTGTTTATAATTTTTATTTTGATAGCAATTCATTTCTAATTTACTTGATTTGATGGAAAGATTCACAGAAAATATGAGTGACACTTACATTTCTAATGTTTATAATTTTCTTCTGTAGAATCTTCTGTTTATCTATTTTTTTGTAGTTGTACATATAGTTAAATACATTTACATAGTTGTCTTTGTATCTAGATTATTCATTTAAAACAGAACAATTTTTCTCTCATATAAGGAAGTTAAGTACTCATTCCCAAATTTATGATTTCCGTATGCTGTAAAAGAACTGCACCCTTATAAAAAACTTGGGATTTTTGCAATTGACAGGATATGGGTGTGAGCTTTATTCCTTGATATTAGTTTCCAGGTACAAAATAATGTGCTTCCATCTCTGCAGCTCAATGAGGTGTGTTTGGAAGTTGGTTTGCAAGTTTTCAACATCACCAAATTTTAAAAATCATCAATGCTAATCTAGGAAGTGAAGTATTAATGATGGCTGGAAAAAGTTTTTGGAACCTTATTATTAACTTCTAGAGTTGAGATTTATTATAATAACTATTTAGGTCTGCTATTTATAAGAAGTTGTTGTTACTAATGATTGAGATGATAGCTGTGTACAATTAACTTTATAAAGATGTGTGAACCTGGAATTAAGTTATTCATTAGCATTTTGACTTTGCAAATAGTTCAACCCATAGACACTTCAGACACAACAATACCATGTAAGGGATTGTATTATGAGATACTTTTTTGAAAAATGAATTTTTATGTAGATTAAAAAAAATAAGATTATAAAAATAATAGAATGAACCTCATAGATAAAGCATACAAACTAGATGCAAGATAGGAAGCAATTTTTTCCCCTTAATACAGAAATGGGGCAGTCTTTTTCTTTCAGAATCTACAACTCATCCCGTCCTCTGATTAGATATAAAAAATTATTCAGTGATGCAGTAAAATCAAAAGACAGTGGGAAGTAGTTGGGATTAAGGCATAAATGTCTGAGTTCTTGCTCCCAGAAATGTTATTATGTTCTTTTTCCACCCTCAGACTTAAAACTGAGACTTGCTTGGGAGTCATCTGTCAGGGACCATCTTCTCTGAGATAAGCACAATAAAATTAAGAACAAAAGTTTGCCATGTGCTTGGAAAGTTTGAGAAGCTGGTCGGAGCTTTTGTGAACACCAAAAACAACAATCCCGAGGTTGACAGAGAGCCTCCATGAAGCGGATGCTTTATATAATTTTTGTTACAATGAAGTTTTTCCAACACTGCTTGATGCTCAGTGGCTAAGATACTGAGCTTGTCGATCAGAAAGGTCGACAGTTTGGCAGTTCGAACCCCTAGTACAGGTCTCATGCGTGAGTAGGGGGGTGGAACAGATGACCCCAAAGGTCCCTTCCAACTCTGTTACTATTTATTGTTCTCAACTATATTTGAAGCAGGCTGGTGTGCAGAAGTAGGCTAGTTTTGTGTGCAGAAAAAGTTAAAGCAAATTCTTATTTATTGTACAATTTGCCACCAATTCTTCCTGGCATTCATTTCTGTTTTGCTCTACCTTTTCTCTGATTTGTCTATCAAGTATTGGTTTGGGTAACTTTTGGATCAGTTTTTCCTTCAGAGAAAAAAAATAGTTTTCACATTTGCTTCTCCTGGCTACAGTAGTTTTATCTCCCTAGAGACTGTAAGAGATCTAAGCTGACTTTTGAGCACCAAGAAAGAAGAGCCTACCTGTAAACTGAATGCTAATTGATATTTAAGCATCGTGAAATAGACTTTGCATGAAATAAGCTTTTCATTGGGCTCTTTAACTATGTATTCTGTATTTTTAGTGGAAGGATTACAGATTAATCAGGTACTGGTGGAAATAATAACTTGTGATGCAGAAGCGGGCATAGACATTGTTAGATGGTTTGTGAAAAAAATCTTTGTGTGAATAGTTTGCTTGTTTTGCCAGCACATTTATGTTTACAAATAGGAACCCCGATTTTGCAAGAACTGAAAGCCAGTATTTCAAACAGCAGCCTACCCCGAACTGAAAATCTTGAGAGTTACAAAATATGAACTCTCTGCTCATTTGTAAAACACACTTTCAGCTCTTTCAAACATGTTATTTCCCCAAATATCTTCAATGTGACTCTCTAAGGAAAATGGGATGAACATATTTTATTAACTTCCAGGATGCTCATATGATATCACATGATGTCATGTTAAAAAAAAAATCCTAGATCTCCAAATATGTTGCTTGTGTGCACCAATGTGCCCATGGAATCTTCCTTCAGAATCCAAGTTGGCATGCTGCAGACTTCAGCATCACCGTAAACATTCTCCGGCAATAGAAATGATAACTTCTGAAGTTCCGTGCTTGTTTAAAACTGTTCCCACTTTCTCTCCAAATGATGAAAGAAAATTTGAATGGTAGGCAGTTTTTAGAGCAGAGGTATGCTGGCTGGAGAATTCTGGGAGTTGAAGTCCACAAGTCTTAAAGTTGCCAAGTTTGGGGACCCCTGTTTTAGAGAGTTGAGAGGGAGCAGAGAACAATATCAGATAGCTCAGCAAATTACTTGCATTCTGAGTAAGCAGGCTTTAATATCAATTATATAACCAGTCATGTTTTGTTTAAAATGCCTCCCTGATTGAGTGATTGTATACTTATCTTATGATGGCTGTTTGTTTCTTGACATAATAATGTCTTCTTTGTCCTCTTCCCCTCCTCCTTGTGGATAGTTGCACTTGCCTAAAAGCATACAAGTTTTTTTTTTCCAATCTCACCTTTTAAGTAGCAACAGTCTTCCATCTTAAATGAGGAAATGTAACAATATCAATTGTTATCTTTAGTATGATATTTTCCTCCACAGGAAAACAGTGGTAGCACTTTTTCTTGCTACTGTCAATAGCTTGACTGTAATAATTTGAAGCAGACGCTATAATTTCTTTGCCACCCAGGAAGGTCAAATTCCAGCTCATCCTGCTTAGTAAATAGTACCAATCTAGTTGAAATGAGGCATTTCACCTGAAGCTAGCAAAGAAAGTCAGCCAGCCCAAGTTTACCATCCAAAGAAAAACCCTATTAAAACAATTTCTTTGAATGTGGCAAAATGATCCATGTTTGTACAGTGTGCCTTTAAACTTTACCCAGAGTTAGATCTATAGAATCATGAAATTAAAAGGATGCTCAAAGGTCACCAAGCTTAACCTGTTACTGGAGCAAGAAATCCATTACGATTACACCTCAGGCTGAGGACTCTGTAATATTAAACTCCATCTCACTCAATTTTTCAAGTAATTGCAATTTTGGCAAATATTATTTTTTAAGACTACTATATTCTTTGTTCTTTGTCTATTTCGTAGCTTTTCAAATCCTTTTCTATGATGAGATTTTCCTTAAAGAACACACCACACAACTCCAGCCAGTTTGTCTGAAGTTTTCAAGAGGTTGAACAGGACTTTCTTTGGAATGAGGCAAACACAGGGTGGTGTGCTTTCTTGGCTAGCTTGAGGCAAAGTGCTGTGTTTCAGCTGGATTTGTACTGTTTACTAGCTGGACCCAATGGATCCAATGATTGTAGCTTGGCACTGCAGAAGAAGAGGTCAATCCGATGGCCTCCAATGATTATAGTTAGTTAGACTAAATAAGAAAGGTTCAGGTTTTTCACAAGTGCATGAATCTCCACATTCCTTTTTGCTGAATAGTATTTGGCATTTGAATCAAGTCTCTGCTTGAATGGAGGGCAGAGGAAAAGCGCAAGCCTGACTCGATGAGAGACAACCTAGGAACCTGAGCTTTACAGCCTTGAAGTATCTGGAGAAAAATTGAGGTGTAAATGAAAAGAAAGAAATCTAAGAGTCAGAATCTCACTTCATCAAATGTAAAATACCACAAAAAAGGCTGTAGTGTCACAACAGTGACTCTTACAAGAGCATGGGACTTACAGATTTATTTTAATATAATTCAGAATCAAGAAACAAATACAATGTAACAAATCAAGTTGGAAGAGACCTTGGATGCTTTCTTTTCCAACCCTCTGCTCAGTCAGGAAACTCTGTATCATTCCAGATAAGTGGCTGTCCAGTCTCTTCTTAAAAGGTCTCAGTGATGGAGCATCCACAATTTCTGAAGGCAACTGTTCCACTGGTTAATTGTCTTCACTGTTAAGAAATTTCTCCTTAATTCTAGGTTCCTTATCTCCTTGATTAGTAAAACAAAACTTCATTCTCTTATTATCTGAAATAGCAAACTTCACCTTGGACTCCTTTCCGATTGTATAAAATTCAACTCCCAGAATTTTCAGAACACCAGCAAAAAAACCTGAAGTTGAAAATAGTGTTTTATAATCTGGATTATAGAAGTACACACATATAAAGGTGTTTTTTTTCTTTTAAGAACATTAGAATGAAAATTGGGGATTGGAACTGTGCAAAAAAGGGAGTAGCTGCAATCACACACAAAAAGAACCATATGACATTATGGTGTGATTGTAGTGTTAGCAAATGTTTCAGAGAAATGTTAGAGGCTAGGCTAAAACATAAGTTTAGATAACCCACATTTCTGATTTTAATCTCTGATCTATTTTTTTCTCCTTTTCTTTTGCAGGAAATCCAAGGGAAAACCAAATGGTAAAAAGCCTGCAACAGAGGAAAAGAAACTGTATCTTGAACCAGAATATACGAAGTCCAGGATTACTGACTTTGAATTCAAAGAATTAGTTATATTACCACGTGAAATAGATCTTAATGAGTGGCTAGCTAGCAACAGTAAGTATTATGAGATTTGCAACAACTGAACATTGTGTTGGTTGTTTTTCATAATCAAAGATGTTCTTGAGTGAAAGAATAGATAAAAGGAGAATCTTGCTTCCTGATAGTTAGCTGGAAAAGGATCTTCCTGAAATCCAAGCATGGTGTTTTACTTAGATTCCGGGCATAATCCTTTTCAGCCAGCTTCTTTGAGAGTGAAAGAGCTGCTTTGCAGAGTGTCTATGGGGATTCTCAAGCATCCAGGTCATGGTTGACCCAAATGTGCTTTTAAAAGGCAACTGGACTGTCTTAGTTTTTTCCTTGAAAATGTTTAGCTTCTCACCCAAGAAGCTTCTTTTTGAAGTGAGGAATGTGAGGAGCCCTCCATTAGTTGGTGAGAGCAGCACGGGAGGGAGCCTGTTTTTGTGTGTGTGTGTGTGTGTGTGTGTGTGTATGAGTCTTGTGATATGTGGGGGTGGGTGGTAGTGTGGGGAAAGGGCAGCTGGGGTTTTGCTGGTGCTGAGAACTTTCCCATCTAGGGAGGTTTGATGAGGATAATGGGAAGTTCCAGGTCCCTGGTCTTTGGGAACTTGGTTTTGGGGATGAGGCTGCCAAAGCGGTGGAGGAACACCATGGAGAAGTATTGTGCAAGACAAGAGAGTGGGCCACCATCAGGAACACAGAATTGTTGTCTTATACTAGTTTCACATTCCAGTTTTTGGTCCCTATCAGTTATGTGTGCTCCCAGAACAGCACTTCTAGTATTACACCTCTGTCCCCCGAGCTGCATTGGCTTCTGAGTTCAATTCAAGGGGCTGTTTTTAACCTTTAAAGCCCGCCATGACATGGGACCAGATTGTCTGAATGATTACCTCTCTCCAATTTCATCGGCCCATCCCATTAGATTTACCAGAGTAAGAAGTTGCAAACACCATACATCAGGGTCTTTATTTGGTGGATGCTAGGAAGCAGACCTTCTCTGCTGTAACACTTGCCCTATGGACCACTCTCTTCCACCCCCACCCCTCAAAGTCAGATTAGCTCTATCCTTGTTATGATTCCTGAAGCCCCTCAAGACGATTATGCCATCAGATTTGGGGTCTCAGGGCACTGGGAACACACATGCTCAGTTACAGGTGATTTTTCACTGTCTTTGTGTGGCTTTATATGTTTTATTTTTTATAATGTCTTTTTATTTTTATATTGATTTTGTTTTATAGCAACTATTTGATGTATTTGTTTTTATTGGTTGTTGTATGCTGCCCATTTCTGTGAGATGGTTGACCATATAAATGAGACAGACAGACAGAAAGACAGAAAGACAGACAGACAGACAGGTTCACTTCCTTCTTGAAGGCTGATTATGTGGGGGGCCATCCTTGCCTCATGGACAAACTCTTTTAAAGGAAGGGAATTTCCTTTATAGTAAACGTCCACCATCATGGCCCCTCTTTTGTACTTACTGGTAGAAGGAGAAACCTTAGAGAGTGCTGCTTACTGCCTAGTGGCTGAGGAGAAATTGTTGGATGAAAGACATTCCCTAAGACATCCAGATCCAGCTTTGGCTCATACAATTCTTAGCAAGAAAATGCTTGGGTAGTTGTGATAATGCTGAATGAACGATTTCATTTATGTCTAATTTCCCACCTCTTAAGCCCTCTTTTTTAGCCTCCAAACTTGCAGAGTAATAATGGAAACTTTGGTTTTTCTTTTGTCTTTCAGCGACGACGTTCTTCCACCATATCAATTTACAGTATAGTACCATCTCCGAATTCTGTACAGGAGAGTCGTGTCAGACCATGGCAGTATGCAATACGTACGTTGTAGCTTTTTTGTTGTATTTTGATGGCATGAATGTTTCTTCTTTTCCAATTGAGGAATGCAAAACAATTGTCCCTATACAATTGCAGGGTAAATCGAGTGTAAAAATTGCATTACTTTATCATTACTCTTGAAAAAAGAAAATACTGTTAACTCAGAATTCATAGGGAAAAGGTAATGCAAATGGCATTGTCACTGGACAATGGATAATGTTAATAAAAGGCAAAATCTACCTAGCAAGCATTAAAATTTGCAGGTGGATAGTTCACTATTTCCATCCACCCTTCTAGTTTGATATTTCTAAGGGCAAATATGCTGGTCCTAACTGGGGTGGCGTTCGAAAAATGTTCCCAAAAACATTAACATTTAAAAAAGAGAGCAATCAATTCAGAAGGCTAAAATGGAACTTCCTGTTGTGTGACATTTCATTTGTATTCAAGAGATTAGAATACTCACTTAGGAATGGCATCCACATTTCCAGCATGGGAGGGGCAGAGCACAACAGCATAGGAAAAATCTTACCTGAATAAGCCTACATTATTTTTTCCTCTTATTATGACCCGAGTAGTCACTTTCTCTCACAGAAAAATATTTCCAAATCCTACCCATTTAGTCTATCCTTCACTTTGTGGAGGGTTGTTTGTTTGTTTGTATTTGGCTGAAGCTCTGTGTTACATGAAGAAAGTATAATTTTTCTTCATGTATGAGTTCAGATTTCAATCAGCCCCTTAACTTAGCTGCTTGTTGATTTCAACACTCATATTAATGATCTCTCTGACTCAGTTGTTTACTATTTCCTCTTCCTGCCTGCTTCAGTTTTTAGCTTCACTCTTCTGTATATTGGTTTAGGCACTGTTTTGATTTAGTTTTCATTAATAATTGCTTTTTATCCTAACCATGGAATTGCTTCTTTTTAAATCACATTTTTTTAAAATTATCTGCTGCTTGATACAGGCTACAGATTGATTCAGGGAGGTTTTTCAGAGTGCTGCCTATTGCTTATGAGTCTACTCCAGAGACAATCCCATACACCAGCTCAGTAGTTGTATTTGATAATTTCAGTTATGTTTTTGTGCGACTAAGGTCTTTTGAATAGAATAAAAGAGCTAGCTGACTCAGTCACACCAAATTCACACCATTCTCTTATCTGCTATATGTGGGAACACTATTATAGCTCACTAGTGGATCACCAGGTTTAGGAATCCTTAATACTTCAATCCATCATGCCTAATTTAAAATGGTACTACTTTTCATCTACAATACAATACAATAGCAGAGTTGGAAGGCACCTTGGAGGTCTTCTAGTCCAACCTCCTGCCTAGGCAGGAAACTCTATACCGTTTCAAACAAATTCCTATCCAACATCTTCTTAAAGACTTCCAGTGTTGGGACATTCACAACTTGTGGAGAAAAGCTGTTCCACTGATTAATTGTTTTCGCTGTCAGGAAGTTTCTCCTCAGTTCTAAGTTGCTTCTCTCCTTGATTAGTTTCCACCCATCTACCATGGGTCCCCGAAAATGCTAGGGGTGCTAGGGGGTAGAAAGGCGCTCACGTTGCTTGCTGCCTTCGGGATACCGCTAGGTTGGGAAGTGGCGTTCTTCCTGGCCAGAGTGGGGAGCTGCCAGGAGGCTGCTCCCTTGTGAGTGGGCTCCCAAAGAGCCAGGCACAACCTCAGGGATGAAGCAGCCATGAGGTGACCATGTTCACAAGCAGCCGCCAGGCAAACCCCCTCTCCAGCTGGGCAGAGCAGCATTCACTGACCTAGGGGGTATCCCTAAGATGCCAAGCCACGTGGTGCTCTACCTGCCCCCCCCAACTCCCGCAGCTTGGCACATTTGGGATACCCCCTAAGTCAGTGGATGGAGCTCTGCCCGGCTGGAGAGGGTGGTTGTGCGAGCGCCTGTTCTGCCCCCAGCTCGCATGCCTCCCAGCCTCACCACGCTGGCTGCCATAGGGCCCACAACCATAGAGCGCACTCCTAGAGCGGCTATTGCTGGAAGAATCAGAAACCGAGTTCCAGAGTTTGGAAGCCGGAGAAGAAGTTATGCTCAAAGCACGGCGGCGAAAGCGGCAGTGGTGCCCTGACCCTGCAGGGAGAGCTGGGCCAGGGCATGGTGAGGCTGGGAGGCATGCGAGGTGGGGGCGGAACAGGTACTCGCGCAACCACACTCTCCAGCCGGGCAGAGCTCCATGCACTGACCTAGGGGGTATCTCAAATGTGCCAAGCCGCGGAAGCCTGGGAGCAGGCAGAGTGCCACGTGGCTTGGCGCCTTAGGGATACCCTCTAGGTCAGTGCATTTAAATTTCTTTTAAATTTGTCATAAAACTCCAAACCAAACTATAACTTAGGTTCAATATTGGATTTCAATCACATGATATTTCTTAGTTGTGCAGCTTCATAATATTTCCTGAGATTGAAGATATCCAGTCAAAATAATCTGCTCTAAAAACAAAATCTTGATTTTTTTTTTATTTAAATGCATGAAGGACAATGGCAATTTTTCTTGTATTAAATTTTGGGTGGAGACATATTAGTTGAAAGAACCTAAAATAATTACCACTTAGATAATAAAGATATGAAAGGATTTTTCACTCGCTCGCTCGCTCATTCAGGAGGCATACAAGCATGTCAGGCTGGGGGAGCGGGGAAGGGGGGAGCAGAGGAAGACGAGAAGAGCCTTTTGCCTGCATTTCTCCTCTGATACGACTCTGTGTGCGCTGTGCACGGAGAAGAGATGCGGGACTGAACGGGGCTGTCCTTGGGCCTGCATTTCAGGGATTATGCAGTGAGTCCGATGTCACTGCACAAGAGCGCCTGCCTGCCTTCCTGCCTCTCGTGCTTTTATAAATGGCTTTACTTCTGACTCCCTTTCCGGGGCTGCGCTGCGAGCTGCCTCTGTGAGGATTGCTCCGCGGCATGCCTGTGCAACAGAGCCACCCCTCCCAATCCCTCTTGCACCCGCTCCACATGGACTTGCCACTCTCGCCTATCTCTACCCCTCCTACCTTAGAAATGCAACACAGGTAAACATGCAGCGGGGGGGGGAGAGAGTGGCTAGCCCCTCTCTTCCTCCTTGCTCCATTTGTAGAGATGGCCTTAAAAAGCGAGAAGTGGGAGGAAGGGCACTTGGAGTGGTTTCTCAAACTTTGAGTTGCAAAGTAACCTCATTGAAGGCTGAAATATAGGGGAGATTGTGGAAAAGGGATAAGCATTTCCAACATATACTGTTTTAAAAAAAGTAAATTAAAAATTACTGTCTAAAGTTGGATATTGTCACATACAGGAAAAAGCAAAACAAAACAAAACAAAATTATGATAGAACAACGTCCCATATTAGAAGAAAATGCTGTCTAAATGTTCCCAGTATGCCAAACAAGATGTTTTATAACCAAATGGAGTCAAAATGCTGCAGGTTTTTTTAATAAAGTGCCCTTCCTATCTTGATATTTATGCACAGTGAGACCTTTGTCACAGATAAATCTGGATAATAGCATCACTCTTATGTTGTGTGAGTATACATGAGCTGCAAGGCTTGCATTTTGCCATAGTATCATCTACAGCTCCATAAATACTACTAGGGTTTTGACCATCTGCTGGGCACCAATATATTGAGGAATACGGAAAGACTGATCATGTGGAGCAGTCTAATGAGCATTTCTGAAATGGCAGATACCACAGAGCAAAGTCTTCTTCCTTATCTACCCCCACCCCACCCTGTTATTTTTTGGGGGGAAAGGCAGCAGTGTGTGTGTGAATGATCAGGCATATACTGTATTACACAGAATTTACTGAACAGTGAAGTAGTTACTAAATTCTACTGAGTTTACTAAGTTACTAGTTACTAAGATTCTTGATAAATGACTATCAGACTTTGAAAACCTGGTATCACTGGATCATGTTCAACAATTTTGTTGAATTAACATTAACTAAAAATGTTTTTAAATTAGATTTTGAATAAATGTGCAATTAATTTTTACAATTTTGAATTTTACTGTTACTATCTTCCTTCCGTCTTGCAAACCACCCAGTGACCCCCCCAACCACGCCCACAGAACCGATAGTAAAAAAAATTGAATTCCACCACTGGGTGGGGGGCACTGAGGATCAGTTTGTGGACTGAAAAAGTTTGGGAACCACTGATTTAAACAAATAAGGCTATTGAATCAAATAAGAAATAGTGTGGTGCTATTTTCATAGAAGTCTGCAGACATAAGCAAAATACATGTAAGACAGAGAATATGCTTAAATTTTATCTGCATGAATTTCCTTTTTGTTTAGATTCAGCAGCCTCTCTATGTGCTTTTGCTCATTGCTTAATAAATAACATTCTCTGCAACTAGAAATATCTTGGTAGCATAAATTAAGTACCGTTAAAACAATAGCTATGCATCTTTTGGGTCTACTACTGGCTGACCTTTGCATATTTGTTCTATGGTAGAATAATTTTTTTAAAAATCATACGTGTGTTTCTGTGTGTCTGTTTAGCTGTTACTATACTATATTAGAAAGCTTAGATGGTTGTTTCTTAAGGATTTGCTTTCTTTAAGACTATTGCTCCAGTTTCTGTGGCCAGATCTCATTAGCTTTTTTAATTGTATATAGAGACTCTTCCCAATCTGAGCAGCAGCTTTGAGCTTATCTAGAGACAGATGTCAAAGTTTAATGTTTAACCTCTTCTTTTGTTTCTTTGATAAAATGGGCACTTCCCCTACTGATTGCGTGAAGCGAGATTTTCCTGTTGCTACTGTTTTCTCCTTGCCCTTTGATCTTTTAAAAAACTTTTCATATGGAATTTATTTTCTTCAGCTCATGACTGTTTAAAAGTACATAAGACACAATTTAAATCCTCTTTTGAGTACTATGAAAACATCTCATAGTCTAACCCTGTTTCTGAAAATGGCTATGTGCAAAGTACCATTTTTGTGCTCTGAGCCAATATTTGTTAACATATCCTCACACAAAACAGTTTTGTTTGTACATGAAAGAATCTTTTACAAAATGAGGGTGCTGGGCTTAAGGCTAAATTTTTATAAAAATATGAAGTTTATCAGTTTCATCTTTTTCTACACAGAAAAGTTTTTGTTTGTCTATCAAAGACGGAGATATGTACAATAAATTGTGCTGTTTCAGAGGGAGTACCAGAACACATTGAAAAGCGGATGAAATAAAAGTACAGAGGCCTCTCAGACATATTCTAAATCATTCAGAAAAAACCTTTCAGAACGTTAGGAAGTGTCTGGATCCTGGACACTTCAGAAATTGCCCACTTTTGCACTTAGAAACTCTTCTTATCTACTTAAATTTTAGATTTAGATTTTATTCTTAACATGCAAGCTCAGGGAACATAGACTGTTGTTGTTTCATAATCTTTGTTTTGGAGTGACTTCTGGACTTCTTCATCGATGTTGATAAACAAAGGCATGTGATAATCTTTCCACACATTCTGTCCTTATTAGTCTGCATAGATGAATAAAGGATATTTATGCTCATCCTAGGGATGCGGTGACTCAGTGGCTGAGACGCTGACTTGTCAATCAGAAAAGTCAGCAGTTCTGCAGTTTGAATCCCTAGTGCCGCATAATGGAGTGAGCTCCCATTACTTGTCCCAGCTTCTGCCAACCTAACAGTTTGAAAGCACGTAAAAATGCAAGTAGAAAAATAGGGATCACCTTGGTGGGAAGGTAACAGCACTCTGTGCACATTCGGCTTTTAGTCATGCTGGCCATATGACCACGGAGACATCTTCGGACAGTGCTGGCTCTTTGGCTTTGAAACGGAGATGAGCATCGCCTCCTAGAGTCGGGAACGACTAGCACATATGTGCAAGGGGAACCTTTACCTTTATGTTCATTCTATTTGGGATTATGACAGAATACTGGATATGTGTTTTTGGAATATTCCCCTTTAATCTCCTAGTAAAAATGAGACACAGGAAAGGTCCTGGGCAAGAATATTATCTAACTGCTGACCTCCAACCATTAGGCAAAAGGAACAAAGTCTTACATTTGGAAAACAAAATCTTGTCCTTTTGGCAACGCAGTCTTGTTTTAGAGATTCTTCGGTGACTCCACTAATGATCAGAGCAGTTTGAATTTGGACGAATTTCATTCCTATTCTCTTTGCTTGCAATTGGTTTTTAAAAAAAATAAAATAAATCTCATCAAGAGTCAAATTCTTCTTCTCTATCAAGAATGAGAGTTGTTGTTGAGATAGCATTTTGAAGATAGGTTGGGCTCCATGGACAGAATATTTGAAACTGCCAAGATTCCATTAGTAATAGTACCGACCGGTAATTGGTGTTGCTTCATACAATAAGGTTCTCAGTAAACAATGGTAAAAATACTAACAGTATAAAGTTTTCAGCTTGTTGCCCTCCAATTAGAATTATGATTTTACTTTTTTCTAGCCAGCATTGCCAATGGTCTTCCTGGCTGGAAGAGACAAAACAACTTATCTAATGGGGTCAAGGTTAGGCTGGCTGAAGTTTATTTCTTGAATGTAAAGAACATTAAATTTAAAATCCCTCTTGTACAATTTATATAGTTTAATTTTTTCCAGGAGCTCAGGTCAGTTCACACTACTCCATCTCCTATGTTTTTTTTCTCCACAAGAACCACCTCTGGGACAGGTGGGACTGAGCGCAAAGACACTCAGTTGAGCTCCCATGGCTGGCTTGAAACAGGGGCGTCAAGTTCAACTTCTTAGCCACCGCCCTGCTCTGGCTCTTCAAATAATAACACACCTATGACAATTAAGTATGTGTCATATATTTTCCCTCAACAATGTAAGACTTCATTGAATATTAAGTTAATTATAAATGCTGTACTAGACTTAGACATGTGCTGGCTCCATTAAAAATTCACTAATACAGTCTGAAGCCCCATGAATGAAATGCATCTTTAGATGCAATCTGCATTCCTTTTAAAAATGTCATGGAAAGAGCACAGAATCTTTATTCATATAGTTGTGATGAAAATACCTCCCTTGAAGGAGCTTTTTGAATTGATGTGATACTTCCAAGAAATGTTTGAATTCCCCTCTTCATAATAGATCAACGTTTTCACCACCACAAACTACGATTTATACTTAAAAATGCACATAAAATGTAGTTTTATGTGTAAGACTAGTTGAAGAAGTGTGCTAGCTACTGTATGGGATTTATTATGTTAAAGTTATCTGCTATTATGCTGCCATCTCCTGACAGCTCATGTTACTATACGAAATCTGCTGCATTTGTATCTATCAGCCTGTTGTTGAAAACCAGAATCCGAGACCTTACAATTCTGCATTGAGTTGTTTGCTCTTACATTTCGTTTTTAATATTCTATTAATAAGATGCAAACCTGCATTTGAATACGGAAGGATATACTCAAGAGAAAGATTAATTCAACAGAATATATGCTCAATTTAAATATATTTTTAAATATAGTTCATTTTTTAAATTGGAACTATGTAAATTGTTGCCTGTAACATCCATTTTATGGGATGAATCCCTTAGCATAATACTTTTCATCAACTCGACAAAATTTCTATTTATTTTATGAAAAAGTGCCTTTCCACTTGACTCAGTACAATGTACACATCTGTTTAACACATGTGATCAAAGTTGTGTCAGAAATGAAGTGGGGATATTAATTATTTAAATCAAGATTTCTAGGAACTGTTTGTAAATATTCCTATTTGCTAACTTTCAAAACAAAATAAGGCTGTTCCATTTTCAAGTACTGTTTCCTTAAAACCTGAGACTAAAGTGTGTCCATATGTATATAGTAAATCTTTAAAATATGTGACAAACTGGTTTATGAAAACTACATTGCTAAAGGCTTGTGTCACCTCACCTAAAACAGCATCCTAAAGTGTGACTAGGGCCTCTCAGTGTGTTTCTGCAGTTGAAACATAGTATAAAGCTTATAGTAGTTCTGCCATATATAGGATCTGCTTTTTAAAGTAGAACAAGGGTTCATAGAATTGCTTTATAAACAAATGGCAGTTGCTGAAACTTTTTCCTGACCCAAGCACTATAGCACTATCATCGCTCACGACACCAGATTCTCACCAATTTCTAGTTTTACAAACGTCATTCGTTCAAATTAGAGTGGCGAGCTTAAGCTCTAATAACAGTACTCTAAAACTTTAATTGGGATTTTAGCTGCTCAGCTAAGGCAGTATTGTTTGCTTTTTGGTGGTCTTGAGATGAGCTATTTTTTTCAGGTTAAGAGCTGCCCTTGGGCTTTCTTTGGTGTGATTTGGCTGTGTGTAAAGAAAGAATGTAAGCACACATGGTATTTCAGTTATTTTTTAAATCCCCCAATTCTTTGCTGACTTCTTTCCATGATAACTGAGGAGGTGAAGAGAAGCACAAGAGATAATCACGGGAGCCTCATGTGTGGGTTATAGCTTATCTGGTAACTTACATATCCAGAACAGATTTTACCATACTGCTCATTCTCTTTGCAGACAATACTACTGGTATGATGAACGAGGAAAGAAGATCAAATGTACAGCCCCACAATATGTTGACTTTGTCATGAGTTCAGTGCAGAAGTTAGTGACGGATGAGGATGTCTTTCCTACTAAATATGGTATGTTTATTCTCAGGAAAAACCCTAATTCAGACAGATTTTTATGGCTTTCATTCATTGTTGTTTGATCCAATTTAAATTAAATGAACTTAAATCATATCTCATTTCATTTGTGCACACTACTCATTTTACCTTACTACCTCTAGTTCAGCAACAGACTTGGCCAAAAATGTTTTTCATCTAAAATCTAGAATGTATTATGGTTGGGATTGAAATAATCACCTTCTCCAAAATGAGCAAGTCACACTTTTTAAGCACAAAAAAAGACTTCTCAGGCTTGTCAACCTAATACGTATCTAATAGAGTTGAATGAAGAAAAGTATGGTGCAGTAGCCTGAACAGGATTTGTTCATGACTCAGGTTGTGGGCCATCACTACCAAAGCCGAAGGGGCTCCAGTTGGTCTCTTCTCCTCCCGGCTTTAGAGCCATTGCCACCATCTGCACTGTAAAAGATACCCTGAAGGAAGTAAAGCTGACGGGACAATCTTTGCAGAAGGCCAATTACCTGGACTTCTTTCTCCCAGAGGAACACCAATTGCCCTGTACGAAGGAGTCTAAGAGATGTGCTGCTTGTTTTAAACAATATTTCATGAATAATTATTTTACTGTTTTTAATTGCTTGCAAATCGCCTCAGGAGAATTAAACTCATGAGACGAATTTTTCAAGGAAACAAATATCTTCAGACGTTCAACTGAAGATGATGGTTTCTCTTCCTTTCACTCTCCTTCCTTTCACAACAGGCAAAGAATTCCCAAACTCATTTGAATCCCTAGTGAAGAAGATCTGCAAGTATCTGTTCCATGTGCTAGCCCACATCTATTCGTCACACTTCAAGGAAACTCTGGCACTGGAATTGCATGGACATTTGAACACACTCTACGTACACTTCATCCTTTTCATCCGGGAGTTTAATCTGGTGGACCCTAAAGAAACAACCATCATGGATGACCTCACAGAGATCCTCTGCAGCAGCAGTGGGAGTAGTAGCAGTAACGGAAATGGCAACAGCAGTGGTGGCGGCGGCAGCGGCAGCAGCAGTAGTAGTAGTGCAGTAGCACAGAACCACGTGAAGGAGAGATGAGTCTTCCCAACCAGAGCAAAACCAACGCTTAAAAAAGGAAATTACTCTCTATTCTCGGATGTATGCATATGTATATGTGCTTATGTGTGTGTGTGTATGTGTATATAATATATATATATACACATACACATACACAACCAAGACAGCTTGAGCAATTATGCTGCCACCACAGGACATGTAGACACAAGGGACTGTATGGAGTTTTGGTTAAATGCATCATCCTTGGCAAGACGTTGCACCAGTTCTGTGGGGATTTTTTTTCCTTCCCTCCATTTCTCTCCTGTTCCTCCCTTATCCAATGGATTATGAGTGCTGTTTTTAAGAGACGAACCACATTTTTTGAGTTGGGCTACTGCTTTTGTGTTCCCCTTTTCCCCCCATTCTGCCCACTTCCTTTTGGGAAGTGGTCCTTGTCTTTGAATGCAAGCTCCCTTTTTATCTGTCTCATTTCCACTCTAAGATGGTGGTACTGCCATTTCTTTTTTTAAAAAAAGTTGTAAACCGTGACTTAACATGTAAAGTGGCTTACATGGGGGGGCACATTGAGACTTGTCTTTGTTTTTTACTTCAGTTGACCCTTTTCCTTCTCTTCCCTCAGACCTTTTGCATCAACCCTTCATTGGGTTTTAACGGGGAGGAAAATTGTTTTGGCCCAACTAAAGTAGCAATAAGGCTTCCAGTGCACTTAAGGAAGGTGGTTCCCTGATCTCCCTGGCCTCAACGTGTGGATCCTGAAAGCACCCACAAAAGTTCTGGTATTTTTAGAGAGAAATGCCAGAAGATATACTAGCCAGGGGAGGAATCCCACCCTGTGGTAAAAGCCATGACTGCTTCTTCTTCGCCAAAGGGGGCCTGAGACAGGATGGGAAGGGGGCACACAGTCTGCCACCACTATGCTAAGAGAGATGGCTGTTGGCATATAATTATGTTGTTGGCTTATTTTAGTTCATCTGTCCAATAATAATAATAATAAAAATTCTATCAGACACAAGTTGCATTTTCTTTGCTGCATTAGCAGGCATTATTTGTATTTCTTTGCATGGTAGACGTGTAAACTTAAAAGTTCATTGGACATACCATGGGAAGTTGCTTTGGGGTTTATTTGGGGTCATCCCCCCATTTGCATTTTATTTTCTTAAGGCATGATATTAAGCATGAGGATATTAAGCCTGATATTTTCCATTCAAGTTACACATCCTTCCGATAAATACTTGGCATTTCTTCTTTCCCCATTTCATTCTAAACAAACTCGGCCCTTTTCTGATCACATCAAGGAAAAGATTTCCCGTGAAGTTCAACTTCAATTTTCAGAGATAATGTGCTCCAACTGCTGTGAGAATTGGTATTCTGTTCAGATTAGGTTGCACTCAAGAACTAATTTGCATTCTCTCATGTTATAATTTATTTATTTCAAAAACATGGTGTTAATATGGGACAGGGAGAAGGCTCTCTAAAGAGTCTTAGGTGAAACTGTTTTTCCTCTTAGATGTGTTCTCTTTATAAAAAGTCAAATATAAAGATTTCCCCCATCCAGTCGTGTCTGACTCTAGGAGGCGGTGCTTCTATCCATTTCCCAGCCGAGGGAGCCAATGTTATCTGAAGACACTTTGCAGTTACGTGGCCAGCATGACTATACGCTGTGGTGCAGGGAACACTGTTACCTTCCCACCGAAGTGGTATCTCTTTATCTACTCACATTTGCATGCTTTCGAACTGCTAGCTGGGCAGGAGCTTGGGCAGGAAAGGGAGCTCACTCCATTGTGCAGTACTTGGGTCTTGAACTGCCATCCTTTCAGCCAACAAGCCCACCATCTTAACCACTAGGCCACCATTCTCCTTTAAAAGTTATACTGGACTAAACTCTAGAACAGTGTTCAAAAGAAGTCTTACCTGTAGGAAGTACTGGTGGCAATAATAATTACTGTGCCTTTATTTTAAAAAAAATCTTCAGAGTACTAATGATCAGTTAAGACAAACAAAAGTAAAACTTTCAAATGATAACAGGCAGTTGTTGAAATAATAATTTCTAACAAAAGAAAACAACTTGTAATAAAAGGCCTTAAGGCAAGAACAAAACAAGCCTCTTAAGAGTCTAGAGTCCAGATGCAGCCATGGAAAAGTAATGTTCATCTTTTTCATCCTTATCGCGGAACTCTGCTTCAACTCTGGACAAAACCTCTTCTGTTCAAATGTGGCTTTTCCAAATTGCACTCCCATGTCTGATGAGCCAGAAAACTTACTACTTAAAACATTGTTACAGGCCTGCCTTAGGACTGCTCAACTTTGGCACTGGGTGAGTGAAACATTTGAAAGAAAGCTATCTTGGTGGTACGGACATTAAATACCTTATTGGGCAAACTGCATTTTAATTTATTTAATTGAATAACAGAATAACAAGAGTTTGAAAGGATCTTGGAGGTCTTCTAGTCGAACCCTACATTGATTAAATTTAGGTACCATCTGATTCCATACTTACTCTGAGTAATGTAAAATAAAACCAAACAAAATATAAGAATACAATATTATAATAAAGCATTTTAAGAAAAGTAATGAAGAAGATCAGATCAGATGAAGCTAGCCCCTACCACCCTAATGCAAAGCTTTCTGAAATGCTATCAGGGTAGCAGCTGCACAGATGTAAGACACCTGATCTCAGAGAGCAGGTGCTGTGACAGAGAAGGACCATTATTTTTTTCATAGGGTCACAGCTGTGGGACAGTTGGTGCCTATTGAGGCAAATACATGTCCCGTACTGTCATTTCATCCAAAGCAAATACCTTCTCTATTAAAGTAAAGGTTCCCCTGCACATGCGTGCTACTCGTTTCTGGCTCTAGGGGGCGGTGTTCATCTCCGTTTCTAGTCATGTGGTTGGCATGACTAAATACCAAAGATGCATGGAGCATTGTTATTTTCCCACTGAAGTGGTCCCTATTTTTCTACTTGCATTTTTACATGCTTTCGAACTGTTAGGTTAGCAGAAGCTGGAACAAGTAACGGGAGCTCACTCCGTTTATGCAGCACTAGGGTTCGAACCGCTGAATTGCCGACCTTTCTGATCGACAATCTCAGCATCTTAGCCACTGAGCCACCGCGTCCCTCCTACCTTCTCTATAACCAGTAATTAATAGGAGCCTCCTCCCCTCAAGGAGCCATCAGTACAAGTGGATATCTACTTCCTTCCAAGGAACTCTTCCTCAGAATCAGCCTTCATTGTCTGAGTTTTTGGACTGACTGTGGAGCAGTTGTCCTCAGACTGGGAAGCCATTACTTCATCAGAGCCAAGGTGGCGCAGTGGTTAGGGTGCAGTACTGCAGGCCACATCAGCTGACTGTTATCTGCAGTTCAGCGGTTCTAATCTCACCGGCTCAAGGTTGACTCAGCCTTCCATCCTTCCGAGGTGGGTGAAATGAGAGCCCAGACTGTGGGGGCGATATGCTGACTCTGTAAACCGCTTAGAGAGGGCTGAAAGCCCTATGAAGCGGTATATAAGTCTAACTGCTATTGCTATTTCAGTCACCGTAAACATTACTGATTCTGTGCTATAGAAGTCAGCTTCTATAGCCTCAAGTGTGCAAAGATGTTGAGAGCCAGGAACTCCTTGCATCAATTACCCTTCCCAACTTCTGCCTGGGACTTAACAAAGTTGTTCATCACTCTCAGCACAAGCACTGCATATTCACTATATAAGAGCCTTCTATTGGTTGGACTACTACACTGAAAGATTTGTATTTAATGTTATTGTATTTGACAGTTGCATTGTTTAATATACCAAATAGGGAATGGCCGACTGCTGAACTTGCACTGCTGTATAAGTTTAAAAAATGATCACGTTTTGTCAGTAGGATTCCTTTATGCTCAGAGGCTTTGAAGAAGAAGCAACTACACATCATACAGCTGGGACCATTTCTTATTTTAAACATGCACATGTATCATAGATGGCATTTCTATCAGGATTGCCCTAAAATAAAGAAGATCATAATTCATGATTCTGAATAAAACAGGAGTAATTTAACGTGAAGGAAGGAAGGAACTGGCCTTATACCAGAATATTTTTTTGCCATCTTATTGTCCATACAAGGCTGGCAGTAGCCCCAAGAAATCTTTCTCAAGCCTAGCTGGAAATTCCAAGAATTACCATATTTTTCAGAGTATAAGACACACCGGAGTATAAGACGCACCCAGGTTTTGAAGATGCTTTTTTTTTAAAAAAAGTAGGTAGGTAGATAGAGGGATAGAGTGGGAGAGAAAGAGAGAGAAATGCAGTAGGAAGGAAGAGAGAGTAGGTAGGTAGGTAGATAAAGGCATAGAGAGAGAAATAGAGGGAAACATTTGACACTGCAAATGTCATAAATACGAGTCAGTTGTCAAGCATCTGAATTTAAATCACGTGACCATGGGGATGCTGCAACAGTTGTGTGAAAAATAGTCAACTCATTTTTTTCAGTACCGTTGTAATTTTGAACAGTCACTAAATGTTCATTTATAATATTTTCAGTCTATGATCTTCAGAGTTTATATGTACAAAAAAAAAACAAATTCTGCCCCTACAACTGCAGAGAGTGTAGCCCCTCTTCTGTTAAAAGGCATAATTATGAACATAATTATGTGACCAAAAAGACACAGAAAGTGGAAAGTACAAGTGGCATTTTATCTTCTTTACTGTATCAAAATGATTGGAGGGAACTCTGGCTTATCCTGTCCTAGGGAGAAACAGGCAGTAACTGTAACAGACAGAAGGAATAACCTCAAAGAACAGAAGGAAGAGCCTCAGCCAAGACAACGATCAGCGAAAAGAAACCGGAGTCTTGGTCAGGAATGAAACCTGAGAAAATGCCTCACACCGAAATGTCTATGGAGATTCTAAGTTGTGGTTGTCCCAAAGGTGTTTTTTCAAGAGGCAACTTGACTTTCTGGTTTTTCTTCGAAGACATTTCACTGCTCCTCCAAGAAGTTTCTTCAGATCTGCCTGGATTCCTTCCATTTACCATCCAGTCAGATCTGATGGTGGATGAGAAGAGAAATGTCTTCGAAGAAAAACCAGAAAATCCAGTTGCCTCTTGAAAAAGCACCTTTGGAACACCTCATACCTAGTTCATAGAGAGATAAAGGGAGGAAGGCAGAAGCACAACAAGACTTGTGGGAGTGTTACTATAATAATAATATTTGCACGCATAACTTGGGTTTCCTAGTCTTGTCTACTGTACATTAAACTGCTAAACTTCCCTCATCCAATAGCAGCAGCTTTATTTCTATGTAGTATAAAATATGTTTGTTAGGTAAGCTCCCCGTTGGGAGAGCGAGTGCGTTCAGAGAAGCGTTGTGAGAGTTGTGTTGGAGAACACAAAACCAGCATGCAGAGACACTGCAGTTTAAATAGGCTTTTACTTTCATGGAAATAGAGGTATCAGAGTCCATCAAACAGTCCAAGTCATACACGGATAAGACAGTCAGACATCAACGTCTTTCAGTTAAGGGATAATCCAAATAACATAGTCCATAAACATACAAACAGTCTGGTACTCAAAGTTTGCTGGGAGTTGCAAAACTTACAATAGCTCACGGCACTTTCTAACAGCCAGCTTCCAAAACACTCAGATCAGATCAGCCCAGAGAGCTAACAGTCATTCTGGCTCCCTCTTATGGCCGATTGAGGAAAACAGCAACCGATCACCTTTTACAGTATGATTTAAAGAAACAGGTATAGCATTGTTACATGATTTATATATTGCCAACCCAACCATTAGATTATATTCCTAACAGTGTTTACTTGCACACACATTTTACTTATAATAAGAAATATGAAATATAAATGAATAGTGTACAATGATTTAATAATTCATAAATAACATGGCCATGATAGAGACCAGGGAACAGGAAGTTTTAACTGCTGTTTCTTAATATGTAATGATGCTGACTGAATATTATCCAAGGCCATTTAATTCCAACTGCAGCGATCACCTCACTGGAATTTCGGCTTCCACAGATACTAGAAACTATTTTTATTTATAAATTGGATTGTCACACTGATCCAGTGTAAAATTATGGCTATTCCTATGTTTGAGAGAAGGAAACAATGTATTTTTTTTAACAATATATATTTTTTACAGTGATCTCAAAGAGTAAATAGTTGATTAATTTTTTTATAAGAACTTCAATTTCTATTAAACACATCATTCCTGCAGATCTAAATTGACACAGCTTGCACACTACTAGCTTTTTTATTATGTACAAAGTCTTCAACATTAAAATTCATGTTCATGCCTGGAAAATTTATTAAGCAAAAATTAATGACTTCATTGATCCCTGTACAGAAAACTGCACTGCTTAAAAGTGATCCAAAGTAATTTTTGTTATTATATAATGTAAAAGGTAAAGACTAATCGATGCCATTGGGCCCTTCAAACATAAACTCCTTACATGTTAGGCAGCCAATTAATCACCAAATTCAAAATTCAGGTGTAGCACAACACATCCAATGCATCAGCATATACTAATGACTTTGTCTTTGACCTTGTCGTTTCCTTTTTCTCCATCAGTAAAGATACAACTCTTGGGTTTGAGTCTGCTTGCTTCTAAATTGTATGAAGAACGGTTGCAGGAATTGGGTATATATAGTCTGATGAAAAGAAGGACTAGGGGTAATATGATAGTAGTCTTCCAATATCTGAGCGGTTGCCACAAAGAAGAGGGGTCCACCTATTCTCCATAGCGCCTGGAGGCACGTCAAGAAGCAATGGATGGAAACTAGTCAAAAAGAGAAGCAACCTAGATCTAAGGAAGAAATTACTGTTGGTGAGAATAATTAATCAGTGAAACAACTTGCCTCCAAAAGTTGTGGGTGGTCTATCACTGGAGGTTTTTCAAGAAGGGATTGGACAACCATTTGCCTGAAATGATGTAGAGTTTTCTGCTAGAGCAGGGGTTTAGACTACAAGACCTCCAAGGTCCCTTCCAACTTTTATTCTGTTCCATTAAAAAACACCCAAAGGCTTAACTCTTCTAGCTAGAAGACAAAACATATTCTTATCCAACTGATCAGTGAAGACTGAGAACAGGCTCATATTCAATCAGCAGCTGCAAAACCTAAGCCCAACAAGGAAATGACAACCTCCAGAAGCAATCAGATTTGAGGTAGTAAATAGTTAAGACTAAAGGTGACTTAGATAAGTCTCACCTACAACAAATAAAGTACAGGCTGTCCTTGTTTAGTGACTGCCTCAAACAAGGACTGCAATGATGATGATGAAAACATAATTTTGTGGTCAATGCCTGCATTTATAATCTATGTAGCATCTCTTTCTCAGTACATATTGCCCTGTACCTCATTCATTTTCTGCTCTACCCATCCAGAGTGCAGAGACTTCCTAAAAAGCTATCTGCTCCCACAATACATCTCTGAAAAGTGCTAACCATATGTTAATAAGCCCAGCTCTGTGACCTTAATTAGTTGATTAGGAGACTGGGGCTTGCAGCTGCTGCCCGAAATCACTAATTACAAGACCCTAATCGATTTCACACTAAAGGCTTTTGTTTGCCTCCTAAGGATTCATGGCTTGCAACCTCAAGTGTACTGGGCAAACTCCTGGTGCTAATACATTCCTTTCAATGTATATATTCCCTATTGTGTGCTTGTTCACTCTCTTATAGTCCCTTCCTCTCCAAGAAATGTAAATATGAACATCAATTCTCTTCTTGCTAATTATCCCAGCACTAAGGTGAGCATTCCAAAGGATGGGAGGATGGAGGAAAGAGGCTCCTATGGCATGTGTGCCACAGGTGGCATGCAGAGCCATCTCTGAGGGCATGAAAGCAGTTGCCCTAGTCAGCTGAAGCGCACATACGTGCAGCCAGCTGATTTTTGGCCTTTGAAGGGCCTCCAGAAGCACTGGGGGAGGCCATTTTCACCCTCCCCTGGCTTCAAGAAAATCTCCAAAGCCTGGGGAGGGTGAAAAACAGGCCTACTGGAAGTTCAGAAATGAGCCATTTCCAGCTTCTGGAGGGCCTCTGGGGGGCTTGGGGGAGGCCGTTTTTTTGGGGGGGGGCATGCACACATGCATGGGGTATGTGTGCACAGGGGGATTGAATTACGGGTGTCGACAAGTATACACGCTTTTGGTACCCGAGCCAAAAAAGTTAGTCATCACTGCACTAAAGTTTGGCTTTTCTCTGGCATAAACCCAATTGCAGTCACATGATTTTCACCTTGTGACCACTTTTTTATTGACTGAGATGCTGCAACCTATTGTAGTCATTAAATGAGGACTACCTTTACAGTTTAGCACCCAAAACACCAATGCCTGGTGTCGGGTGAAACCTAACACAAAAAGTATCCAACTAAGTCAGCAAGAACATTATTCTGTCCATTGATAGAATAATGAGGGGAAAGCAGAAGATATTGGATGCATTCCTTGATAGGGTTGAGCACCAACAGCAGATCAAAGGAAGTGCCAACCTACCTAGTAAGAGGATAGGGCCCTGTTGGGGAGTCCCAGGTCAACCTAAACTCCCTGCCCTCCCCAGTGAATAATTTCCACAGCAGTGTTACGATATAGTTAATGCTTGATCAACTTATGGAGAATACATACTGTTCCAGATTGAATAGGAAGGGAACAGCAACTATCATCTTCACTTCCAGAAGACCATTCTAGTGTATCATATTCCCCTTCTTTTGTCTATTTGCAATCCTTATAGAAGAAAATTATTGGACAGAATTTTATTGGACAGAGGCATGATAGAAAAGCAAATTTATACAGGAGATGCCTTCTTGAGCATAAAAAGAAAGGTTGGAGCAGTGGTGGGTTCCCACCGGTTCAGCAGAACCGGTAGCGGTTTGGTGGCCTGGGTTGCAGCAACCTAGGCCTGCTACACCCCTGAACCAGTTCTCCTACAGCGGACCATTTTGATTTTCAGTTCTGTGCATGCACAGAACAATTTTAGCATGCACTGAACCGGCAGTAATACTGGCAGCAACCTACCCCTGGGATGGAGGACCACCTGAACATCAGAAAGCAGAACAAATACATAAGGGTCTGAACCTCCAGGTTAGAAATCGTCACCACGACCAGATGGACCAGACCAGATATCAACTCCACAGGAAGGCTAAAACTTGTGTTGAGACTGACTAAGAATAGAACCTTAAAAGTAGGCTCATGTTGTCCCTCTTCTCCTTATAGTTCCGTGAATTACAGAGGTGGTCTTCCTAAGAAGCTTTGAAATATTATTTCATTCTGGACTTTCAAAAATGTTTCAGTCTCTTTTATTCAGGCAACAGTGCCTGCATATTTCCATCAAAATTGTCTTTCTTTTTCTCTACAGAGCCATCCTATCAGGACGTTTACTTGTTTATTTCTTACATTTTTTACATTTATTTGCTGCTTATCTCGCCATGCGGCTGCTCTAGGCATCTAGAGCCAATCCTTAACTATTGCCTTATCATAGTTTTGCACATCCCATTCAGACTTTTTGCTGAAAGCTCTTCAGGTTCTGAAGAATGCTATATAGATCAGGTGGATAAGCAAACAAATAAACCGCATTAGGTTCAACCCAATGGGCCTGTTTCCACTTCAGCCCACTACAGTGGCCCTTCCCATTCCAGAATTAGATTGCAAACAAAACTCACTTGATCCTACCAGTGTCAAGCAAGGTAATCTAAGCAATCTGCCTTCTTTCAGTTCTATTTTTTTTTCAATGCATAATTATCAAGAATATGTTTACCTTCCTCTCTTTTAGGAGAAGACGAACAGCCTTTAAACATTTGCTTCCTGCAGTGTATAAACACTATCTGCCTGTTTAAATAGATATCTGTTTTTATTGGAATCAAAGGGGCACATTTCAATTAAAGCAATTAAATTGTGGCAGAACCACAATGAGAGCCTGGTACAATAACTTGTTCTGGCAATAAAACCTGTATCCGAACTGTATCGGTTAAGCTAACAGATTGCAAAGTGGAAATAATCTGAATGTAAATGCAAGAGAGTTTATAATTGCCCGATTTTGATTTTGTAAAAGATGAGAGCAGCAGAGAAGGTTTGAGGCAGAGGACTCCAGCTGAGATGGAATTAGTGATAATGCCAACAAACTGCATCTTCTGTAGATGGAAAGTAAATGACCAACTTATAGTTCCAGCTTTTGTTATGAATTGTCCATGCTTGCACAAGAAACTGAGGTTACACAGAAACAAGAATTACACAGCCATCTAGTAAGTTATTTTTATTGATTTTTTAAAATTTTTATTTATTTATCCTGCCTTTATTATTTTTACAGATAACTCAAGGCAGAGAACAAACCTTATATGCCTTCCGCCTCCTATTTTCACCACAACAATCTTTTGAAGTAAGTTAGGCCGAGAGGGATTGGTCCAAAATCAGCCATCTGGCTCTCATACCCAAGGTGGGAACTCAACTCTGTTGAGTTCTAGCTTGGTGCCTTAACCACTAGCCTAAGGGGAAGGAGTTAAGTTAAATTGGGAAAGGTTTTTGCATTATAATTACAGATACCTTAAGAGTAGTTTTTCTCTATGTTGTATCTTTGGTCACTGAAATGTCCACAATGCCACTGCTAAATACAAGATGTGTATAGGTTACATCAGGTGTATCAAACTCAAGGCCTGGGGGCTGGATCCGGCCCATGGGGTGCTTATATCTGACTTGCAAGGCCACCCTGGAAACCACCAAGGACTGGCCCACGGTGTCTCTGCCAGAAAATAACAGAGCTTGGGAGGGCCATGTGCAGCCCTCCCGAGCTCTGTTTTCTCTGACAGAGGGTTGCAGGAGGCCATTGCAGCCGAAAATGGAGCTAGGGAGCCTGTTTTCTCTGGCAGAGCACTCGGACCACCACAGGTGCCCCCAACACGAGTAATGTTGAACTGGCCATGCCCACCTTGACCCCTGAGGTCAACCCTGATGCGGCCCTCAATGAAATCAAGTTTGACATCCCTGGATTACAAGAGTTTCACTTATGCAGCTGCATGTTTCTGGCTCCAGTTTGCTGATGTCTCCAAGGCCTTTCCCATTCCTTATAAAGACTTGTAAAGGAGAACACCTAGACTTTTAAATGATGGCACTGAAGCTAATTCAGAAGAGTTCCTATGCAGGGGATACAGCCTAGCAGTGAGGGAACTGGAAATAACTGCTAAAAGGACTTTGATGGGTTGCAAATCTTATGCAGCTGGTTGGAGACTGTGGAATTTTTACAAATAGATAAGTGGCTGTGGTAGAAATATTCATATTTTGCATATGAATCTAGGATATATTCCATATTTATTAATTGTGTTATGACATATGAACAGCGTAGTTTGACCTGCAACCTAAAGGGGTGCATATATTCCCCAACCTTCTTTTAATCATGTGTCCAATTTGTATGGATCCCATTAGCCCAAAATATCATCTCAACATGTCAATGGGACAGCTCAAGAATGTTTTCTTATTCTGAGTGTAACATGTTATGTACTTTACCTGTTAAAGGTTATCTTGCTGGTCAACAGGAGTGCTTTAAAAACGAAGTGACAAAATACATTACAGACAAACCTCAGCTTACAACAGTTCATTTACTGACTGTTCTAAGTTGCAACGCACTGGAAAAAGTTACTTATGACCATTTTTCAGACAAGACTGTTGTAGCATCCCCATGGTCACATGATCAAAATTCAGATGCTTGGCAAATGACTCATATTTATGGCGGTTGCAGAGTCCCAGGGTCACGTGATCAGCTTTTGCGACCTTCTGACAAGCAGAGTCAACGGGAAAGCCACGATTCACTTAACAAATGCGTCAAGAAAGGTTGTAAAATGGGGAAAACATTCACACAAATGTCTCACTTAGCAACATAAATTTTGGGCTCAATTGTGGTCTTAAGTCGAGGATTACCTGTGTAAGGTCTATTTTGATTCTTCCTAACATCACTCCCTCTGGGGAGAATCAGAAGCTACTGAATTCACTTTTGATTCTCTATGATAATTGGGCAACATGATTACTAGCCTTCCTGGTTAAAGGCAACGGGACTTTTTTTCAGCCAGTTCCTCAGATTTACCCTACTAGGTTGAATGAATGAGTGGACATGAGTGGTAAATATGCCAGTCCATTTCCAAAGTCTCTGAGGGGCCATGTTTTTACAGTTGGTTGAAGATGTTAGGGAAGAGGACATATATCTTAAGCTGTTACTGTTATGCAAATAATTCCATATTTGTCACTGACATGAAATTCCTACTTTTGTGACTCAACTACATTCAAATTAGAAAAAAAAACTCCATCTGACACTCAGTGTAATGGGAAATGGCATATTGTACACCGCATCTAAACTGAAACTAAAAGTGACACCTCCAAAAGTGACCAGGGAGTAGTATATTTCCCATTTCCTTGTTCAACTTCCTTGACACTATTCCCAGAGCAGTGGTGGGATTCATATTTTTTTTTACTACCAATTCTGTAGCTGTGGCTTGGTGGGCATGCATGGCTTGGTAGGCGTGGCAGGGGAAGGATACTGTAAAATCTCCATTCCCTCCCCACTCCAGGGGAAGGTTACTGCAAAAGCCCCATTCCCTCCGGATCAGCTGGAACTCGGGAGGCAGAGAATAGATGGGGGCGGAACCAGTCAGAGGTGGTATTTACCAGTTCTCCAAACTACTCAAAATTTCCGCTATCAGTTCTCCAGAACTGGTCAGAACCTGCTGAATACCACCTCTGTCCCAGAGATCTAAGTTATATGTAAAGTTCCAGGAATGGTGGAGAGGTTTTTGTTTTTGTTTTGCAATTGCTGTATCAGGAAGAACAAAACTTTTGTTTGAATCAAGTCATAGATCAACTAATGCCATAGGTTCGCCATCAGGGCCCTATGATAAGATGGGTGGCCAATACATTTTATAAATAAATAATAAATAAGTCTCCTGCGAATTTCTTTCATGAGCCTTTTCTCCTGCTCTCTGAATATACAACTATACATTTGCAGGAAAATCAATACCGCTAACCCACTTGTATAGAAGAGTTTTAAGTGTATGCAAAGTGAAATGCAAAGTTATATAAAGCAAACCTTGCAACCCGACAGTGATAAAATGAAGAATATTTTGCAGGCTGTTCCCAATTTGTGGATAGGGTTATCAAAGCAGGTAAGATGATGCTTCATCCAAACTCCACCCCTTTTGTATATGTGTTAACAAGGATATAGAATGTGTACAAAACTTGTACAATCAAGAGTAATTGCAATATCAACTACCATCTTGCCTGTTTTGACATTGGTCTACAGATGTAACCTCTTTCAGAAATTTCACTTTCTCACTTTATTTGATAATCTACTATATTCTATGTATAACTGTCTCGAACACTGAAGTGGGGGGGATTTCATCAGAAATTGCTCACATTATTGAAGGAAATAATACTCTTCCATCTTCTATGTCAAGATCAACTATTTTTTTTTCTAAGAGGTAAACCAACAGGTTTTTTTCTCCCCTTTTAGCAATGAACAGGCAATATTTATGTTTATGATAACTTGGTATATTTTAATGACTCTGGAATACATTGCTTTATTCTAAATAATAAATAATTAATTAAATAATGTAGATCCACTGTGATAGATCTGCAATTAATATTTATTTGAGTATTTGAGTATTTTATTAAATTTATATGCCGCCCTTTTCCCTGGGGGGACTCAGGGCGGCTCACAGCTCAAGAGGGGAGGGGGGAAAAACAAACTTTAGACATATAGAACAATACAAATTTAAAAAACACAACATTCATACCATTCAGGCGGGTTACAATCTTAGTCCCAGGCCTGACGGGATAGCCAGGTTTTGAGGGCTGTGCGGAAGGTCTGGAGGGTGGTGAGGGTACGAATCTCCACGGGGAGATCGTTCCATAGGGTCAGAGCTGCCACCGAGAAGGCTCTCCTCCGCGTGGTTGCCAGTCGGCATTGACCGGCAGATGGAACTCGGAGGAGGCCTAATCGGTGAGATCTAATAGGTCGCGTGGAGGTAATCGGCAGTAGGCGGTCTCTCAAGTACCCAGATCCACTACCATGAAGGGCTTTATGGGTGACAAGTAGCACCTTGAAGCGTACCCG
Organism: Thamnophis sirtalis; assembly: GCF_051295495.1. Lineage (NCBI taxonomy): Eukaryota > Metazoa > Chordata > Lepidosauria > Squamata > Natricidae > Thamnophis > Thamnophis sirtalis. Next base: position 76,278,729 of record NW_028261381.1, on the reverse strand, counting down.
GAGATCGACAGGTAGCCAGTGCAGCTCGCGGAGGATACAGCATTCTTTGGCTTACCTTACCATGGAATAGTCCTAATTAACAAGAAAGCACCGCTTACTTTTTCCCCCAACAATGAGCTGCATGCCTTGCATGAATAAACTGTCAGGAAATGTAACCAATTTAAGAAATCCATTTCTGGATTTTAAGCCATTCTTCTGCTTAAGCCATTTTTCTTCTTTCTGCTGTAGTAACCTGATGTTCTACCCAGATATTTACCCCGATGTCCATGATTGTTGAATTCCTTGAATTCATCCAAGCACACACATATAATGTCTCCTATTACTCGGAAGGAAATGGCAGAACTCTTGTCAATTTCCAAAATGGAAGAAAAGGAACTATATTCCATGAATGAGTTCATTAAAAAGGTTCAACTTCTCTGGGAAATGTATCTATTTAAGGGCAGTGATCAATGACTGTGGTGGGGGTGGGGAGCCTCCACTAGTGAAGTGGAGTAAAGAGGTTGGTCTACAGTAGGATGAAGCACAAGAAAATCAGATAAGGCAGCAAGCACTATGGATATGTAGCATAAAAGACAAGCAGGGAGTGACTTCGCATCTGATAGGAGCTGAATACCAGAGGTCATTGTATGTTCCTCCAGCAACAAATGATTCATAGTCATCTCGGTACAAAGTGGTCATGGAAATCAGCTCTTAATTATGGCCAAAGGGTTTCCAGGACAGAGATTGTGACATCTTGATTGTTGCATCCAACAAATTAAGAATTATTTTTTTTTAAAAAAAAGATTCTTTAAATTGGTTTTAGCCAAATTGGGCTATGTCATAGTTCAAGATGCATGGCCATACATGGCAAGTTCAGAATTTCAAAAACTCTTCATTATAATTCAGCTAGAATTCACTTTTGCTGCACAGCTAAGCAATTGGGAAAATCAAGTTTCCTGCTAATGTTTGTTTGAGCTAAATGTTAAGAGGAGATTTAGGCAGCCCTAAACGAAGTGGTTTCAAAGACTGTAGACCCCCCCCCCCCCCCCAATTGTAACATATCCCTTGGGAAGCCACATTCTGGTGCACCATAATGTGATTAGATTTATGTGATAATATGAATCCAACCATTCCGGTTTAGTCTTATGTGCAAGACACATTTGTTTAACAAATCATGATTTCAAAATCATGGTTTTATACAGAGTAAATCCAAAGGGCTGGGAGTAGCATAAAGGAGAGTAAACACATTAATGAAAAACAAGAGGAAATTATTTATTGCAGTTATTAGGTGACTAAAAGTGCCTTCAAAATTGTTTCAATCTTTCTCTGTTCCATGGATTACTGCCTTCCAAAATCTATATTTGACAGTGCCAGATAAACATTTAAGATTCAAAACAATATATACCTATCCATCCACTTTTCTCTCTTTGTAAGAAAAGAGGTTTAAGAAGTTCAGAAGTAAAGCCAGGGAAAAATAGAAAATAAAATGGAGATAAATTTGCTGTTAGCATATTAAAAAACAAAATTTGTAGAATAATATATACCCAGGAATTTATCAAATGGCAAATGAAAATGAAAACAAATGGGAGTTTTAAATTTATATCTTAAAACTAGAATTAAACATCGTGAAGCAAGGCCCTTTTATTGTATTAGTTCTTACCTGAAGTTTAGGACATCCATGTCTGCTACTGGAAACATGGCAATAACAAATCATTAGAAGCATTCCCCTAGAGACTGACTTCTTATAGGAGGCAAAGTGAAAAGTTCTTAACAGACTAATGGAGTTGGAAGGAACCTTGGAGGTCTTCTAGTCTGACCCTCTGCTCAGGCAGGAAACCCTAAAGCATTTCAGACAAATGGTTGTCCAATCTCTTCTTCAAAACTTCCAGTGTTTGAACATACACAACTTCTGCAGGCAAGTTGTATCACTGATTAATTGTTCTCACTGCCAGGAAATTTCTCCCTAGTTCTAGGTTGCTTCTCTCCTTGATTAGTTTCCATCCATTGCTTCTTGTTCTGCCTTCAGGTGCTTTAGAGCTGGGGTCACCAATATTTCGGACCTCAGAGACCACTGAATTCATAATTTTAAATCCCGCAGACCACTAATATGATCTGCCTAAAGGGCGTGGCTAAGTGGTCATGTGACTGGGTGGAAGTGGCCAACTCGATGTCACTCACATCGAGGGGTGCCTTGTTGGCTTCTACTTGTCTCTTCCCTCCCAGCCACTCCTCGTCTCCCCACCCGGGCTCCTTTGGGCCACAACAGGAAGCAATTGTTGGAGCTAAGCAGCCACCATGAGGAAGAGTTGGCAAAATAGCTGGCTCAGTTCAAATTGGCTCCACAGAAGCACCTCACTAAGGACTACGAGCATAGGCTTTCCAAGCAGAGGGAAGACCTGTGGGAGTGCAAGGCCAGGTACTGTGCCTGGAGGCTCAGCAGGCTAAGATGATCAGCCACTTCCAGACCATGATGCTCTCCCACTGGAACAAGGCCCTCCGATTCTTTGCCCTCAGCAGCACTTCCCTCCAGCCTTCAGAAGCCCCTCATCAGAAGGCTGAAGCAGACCCCAAATAGGAATTTCTGCCCTCCCTCCGACCCGCACAAAAATACCATGAAGGGGGAGACTCTCTGCAGCAATCCCGGCATGGACGAATACAAGGAGTTGGCATGGGACCACTGCAGTCCATCCTCCAGCAGCAGAAGAAACTTCAAGGGAGCTCAGGATCCAGTTGTGAGAAGTCCCATGCTCCTTGGAAGATGGGGAAGAAGCTTTCCTGTTTGCTGGCTTTCCACTCTGGCCTACCTTGGCAACTGTACCGTTTCTCTCTGCCCCCCTTTCCTGTTTTGTCTGCTGGATCAATGCAGGGAGACGTCAACCTAGCTTCACATTGGGATGCTGTCAGGGGTGGGTTCCTGCCGGTTCTAAGCAGTTCGGTAGAAGTGGCCAGCAAGCCACTCCCACCCGGTCACATGGCTGGTGAGCCATTCCCACCCAGTCACATGGCCAGCAAGTCACTCCCACAAAGCAGGCCACACTTACAGAAGAGGTTCTAAAACTTTTTGGAACCCACCACTGGGTGCTGTGTGCCCAGACCAGGTGTTTTCTCTCTGCCTCCTTCCCATGTCTTCTTCTGCAAGGCTTCCAGGCAGGATGCCTGAGAGAAAGCACCTGTTCCGGGCACACAGCCTTCCAGGAACCCCTTTTGTGTTCCTTCTCTCAAGGAGAAGCTTTGTGGTTGATCTGAGTGAAGAAAAAAGAAGATGGGAAGACTGACAGTAGCTTGCTGACATCGGTGGGAAAGTCCGTCCCATATTCCAGAGTTCTAGTCACAGGACTGGCCTATTGGTCATCCCTTGAAACAGTCTGCTTGAGTACAACTTTAGTGTCTCCTACATTAAAGATCAAGTATGGTAGTGTCACCAAATTTCAATTCAACTGAAATAGGGAACATTCGAAAGCATGTATATCTAATATTTTTGAAGGAGAAAGGTAGTCCTTAACTTACAACCATTTGTTTAGAAATCACTTGAAGTAACAACAGTGTGGAGAAAGTAAGTTATGACCGGTCCTTGGACTTATAACTGTTGCAGCATCCCCATAATCATGTGTTCAAAATTTCGGCACTTAGCAATCAGCATGGTTGCAGTGTCCTGGATTCATGAGATTGCCGGTTGGCTTCCATCAAACAGTCAATGGGGAGAAACTGAATTTGCTTAACAACTGTGTGATTCCCTTACCAACTGCAGTGATTTGCTTATAACAAAAAGATTGTAAAATCACCTGGGACAAGTGTCTTGCTTAGCAATGGAGATTCTGGTCACACACAATTGTAATCGTTAGTTGAGGACTATTTTTGTGCATATGATATGGACACAAACCATTTGCTTCTATTTCTGACCTTTTATTAAGTAAAGTGCCCAGAAACAGAGTCAAGCATTTTTTTCAAAATCAAGAAATAAACACATAATACCTAGTCCAAGTTCCTTTCCCATCATTACCAAACTGTCCCACAAATGCTCATTTTGTGGGCCTGGTCATGAAGCTGTAGGTGCCAGGTTAGTCAAAGCCTAACTGGAAGACTGGAAGAACAACTCTCTATTCCCCCTTACTGGTGTTGAATCAGACTGCGTGCCCCCAGGGGTGAAATTCAGCAGGTTCTGACAGGTTCTGGAGCTGAAATTTTGAGGAGGTTGGAGAACCAGCAAATACCACCTCTGGCTGGTCCCAGAGTGGGGTGGGAATGGAGACTTTGCAATATCCTTCCCCTGCCATGCCCACCAAGACACGCCCACAGAACCGGTAATAAAAAAAAAGAATTTCACCACTGCAAGCCCCCCAAAAGCCCTTATTAAAAAATCTCCACACTTCACTTTAGATCTCAACTTCAAATGGGGTCTTCACCACGGAAAGCCAGCTGCTGTATCCTCTGCCAGTCCTGGATAAATTTCAAGGTTAGACCAGAGGAAACTGATATAGTGACCGGACCATATTCTGAAGCTACACAAAATACATGGTGGAGATTAAGCACAATACTTACCTGACCCCACTCTGGCCAGCTGTCATAAACAAGACACCCGAAGAGCCAGTATCTTTACTGAATGAATTTATTGTTTCTGAACTAAAGTTGTTCACAGTTATTTAACAAGGGATACATCAGAAGGTTCCTCTTTGTCCTTTGGAACTGTTAAATAATATCAGATTGTGTCCACAAGTGTGTGCAGGTGTATGCATGTGTCATCCAAGTACAAAATAGGAAGGATAACAAGAGGTATTGCTTTCATTTATTCTTATGTCTTGTGTAAATGATCTCCTTCCTGTGTGTACTATATGGGCTATTATTGTTATTAATATTATTATTATTTGAAATCCCAGCCTTTTGTAGAGGTACAAGTTAACAGAAGCCGTAAAAGCTATACATAAAGGAAGAAAAACCAGGGAAACAGACTGAGGGCGGTGGAAGAGAAGCTTTGGAGAGAATGAAGGAGAAAATGGAGGCAGAAAAGACAACAGAAGCAAGAGAGAATAATTTACAGCAATATCATGCAATTAAAACTGCCTCCAGAGCTCTACATTCTCACCTCCCTCTGTCCCCAGCCACCACCCTACCAAGGTCGAACATGCACACAGCAATAGAAGAGAAAAGGTTAAGATTAGGAGAACCAAACCAAACCACAACAAAAAAACATCTTCCACTTTTGTGGATCTTTTTCAAAATATTGGTGGTTGCTTTTTTCTTCAAACCTATATACAGGGAAAAAACAGGTCCAATAAAGGCAGAATGAACCAGGACAAACATAGAAATAAAAATAATAGGAAAGAAACACAAACAGTGAAAGAGAAATCTAATATTAACATTAAAAAAATATTGCAGTTTAACACACACTTATAGGAACCCAAACAATAGCAATTGAAGATAATAAGGGGACTGAATACTAACTCTACATTTAAAACATACTGGATTTTAGAATCTTGCCATCTTCTTTTTTGCCTGTCATTTATGGTATTTTAAAAATCTTCCTCTCCAGCTAGACTTGGAGAGAGAGAAAGAGAGCGAGAGAGTGAGAGACATCAAATGAAAAAGAAGAAAAGGAACATTGGTGAGAGGAACAAGTTGTGTTCTTGTTGAAATTCCACCCCCTCCCCAAATAAATACAAATCAATGTCACCTCTATTCAGTAATGAAAGCAGAAGATATATCTAACATCTTAAAATTTTAAATATATTTATATATATACATATATATTTATATTTATATATATGCATTATAAATAATAACCAAGACCTAATAATAACTTAACTACACAGAAAATCCAGCCCACTCATCCTTCTTCAAAAACAAAGGGGGAAAAAACCCAAAACAAATATAAAAATATCTTGCAATACTTTTAAAAGTTTACAGTAGCTTTGTGTTGAACTCATCCATAGTGCTATCTCCTCCATATTTTGTTCAAATGAAACTATGTACCAGTGGCTATACACACAGGCACGCACAAAGGAAAAAGGGGGAAAATCTATTTCTCATCTCATAATCGTCTTTTGCATTAAAAAAACAAACAAACCCAAACGTACATACACAACCCAAATAAATAAACAAAACCAGCAAATAAATAATACTGATATATCAATGCAGCACTAATGACACCATAATTGCATCCAGATGTGTGATGTAGCAGATAATTCAGCCGGCCGAAGGGAAATTCCAATGTGGAAGGAATGGTCTGAGAGAGGAGGTCAAGAAGAGAAGAAGTCCTAATAGCGGTGGCGATGACGGTGAAGGTGGTAGCCAGAGCAGAGCTTGGCCGCAGGTGAGGCTGTGCCTCAGAATTGGATTCTTGTCCTTTGTCCTTGATGCCGATAGTGGCTTTTCCCTAAGATTCAGTGTCCATGTTTGCTTGACTGTTTCCTTGTATTTTTTCTTTCCCTCAAGTTTATGGCTGCCTCTCCAGCCAATTGAAAAAAAAAATACAAACCAAGCCGATTTGAGATTACAAAAACACAATTTGAAAAACAATTCGGATGGGAAGAAAGAGATGGAAGGGGGGACAGTTCTTATAAAAATCTTAATATGGAATGAGAACAATATGCCATTTTATTCCCTACCCTCCTCCCCCACACGCTCTCCCAGAGTCTAGTTTCACCAGGAGGAAAGGGTGTAGTAGTCACAACCAACGATGCTTTCCTGGAATTCCAACTGTGACAGGTTGCAATTTCTCAGCTGTTCTCCGCACAGAGCACCAAAAGAAAAATTGTGTGTTGAGGGAAAATGGAATGGAGGAGACCCATTTCCTACAGTGGGAGACAGGAGGCTGGAAGTTTCCCCTAACCCCCCCGAAACCAGTCCGTGGACAGTCTTACATCACTGGCCTTCCGTGAACAAGCATTTGCGGAGCACAGAAGGTGAAGATGTTGGCTGACATGTTAACTTTTCGGGATAATTCCTGGTAGTAGATTGGAAACAAGCGGTGGTATCAGAAACACAGAGAGAACACAGGAATATAATGGGGATGGTTGAGTCAGAAGCGGGGGATGTATTACGGTGAGGGGGAGGAGTTATTGCAAGGAAAGTACTGGGAGGAGGAAACAAAACCCAAACAAACAGGATTTGCCAAAATGGGCTTGTCAATGGTTACTCTTTTTTTCCCTTTTATATGTCTGTGTGAGTGTCTATGTGCGTGTGTGTGTGCATTATTTGTATAGGTATCATATAAATCTATATATGTATATGTGTGGATTATATATATTTACATGTGCATGTATATATATAATTTTTAAATATATATATATTTATATATATATATGTATGTATATATATACACACATTGTTTTTCCATACAAAATTTTACTATAGACAGTTTTGTCCTATGGTAGCACTATTATATACACCCATCTAGTTTAGAGGCTAAAGAATACTCATTCATTTGGGGAGCTTTTCTTCACTTTTCTAGGTGATTTTTAATTGGATTGACTTAATTTTTTTTCCGCTCAGTGCATTTATTTAAGGTTGGTCTTGTAAGCCGAGTGATGAGGCCATCTTTGCCTTCTCTTTGCCAGCGGGGAACTTAGTGTCTCCTCTAGACCCATAGTCATTTTTATCGGAATCGCTCCGCTTGCTGTTTGTACTATGCTTGGTTGGCGTGCCGGGGGGATGGCTCACCTGCCCGTTCTTCTCGTCTGAAAAAAGTTGTTTAATTACGTCAAAGAAGTTACTCAATGGGCTGCCTGGGTATACAAAACAGAGGAGACAAAAACAAAAAGAAAACAAAGAAAGCAAGAGAGAGAGAGAAAAGAGAGAAAGAGAGAGAGATAAAGGGAAGAGGAAGAAAAGAGAACAAACAAACAAATGAACAATGGGGTTTTAAACAAGAAGAACATGATGAGCGGTCCAGAGCCACGTGCATGGGGGTGTGTGGAGGATGAAGACAATGAGTAAAAAAGGAAGAGCATCAGGAAGGGAGCACCGCCTTAAGCGTATGGAAACTCAGGCCCCATTGGGTAGCTGGAATCCTGCCCTGTTCAGCAAGTATGGAATATTTCTCCAGCAAAGCTATTGTAAGGCATTATGCAGGCTGCTATGCGGCAGAAAATCACCATGGGCTTGTATACAATTCTTCTGAAATTAACTTAACTGAAGTGAGTCATGAATAATGGAACCTACGCATGCTGACTAGGAATTCCATTCAATTGAATTCAAGGAACCTTACATGCAGGCAAGTGTGCTCAAAGTAACTTAATTATCTCTATTAATTAGATTATTAATTTCGAAGAGAGGAGATCCGTGTGCGTAAAGGAGGAACACGCAAATCTGGTTCTCCTTTGAAATGAATTTTGCACCGCTTGTTAAAAAAAAAAAAGCATTCCTAACCATTTTCTGTATGAGTACTTTATTTCGTGCTTTAATAATGCTACTGAACCTGATTTGCCAGTCTCTGTCATCTGCTGCAAACCTGAAGCGCTCTTTAGATTTCATAGAATCCATATGCATCTGGCAAAATGCACAGGAATGAAGGCAACGAAACACACACCTACAGACATAATGCATTCTATGAACTACAGAGATGCCCTCTGCCTCTTCATTTCATGACTAAGTCCCCAAATCTTATTGGTGTGGTAGACTGTATTCAGCAACCCAGACATGCCATTGTGGTGGTAAAAGGCCCCTCTCTCCCCCACATATGAAGCTGCATTTGCTACCAACCTTAGCTTGAAAACTGAAAAAGCTAAGCCAAACTGGTTGATATTGGGACAGGACATGGTCTGGAATTACCAGGGCTGCCAGCTAGACCGGGAAAGATTAAAAAAGCATCCCAGAAGAGGGGCAGTGGTAATATTTGTCTATGGTTGTCAAGCAAAAAAACACACAGGCATGAAATCACTAAGAGCTAAGCTTGACTTGAAGAGGAGTTGTTTGTTTGACCTCAAAGGCGATTCCCCTGAATAGTTGAAATTTGAGCAAAATATAGTTAGGAAAAGTTGAATTTTGTTTGTAAGCTGCTTGGGCAATTCCATTCCTTGGGACAGAACAGACAGATATAAGTATTTTTTAATGAAGTTAGTAAAGTTTTGAATCCATGCTATCTCAAAAACCTGCACTTAAAGCAGGTGGCAGCTGCTATGGTGCTCAGCCACTTACCTTGTCTCTGTTGAGACAAGAAAGTGAAAAATACAAATCTGATCACCCATTCAACTTGGAGATGGTGTAGTAACAGGACATTGAATGAAATTTCTCACTGAGATTTGTTTGAAATCATTGATTTTTTTAAGAAAAAATGCAACATTTAAATAAAGATTGGACAATATTATACTAGTGTAAAGCAATTATTATACTAGTGTAAAGCAATTATTATACTAGTGCAAAGCAATTATTATACTAGTGCAAAACAATTATTATACTAGTGTAAAGCTGCTGCAAATACAAGAAGATTCTCATTGTAAGGTATAGTATTGTAGGAAAATTAATTCAACCAGAGAAGCATCTATATTAATTTGTTATTACAAAAGTAACTTAAAAGAAATCAGGAAAATTTATTGTTGACATTAATGCAACAGTTTCTTTTGAATACTTTTCCAAATGACTATGTCTCTTGAGGCTTTATTTTTTGGAGATGCATTTTAATAGATGCATGTGCACGGTTTTGTGCTGATTTATAGCAGGAATGAGTTAAAAATCATGTCACTATCTCATCTGTGAAATATAAGTAGGTGAGTACAGTGAATAAATAATAATCTAATCCATAACAAAGCAACAGAAAATGACACAATTGAGACAATCCAGTAAGATATTAATATTATCTTATTCTGTAGAGCTAACTGCATATTCTATCTGGGTTACTTGCCCTTTTCAGATTTAGGTAGCTATTTCAAAATACTGAAACGCAACAGTATATTTTTTATTGAACAAGTCAGAAAGCTACTGAAATAAATAAGAGACCAAAGGCAATAATATTAAGATATATTTTGAGTATACGTTGAATATACAGATAGTAATTTTGCTATTTTACAGGATTTTAGGGGATATTTTCCTGGATGCATTTCATAAGCCAGAATACCTTCCTTTAGTTAATAAAACTAAACAAGCTAAAAAAAGAGTAACAAAACTACAAAAAAGGAAAGCAACATAACAAAATGATATAAGGGCTCTATATATAGAGTATACCAAAAGTCAGACCCCATAGACCAGGGGTGTCAAACTCGCAGCCTGTGGGCTGGATGCATCATGTGCTGGCCCCACCCCACTCCTGGTTTAGTGAAGGGGGGAAAAGTCCCAATACGTCACGTGACGCCGCCGTGATGACGTGAGTTTGACACCTCTGCCATAGACCAATAGACAGTATAGGAGACCATCAGATTAGAATTTCTGAATACCAAAGAAAATGTCACTGAAGTTAAAAAATTTCAAATGCCAAGCATCACACAAGTAAGGAAATGTCTTTTAAAAATGGCAATTGATTGGGACACTGTTTTGGTACACCCCATATTTTTGTCTACATAATAAATTAAATAAAAGAGGGATTAATTTTATTGTAACCATCCATCCATAACCTACTTCTATAAGCAACTTCTTCATAAATCTGAAATAATACCAGATTTTTAAACTGCTGAATAACTGGGGTCATAAATTTGTCTTTCCAAAACTAGTCTCTTAGGAGACTAGGAGTTTATTTAGGAAAACATGGAGAATCCACAGTGGAAATGGAATATATTTATTTATTTAAAAGATTTATATGGCTGCCAATCTTAAACAACCTTGGGCAGCTTAGAACAGCCATAAAATGCTTAGCTGTAGTTTTTAGTGCAACTTCAATCATGTTAAACATTGATAAATGTTTGCATGTATTAAGACTAAACACTTGACCGACTGATTTCAGATGATGGGACCTTTCTCTAATACACAGCAAAAATAGGCCAGAAGGTTAATTCCTACGATAAATGCCTATCCTCCACAGTCACCCTTTTTCCCAAAACAACAATCAGACAGATAAAGAATTGAAGAGGATGAGTTTCATGAAAGCCTTATGTATAAAAATGATTATATAGCAGGAATAATAAATAAGGCATAGCAACTTCCTGTATCTCAGAATAGCTTACTTGGGTACCTGCGTGGCTTTGGACCCCGTATCTTTATATGCAAAATGAACCCAATCAACAGAAAGTGTGAAATAAAACTGGTAAAACACTGTAAGTGTTTCGGGGAAGGCAAGAGAATATTACACATTTCTAAATTTTCTAAGATATGCATTCAGCAAGATCAAAGAGAAAAGGGATTGCAGAAGAAGCATAGAAGAAAGCATGGACATTGAGCTCCGCCCACAGACCAAAGCAAAAGACAAGAGCAAATGAAAAAAAGGCAGGATATTTGCTTAGAGGCTTCAATGTAATGTTAATATTTTAATCTGGATAGAGGATCTATATTTTCCTCTTTTTTGCTCTGTAATTTATCAATCCTATGTGATGCTTGTTCGTTTTCAACAGGAAAGGTTCACATTCATTGTGCCTACTGTGATGACTTTAATTAGAGCAGCTAACTGATTCTTGATAGAGCTTGTGAAATGTTGATGAAACAACGATCCAAGGGAGAGAGGAATCATTAGGGAGTCAGAGATGGCAGCCCTTCCATTTGACTTCTCCACAGTACCCGAATTGAGAATAAAATAAATATCTTTTTGGAAATGGCCAGTCCTGGTTGTAGCAGTCACAATTACCGATATTAAATTAAATTAGAAAGCTAAGCAGGATCAGCCTTGCTTAATTCTTGGAAGAGAGACTACTGAGAAATCTCAGAATGTGACAGTAAAGTTGGAATTAAATATCTCAGAAGAAGGCCGCAACAAGCCACTTTCATTGCTGCTAAGAAAACAATATGGATATGCATATATAATTACTAGGAGCTGAGTTTGACTCAAACAAATCTCTACCTTATGTCCTTAGAAGTAAACCAATTGGCTCAATCATCCAAGATTCCAGGCAGTTTGAGAAACAATTAAAAAAACAGATTTCTGCATGTGGTGGTCTTTTGAGGCAATGATTTTTGGCTTAAATGAATAGTGGACACTTGAAGTTCTGCAAATGAATTAATTTTACAGTTAAAGTCTCATATTGATTGCTCTTAAGTTTCAGCCACTTGGACACCTCATAGCAACTGAAGGGTTATAAGGGAAGTAATGCCAGTAGTAAACAACAGCATGTTTTATTGCATTGTACAATTGTTTAAATTAAGTTACCAGAACATGCATGAAAAAGACTGAATATTTTTTATACCTTGGAATATTATGACTTTACTCTGAGTAGGATGCCTATATAATTAAAATGTTGGTTAATCCTATAAAAAGGCTGGGGATAGCAAGATTTTTTCTTAACTCAAAGAAATGAGAAATACCACCCAATTACAGGTCAGGAAGCAAATACTTGAATATAAAAGAAGTAAATAAGGAAGACCTAACATGTGGATGAACTCACAAATGTGGCATAAATAATGTCGCCTTCTGACAAGATGGGCAATAGAAAAGTTAAGTAAATTTAATTTTAAAAAATCAAATCAATGAAAAGACCCTGCCATCCTATTAAGATGCCGTGTGAGGCAAAAATAATAATTTCCAAAGAATTAATTTAACAATAGCCTCCAAATTTATATAAGCACCCTCAGCTTTGTGATTACAGGAAGCCAACAGAGTAGCATTCAAGTTTTAAAAATTAGTCTAAAAAACCAATACAACTATGATCCTGCTCAAGACATAGAAGCCATTTAGCTTTTTATTTTTTGATGCTCTATGCATGGACAAATTAGATACAGGACAATGAGTTATTATTCCCACAAAAAGAAACTGCCAGACTAATCAACCAAGCAAGCTCTGGGTTAAGCTAATCTCTTCGTTGCAATCTTTTCCTTAGCAGTTGATTTCCCCCCCCACTCCTTCTCCAAGACTTGGATATTTTAGAATTTAAACAACATTTAGCAATTGCCCATTAACAAAGTAAGTTTCTGTGCATTTCTCACTTTGTCTTTAGTTGATGTTTTTGGAAAAGCCTGGTGTGGAAAGAGGCATACAGTGAAATTATTTAATACACTTTTCTAGAACCATTATGAGCTTCTGCTGATAAACTTTCTGTTCCTCTTCAGTCCTTTCTTTCAATTTCCTTCTCTCAGAATTCAGGTATTCACTGGGATCATTGAGAAACATTATTCCATGTTGATATACAATTGGAAAACTCCACTCAGATAAGAAGCATGGCATCTTTATTCATGTGAAGTTTGAGGCTGAACTAGGAAATCATCACAAAGAGCAGATAAAAATGTCTCAAGAAATTAAGTAAGAATATCTTCTCTGGAAAGAATAGCTTTATGGGAACTTTAATAATTCAGGAGTAATAATTCAACAAAAAGTTCTTCTTTCTATAAAACAAAATTGGGCAAGATAAATTTTTGTCTTTGAAAAGGTTTAGAGTACTGTAGTTCATTAAGGAAATAATTTCCACATGACTATTAAAGAAGCTAAGTAGAATTTCTGTTTCTATAACAAAGCCACTCTAGTATTATAAAAATCTCAGGAACAAAAAGACAAGATCTACATTGTGTCCTGCTTGTGGTTCTTCAAAACGAATAAGTTTACTTCCTGTTGGGAACAGAATGTTGAACCAGGTTTTTAGTATCTGATACAGGAAAGAGGTTCTGTATTTGCATATCCGGAACCAGCTGCCAAGTGGTAGAACCGGTTTCTTACCTAGAAATTGTCATTCCTTGAATGACTGTTTTCAAATCACATTGCATCTGTGCTGTGCCCCATCTGGACCTTCCTTAGGCTTAGACTGGTAGAAGTCTCTCCCTGCATTTCACACAATTCCTTTTAATTCCCTTCAGTTCCTGAGACAACACAGTTCATCCAAAGAAACAATAAAGCCAAATAAGTGAGAGGATGGCCTGTGTGAATGTTCACACACATGGATGATTAGCAAGTTTCTGATCGGGTCTACTTGTTACAAAGTGACCAAAGGATAGCGCTTTTCCAAAGATTTATAGTTCTTGGATGGATGGATGGATGGATGGATGGATGGATGGATGGATGGATGGATTCAGCCAATTCGCACCTATTTGGGAGAACCGGTTGTTAACTTTCTAAGTAGTTCGGAGAACTGGTTGTTGGAAGAAATCTCATTTTGTTTTTTTTTCACTTTACAGGCTAATCCTGTAAGGAAGGTAGGAAAGAAAGATTCTGTTGTTGTTTCTAGCCCAATTTTTATTACCCTTCTTACAGAAACTCCCTCTCTGATTAACCCTTATTACATTGTAACAGCTAAGGCGAAGCACCCATCGATGTGAGTGTTGAGTTGGCCATGCCCACTTAGTCACCCGATCACCAAGCCACGCCTACCCAGTTGGTCATTCGGGCAGAAAACCAGTTGTTAAATTATTTGAATCCCACCACTGGATGGATGGATGGATGTTACACACACACATACAATGCTGGATTAAGGTAGATGTAATTGCCTGGCATTGTTCCAGACAGGGAATGTCCTGGAAAAAGGGCTTCTGAAGCTATTGCTATTCCTGTAGAATGAATTTGGCACAGATGAGGACATGGCCATTTAGTCAGCTCACAACAAAGCTTAATAGTTGGGATTATCCATCTGAAGGAACATGATAGCAGTATTCCAATATCTGAGGGGCTGCCACAAAGAAGAGGGAGTCGGCCTGTTTTCCAAAGCATCAGAACGCAAGAAAATAAATAATGGATGGAAACTAATCAAGGAGAGAACCAACCTAGAACTAAGGAGAAATTTCCTGACAGTTAGAACAATTAACCAGTGGAATCGCTCACCTTCAGGAGTTGTGAGTGCTTCACCACTGGAGGCTTTTAAGAAAAGACTGGACAGCCACTTCTCCAAAATGGTATAAGTTATCCTGCTTGAGAAGGGGGTTGGACCAGAAGACCTCCAACTCTATTTTTCTGGAGGAGAAAGTCCTCAGGTTTAAAACAGACTCTGGAAAGCCAAGAATAAGCAGGTGTCCTGGCTGAATGATACCATATGATTTGGGTGCCGTAGACACTAGGGAATAGAGCAAAGTTTCCATAGGACCCGAAGGGTTGGGAAAAAAGCAGTTAATACTACATATCAGTCTAAATGAAAAGCAAACACTGTGAAGAAGATAGCAAGGACTGTTTTATCCTTACAAAAAACAAGAGGGAGAATCACTTTGGAAAGTTCTCTAGGTCAATGGAATCATGTCACAACTACAAAAAGTTAGCAGTAGCTGTAGTTTAGTTTTTTGTTTTTAAAAAGGTTTAACATAAAGAGAATGAGGTAGAGGGTTCCATAGTAGAAGAGGATGGGAGGTTACTGAATAGAAATACACTTACACTAACGTGCTTAATGATTGGAAAAGAGAAAATTAGCTTTTGATGATGGAAATAAGAAATGGCAGGAAGATGAACTTTTATTGATGCCAGAATTAAGCCCCGATACTTCAAACTAAGCAGAAGATGAGATACATGATGGATGAGATGTTGCAGAAGGTCAAATCAATGGTTCTGAAAAAGGTCAAGAAAATATATTCAGTTAGCTGTGCAGAAACGCTAATGGATAGCTTATAAGAAGCCAGCATTCATTGTTCTGCTTCATCCTAGACAAGTTGTGGAACTGAATCCTGTAAGAAGTAAAATGGAGGGAACTGAAGTCTAGATCAAACTGTTATGGTAGATGGAAAATAGATGGTGAGTGGAAAGTAGATCAATAGATGTTGGGCTAAATGAAATAACAGGGTAAATCATGTTTTTCAGGCCACCAAAGCATGACAAGTACTTTTATGAGGATTCTAGTCAGCACAGAGTTCAGTGGCTGTTGTTGAGGTTCTACCATCAAAGGATATAAGGTCTACTTGTGAATGGCTGTCTTAATACATTTGAGGTGGTTGGTCAGAATATCACTGGATATCAGAAGTGGGTTTCTTCCAGCATTACTGCCAGTTCAGTGCATGCATGATTTTGTTCGCACGTGTGTATGCAGTTGCCTATAAATAGGTCTGTGCATGTGCAGAACATTAAAAAAGGTGAAAAAATATGTTGCGGTGATCGGGGAACCGGTTCGGAGTCGTGGTGAGCATGCCGTACCTACCGTTGGGAGACCCAGTCGCCATTTCCATTACCATCGAACCGGTGTGAACCGGTATGAACCCTCTGCTGGATATATTCACTACAATGAATATGTATCATAAGTTCCAGAAGATGGGGTGATTTTGTCCACTTTGTTTATGTATGAAATAATCACAGAATTGTATGGCTGTGAGAATAGCAAAGGAAAGACGAGAGTAACTTCTAGAATCTCAGCCTCCTTAATGTGACATAATGCCTAATATGACATAATCTGAGTTGCCTCAGATGCAGAAAGTCTGAAAGCAAGACATGATAGCAAAGATGTAATTGGCAAAGAAACAAATATGAGACCCTTGGAAATGTCCTGGATTCAGCCACCAGAAGGTGGTTTCTTTGATACATGATGGAAGAGAAACAGCTGTTCTACATCTGCATTTAAGATATGGAATTGAGATTTCCTGCTTGATGTTGGTGATGAGTAAAAAACTAAAGCAGATTACAGTCACCATCTGACCCAAGAGTTGTAAGATTATATGGACCTTCTAGCGAAAGAAACTTGAATATACAGAAAGTATCTGAAATGCATGGAATGGTTACACCAACAGAAAGGCACACTGAAGGACTGCTGAAACTGAAGCTGCTCAGAATGCATGGAAGATATTTTAGCTTGTTTGTTTTATTTGTTTTATTTATTTATAGGCCGCCCTTTTCCCTGAGGGGACTCAGGGCGGCTTACAATCAAAAAAGCTAAAGATTCTTAAATGGTACAAGGTTCTCTATTGACTCTATAGAGAGACATAATTTTCAGGTGTACCAAATGAACAATGTATTCATTGTTCTTTCCCAAATAATTTATTTTCGAGCCCTTCTTAATGCTAAACAGTGAGCCGATACTGTATAAGAGCTTCTGGAAAATAATTGGGTTACTTGTTTTATTACCAACAAGTTTAAGGTCAACAAGTTCTAAAGGGATAGAATCCCAAGAAACTTTAAAAAATATATTTACAAGAAAGATAGAAGGGAAAAAAAAAGGGGGGGGGGAAATCACAAATTACCCCAGTGGAAGCATATCTACCAAGACCTGATCTTTGCCAAAATTAGTTTTAAAAATATGGGATTTATTCAGTTTAATACAAAGGCCAATCTGTATCCCATCAGATATTTTAGGATTGCATTTCCCATCATTCATCACCAAGAACCATGCTGATTTCAGTTATTAGGAATTGGAGCTAAATGCTGCTTACACTCTTGTAATCCCTTCATTTCCAATAATGTTAATGCTAATATTAATTATCTTCTTGCTAATTATTCCAGCACTAGGGTAAGCATTCCAAAAAGTAGTGGAGGGGAAAAAAGGAAAGTACAGACATAGCCATGTGATTTCCCACTTAGTGACTGCTTCATCTAACAAAAGAGTTGCCAGTCCCAACTGTGGTTGCTAAATGAGGACTACCTTTTTATGTGCTGCTGTTTGCCATAAACAGTATAAATGGAATGAGAGGCACCACCAAGGAAAGAACTCTTGAGTTTATAGCAATAGCACTTAGACTTACAGTATATACTGCTTCATAGTGCTTTTACAGCCCTAAGTAGTTTACAAATGTCAGCATATTGCCCCCAACAATCTGGGTCCTCATTTTACCGACCCTGGAAGGATGGAAGGCTGAGTCAACCGTGAGCCAGTTAGGATCAAACTCCTGGCATTGGGCAGAGTCAACCTGCAATACTGCATTCTAACCACTGCGCTACCACATCTGAAAAACTTTGAATATTTTAAAAAAAGTTTATTTTTGTTTCATTTAAGATTCAATGCTATATGCATGATGAAAAACATACAATTTGGGTGTGCTTTTGGACTTTGAGGCCTAAGGTTTGGCATGGCACTGACCCAGAATATCAGATCTGGATATTCTGAAATATGCCTTTTTTGCATTTCATTTGCATTACAATAATGTATTTGGGAATGATTGTTCAGGACACTTCAGCTTCTGTAAGGTGCTGCATTCAGACTGCTAATTATAGGAAGTCTGACTTCACTGGTTGCCATTCTGGGCATGATCTAATAGCTGCATTCATTTATCATATTAAGCCACAAATTACTGCTCAAACGACATTTTGCTAGGTAAGGTTTATAACACACATTAACTATAGTTTGCAAGATGAAATAGCTGCCTTCACAAATGACACCAAGCCAAAGCTAAACTCCAGTATATGGTGGCTTGGTAAAATGGAGGAGCATTCATATAAGCTGAGACAAGCCATGTGAAAGAAAAGGTCTGCCTGCCTAATTGGTTGCAGTGCTTTCCTTCTGGAATATGACTCCTTTGGAAGTTTGAGCAGCTCTGACTTTGTGTAATGGGCTGTGAGAATGGCATGGGGACAGAGGAGGAAGGAGGAAGAGCCTCAGCCTAGACGATCATCATGCAAAAGGTAACTGAGGAAAAGGGCTGTGGGAAGCATCTCAGATGGGACTCTTGCTAGTTCTTCTGGAAATAAAATCTTTCAGTCTTGCAAGATTCTTTGACTGTAACCTTACAATGAAAGTAGTGCTAGTATTCATGGTTGCTCCTTCTTGCCTAGAGGGCTGACATTCTTTTATTCTTTAGCTTTCACCTCGAGCTCAGCATCAACCTGAATGAGCTTTTGATTGTATATTTGTTCTTCCTAGCTTCAGTCATCTTTTTTTAAAAAAACATTGATTTAATATATTAGGTTTTGATTTTAATCTGTACCAAAGTTGCTGGATGATGGGAAGTCTTACAAAGTTATCTTACAATTAAACAACTTTTAAATAAAGAAAAACAGGGTTATTTCAGTCATGCTCTAGCACTCCTAGTCAAGAGAAGTTCAACAACTTCTCTTGTAATCTTTCTGCTGGTACTTAAAAATATTTATTCTATTCAAGCAATTATTTTGGCTTCCAAATACTGGATTGTAATTGATGATATTTGCACTTTTCATAATTACTTGGATTCTATTTAATTTTTTATGTTCAAAGTTTTATTTATTTATTATTTTTTAAGCCACTGAATAATTTATTTATTGCAGAATTTTATTGTCATACTAGATTGAAGAAATAAGATTGATATATTCTTTAAATCCTCAATGTGTGTGGCTGTTCTAGTCTAAGTTGCACAACAATGGTGACTATCCTTTCCTGATCTATGTTAGTATACTTAAAATATAGTTAGCACCCTGTTGTTCACTGGAGTAGAGGCAGACAACCCAAAGAGATTTGTAGATTTCTGGTTATTGTCAGGCCCTAGTGCAAGCTTTGGGCCAAGATATACTAAGAATGGAAATCCTTTATCTTAGACCTCTTAGTTTAAACAGTCCTGAAATCTGTTACTTTATTTACATAATTTGTTTATATGGTTAACTGAAAGTAACACATCTGGGGCAGATTCTATCATCGTACCTCCTTATCCAAAGCATAATTTAAATGCTGAATACAATTCAAAAGAGAAGGACACACCACTGTTACATTCCGGTTTCTAAATTTCCTTGGCAAAAATCAGAAGGATTCTGGTAGTACTTTTTCCACCTGACAAATTGTATTAAAAGCTTATGCAGTTAATTACATTTGTTAGAAAAAGTGCTATTGGGTTCATTCTGATTTTGCAGCTAGAGAAGAACATGCCTCTCTTCCCTCCTACAATGTCTAAAATTCCTTGGCAAGCTAAATTGATTTTTATCAAGTAGATTTGAGATAACAACTGTAATTTAACATCTGATGCAAAAAATAGAATAATAATTCATGATCTTGTCTGCATTGATTATATTTCCAATACATTTAATGGAACTACCTTTGCAGAAAATTGGCAATAAAAGATGAAGCGGGAACTCACAGTACAACTTTTAGCTCGAAATAAAATCTGGCTGGCTTCATTCCCAGTTGACACGTCAGGTGCTTGTGGTAGCATAGTTTTGTTTAGCTCCTCCAAGACTTTTCTTTTTTGCTTTTTAAAATCGTAAAAAACTCTCATCATTATTTTCATGATGCCTTTTTATTTTGGAGGCTTTTATATTCTTTGGTATATTTAACATTGTTTTGATTATATAAAAATCTTACATTGAGCAAGGAACATCTAACGCATCAGCAAGCAGAGAAGACAGATAGTTATGGCTTTGATGGCCTTATAAACATTTTGCTGCCTATCTGGAGGTGATCAAAGCATGGAAAATAAAGGCAGCCACAAAGTTTAATAAAAAGGGTAAAGAGACTCCAGAAATGCATATTTCCCACAAATATTCCCTAACAGATAAAGAAAGAGCAAGTGAGCTTTGAAGGTATGAAACACCAAACATATTTGTCGCATTTGTGGGAAAGTAAAAAGCTGAAGTCAGAGGAAAAAGTATTTGGGGGAAAATCTAGAAGATAGAGGCTACAGGTAGTCCTCGATTTACAACTACAGTTGAGCCCAAAATTTATGTTGCTAAGCGCGGCATTCGTTAAATGAATTTTGTCCCATTTTATGACCTTTCTTGCCACAGTTGTTAAGTGAATGTCTGCAGTTGTTAAGTGAATCTGGCTTCCCCATCGACTTTGCTTGTCATAAGGTCACAAAAGGGGATCACATAATTTGAGGACCCTACAATGATCATAAACACAAGTTGCCAAGTGTCCGAATTTTGATCATGTGACAATGAGGCTGCCGCAGTGTGAAAAACAGTCATAAATCATTTTTTTTCAGTGCCTTTGTCACTTCAAACAGTCCCGAAATGAACTGTTGTAAGTTGAGGATAACCTGTATGTTCCTTTTGAGTGTAATTCTAGTAGGTTTGCTAAGTCTGTGGCAGTTAATATATCTCATAAATAAGATGATTTGATCTGCTTAAATTCTAATGTGATCTCGATGCTTGAAACATTTATTGTTAGCACAATTGGTACTGTCGCTTTATAATCGGTTCTTAGCTGCCATCAATAAAACAGAAAAAAAGAGAACTAGATTGAGCAGTATATAATGATGTCCTGAGAAAGCTGGGAAAAGGCAGAACTGAGAGAGGATATGAATTATGGTGAGAAAGACTTGAAGGGAATGTGAAGAAATCCCAGAAGGAATTGAGAAGAGCAAAGTGAGGGACTGGGGAAAGAAGCCAGAGAAATTCATATGCAAAACTCCTTCAGAAGACCTGGCAATTAAAAGTTAGAGAAGGAAATGATTCTTGGAGATTTTACTCCTTACCTAGCAATATATGAGTAATATAGGCAGGCCATATAGTGTTACACACAGTATCAGATGAAATTAATGATAGGAAGTGCTGCAATAGATGAGTAGTAAGTCATTCTTTGAGCCAACTGATATGCTGTTAAATTAATCCAAGTGACTTGTAAGAAACAAAATGGCTCTCTAAACAAAGTAATTGCATGGGGATTTCATTTACTTTAAAGAAGGCAACCTTAACCTCATGATAATATGGGACATGTTGAGGAAATTTCTTTTGCACTTCAACTATTTAAAGAGCACCCTCTTTAATTGGCTGTTGCAAATTTAAAATAGGGTTTGGGGAAAGACAAGCAGAAGAACTATTAGTATAGAAGTTGCAATCAGCAAAAGATAACATGCCTCAGACAGGCAAATGAAATAAGATTCTACTTAGATTGTTAACCATATTCATTCTCTCCTGAAGAAATATTATATCTCTTACTACATTTTCAGAACATGAGAAATTCGATTATTACACTTAGTTTGGCCCAGATATTCTATAGTTTGGTTTTATTATTGTCATGCTTGTCTTTATTTTCTGTATTAAATCAGTGATGGAGAACTTCACCAAAACAGAATTTAATTTCACTAAAACTGTAAATAGATGGATTGTTCAGTGCTGTCATACGCAGACGATATGGTGATTTGACTGCAAACACCAATGAGGCTGAAATAGGCTCATTGGGTACATAACATCTTTCTGCAGGGAATAACATCAACAACTGAAGGATGGCAAGCCTAATATGACATATTTTGTATAGTTTGTATAGTATCATTAAGCCAGCTGTGTCTAAATTGTTCCCAGTTCTGATAGAATCTTTACAATACAAAAATTAGATTTGGAGAATAAAACAGTGGCAAGATAGATTTTACAATTCAAGCTTTTAGGAAAAGTCCTTGAGGTGTCGGAATTATGTTTCAAATGCAATACTCTCAGTGGGAAGTGAGATTCAAGAACTATAGAATTTAAGGACAATTAAAAATTATTAATTACTGCCACAAGTTGAATTTTTGTTCATGATGCTTAAATGAACATTTTAAGGCTTCGTGAATGTAGCAGGTGGAGAAAAAAATGATTCACATTAGACTCACCCCATAGGTGATTGTGAGGATAGGATAAAACTCTTATAAGAGAGAAGTTAATTTATACTGGTGTAGAATTTGACCATAAAGGAGTTTCCTCAAATGTAATAAATGTAAATAGGATGTTCAAACCTCAGGTGACAGGACATCTGCAGCATCTGTTTGTAGTGAAATATCATAGTGAATTTTCTGTGGAATGTTTTGATATCCTTCCCTCGTTGGTTCTATTATGAAAGAGAGTTCTCTTATAAACAGGATGTAAACAAAATGTTTGCTCATGCCCTTCAGAAAGGATTTATGCAACATATTGTGACTTCCTGTTGTTTTAAGAGGATTAGGAAAGATTCCAAAAGAATATAGAACTCTTTATTGCACAATATTTTAAGACATACACTTTCTCAGTTCTCTGTTCCTTTCCTATATCCCTTCTCTTCCTCTCTGTTAGATCTTCTGGTACTACATTATACACTTCCCTATCTCAACAGACAGAAACAATGATAAACATTTTCTTTTAATGTTAGAAAGTTCCACAGATGAAGCAGACCTACAAACACACATAAAGAAGATCCCAATGAAAACCACGTAAGCTTTTCATGAGATATGGAGGATCATCTAGTAACTCTCTTCTACCAGTTGTTGTCTCTAAGGTGAAATTAATCACAAGGCTTCCAGTTTTTCCCACTGAGCTGCTGTTTCAACATTCTGCGATATAGGAGTCTCAGCAGGTCACCACATCAAAAGTAGACAGAATTACCACCCTTCTGCATTTCAGCTGAGATGGATCTTTTCTCAATGGTGCTTAAAATTTCTAATTAAAACATTGCCATCTTTGCTGTTAATTAGTTCAAAGAAAACACAGAAATGCTCTGAAGGAACCATCCTTATGTGTTGGCTGAAGTTTATCACCAGCAAGAAAGTCAGCAACTTTTAAGTCCCCAACTTTAAAACTGCATCATTTAACTGTATGTGTGTATTCAGCACAATGTTCGGTCTTGGTATATTTAATTATGTTCTCTTACAGATAAATAATCAACTTTCACTGTGTGGCAGAGATGTATGAGTAACTTTAAGGATTTCTAGTAAGAGGAAGAACCCTAACCTTCATCAGTGTCCAATTTGATTCATGGATGAGATGGTAGCAGAGGGAGATGGCAGTAACGGTTGATCAAATTAGGGTTAAATTGGCATACAAGCAGTAGATATTTTGATAAAAATTTTAAAAGTTCAATATTGTTCAATATCACAGTACATGGAATTAGTACGGTTCCACAATATCTTGATGCATCTCATGAATGAACTTTTAACAATATGCTCAATGATCTATTCACCCCATAATAAGAGATAATCATGGATAAAAAGTTTGTAACTGACATTCTTAAATAATTCACAGTGGATCAGGAATTATTTGTGATCCTTAATTAATAATGGACAATATAACAAGAAAATCAGCTACTTTCATTATTTTAGAAATCTTCAACTGAGATGTTGGATGACAAAATAATGGTTTTAAGTGGTTGAAGTAAGTATATATAAGTTGTCTATGTTAAGTTAACAACACAAATGGATATCCTCACTGATAAATTTTAAAATGTTTTATAACTTAATTTACACACATCCCAAAGTTTTATGCTTAGTCTACAAATGTTTCTGCTCCAAAGAAGATGATTGGCTGTCATAAGCAATAGGCTTGTATAATCCATTTTATTGAGTCTGTAGCAAGAGGGCACCAAGTCCCACAGGAATGGCATTAGTCAGCAGTTGGAGCATTCAGATTATAATAAGCTGAGCAAGTATCCTTAGCTGTGATATCTTTCAGCTACCAAATGCAAAGTCTCAAATGCTGCAGGCTAGTGCCAAGCAACTCTTTCTAATCAGCAGCCTCAGTGGTTCTGAAATATCTGCATAATTGGGAATACATCTCATAAGAACCACAGCTAGTTAGAAAAGAACATTTAACTCCACATTCTCAGGAATTGGGTCATGCAGAATAGTTTTTACTTTCTTTGGATCAGGTTTAATTCCTACAACTGTTTTTCTAATATAATAAACTCTTGAAGATGAAACTGGCGTTTGTTTAATTGGTTTTATGGAATCCTTCAAAAACTGCTCTCAGTTTATCACAGAGCTCCTCAACAGTTGCTGGATAGACAATAACATCACCAATATAACTGCCTTAATCACAACCACAATTAATAATAAAGGCCATCCAATGGAAAGATTCTGGTGCCATTTTTAACCAACTTTGGTGGCCTCTCACTTAGCAAAAATCAGAGCAACTTGCACAACACGCAAAATATTGTCTATTAAGGGCACAGTGGTGTTCTTACCCCATATCCTTATCTCATATTCTTAGGTTGACAGATTTCATTAAAATCTGAATTTGTACTTTTCGTACAATACCATTTGCCAACATTTTGTTTAATTCATTCCTCTCCAGTCTCAGGCAGCAGGCACAATAGACTCATCTACTATAACTATGTGAGAACATTCAGTAATTCAGTAGATAAGCCCTTCAGACAAGACATTGTTTCAGTCTCTCCAGCTGATCCAGCTGACTCTGAGAATGAGCAATTCTCACTTATAATATGGCTCAGAAGTCTCTCTCTGAAGGCTATGAAAGGAAAAGGTCTGGACAAGCAGTGGTTCTAAATCTTCTTTGATAACATACATAAAATCATCAACCGTATCCAAGCCAACATCATAATAAAGCAATTAAAACACGTGAAAGTATTGGGCTGCCCCTTGGGTTATTTATTTATTTTTGTCAGCAGCCACTTAACTCTTTGCTTTTAAATGGTGCATGACGGCATTTACTACAAACAAATGCCCATGAACTCCTAGTATCAGTCACCCTCTCTAACTGCTCCCCATTAATACTCACAACTTACTTTTATTCAACATTCTCAAAATAAAGTCTTCCTCATCCTCAACGTCTATTGTTGTAAAGGCCTTTAAAAACTTTCTCCTGTACACACTCATTTCACATTTTGTTAACATGATTAACCCATGTTTTCTTGGAGCAAATGCCATCTGTATGTCCATGTCCTCCCCCATAATATACATTTATATTGTTCCCGTGAATAGTGCAATAGTCCACAATGATTACAAAGAATTTCTGATACTATATTCCCGGTCCCATTTTAGCTACATCTTGCTGGCTTTTTATCATTTGGCAATTAATCAAAGTATTTATAGAGATGCTATTCATGTAAGTGACTTTTTTGTTAAGTGCTTTTGTGATTTGATCATGGTAATGCTTTATCCAGTCGTAGCTTTATTTTTTATTATTAAGATACTCACAATTATTGGTAAATGCATTTTTCACTATTTGATCTGCAGTGTTATCTGTTTTTAAATGTCCTCACTCATGTTTTAGCTAATTTCCTAAGTGCTTTAATCTAGGCATCTAAAGAGTCAATAGGTGTTTTTATTCTACATCCAAATTTCAACTGTTCCATCAAAACATTCCTGTGCTGAGTTCAATAGTTATCCTAAACCTCTTCAGAAATAAGCTGCCTTTTTTCCTGATAAATTTGAAAAATGAAAGTTGAACTGCAGTTTCCAACAGTTTAACCCTTCAAATAGCCATCTTATTTGCCCAGTTTGATAGGAAATCCATAACATGTAAATACCTTTATCCATTGCATTGAAATTCAGAAGTTGGAGAGCAACAAGACTAGTGTGAACTATGCTTATGCAAATTCCAATGTTCATCACTGATCATTGTATTATTTCTTAGGGGATTCTAAAGAAAGATTCCAGAGTAAGATGTGATTTAGGTTTCTTTTCTATATAACAAACTTAGATATAATCCTCTCAATAGTGTCTCAATCTTGTCTCCTTCTACATTCCATTCCCCTTTCCCTTCTGTCTCCGGCAATGTCTCCTGGGACTTATAGTACTACACTGCACAGTCTTTAATTGGCAAAATCCCCATAATTTTGTTAACAACTTGCCAAGTAGGATTTTAGAGTTACATAGCAAATTTGAAAAGTCTGTCTGGCTTCATCTCAGATCCAGAGTCACTCTTAGGGAAGAATGAAGAACAGTTAAATAGCTGATTCATATGCTTATTAAAGATTGTGTTAGCTATATGCATTTTATATAATTGTTTAGGAATTATTATTCCTAAATAGTAGAAAATATGCATGCTTGTTCACTTTGCTTAGAACATACTACTGTTTTGTATATCAGTGTCCTGACAGCTAGAGTTGCCATTGCTACTTTCTAACTGTAGCAACAGACTGATAATTATTAACTTTTCTTTAGAATTGTGGGCAAATCACTTTGCAAGTTTCTTATAAAATAACATAGCAGATAAAGAAGACATTCTATATTGATCAAAAGAGCAAGTAATTTCAAATGGTACAAAGGCAAACCTGTAATTATACTAGAATGCCTCGATAACATCTGGATATTTTTACCCATAGGTATTATACATATGCTCAAGAATTTCTTCTTATCTACTGCCTTTAAAATTCTGTTTTTCATGTGCCATTATATTATCCCGTGCTACTGACAAAAATGGCATTAGACAAGCTTCAGATAACATAAGACTCCAGATGGA
The DNA here is from genome assembly GCF_051295495.1 of Thamnophis sirtalis. Classification (NCBI taxonomy): domain Eukaryota; kingdom Metazoa; phylum Chordata; class Lepidosauria; order Squamata; family Natricidae; genus Thamnophis; species Thamnophis sirtalis. Next base: position 76,251,809 of record NW_028261381.1, on the reverse strand, counting down.
ACAGAATATGCTTATACTGATGTGCACTGTAATTAACCTGAATGAACATGGTAAGTTTGGGGATTGTTCCAGCATCTTGCTTCTGGTAACTGGAGCTTAGGGGTGAGAGAAGATCTGATGTTTCTATGAAGAGGTTAAAGACCTTCCTAGCATTTAAATGACTCTCCAGAAAGACATTGGAGATGATGCATTCTGATGACTGCAATAATAAATCAAAGCAATTTCCCCTAGACAATTGAAAGACCCCTCTCTGGTTGAGCTATTAGAAAATAATAAAAAAGGAGTGGTTTGCCTAGGCCAGATTCGATCTGTCCAGATTTGACATTTGGTCTATAAGTTTCAAAGCAGCTTCAGCCACTCTGATGTATAATTCCCTAAGTGCATTAATCAAGGAATCTAAAGAGTCAATAGGTGCTTTTATTCTATATCCATATTTCAACCGTTCCATCAAAACATTCCTGTACTGAGTTAAATATTTATCCTAAGCATCTTCAGTCTTGAAGTAAGGTTCCTTTTTCTCCTGCTCACTTATCAGCATGGCAAGTCTTGCAACTTAAACAACACAAACTGGCAAATGCAATTCAGGTACTGTGAAGTGGTAATTCTTAGCTGCTGAAATGCAGCAGGGGCATACCATTTTAACTCTGATCTCTGGTATTAGTCTTCCTTCAGAAGTTTTCTTTTCTGTCCTTTTTTTTTTAAGAATAAGAGAAAGAGAGAAATGCTTGGCAGTTGACAGAGTTGAGAGGAACAGGATAATGTGTAATCTCAACCCAGACCAGATAAAACACTCAATGGAAACTTGAGCATTTCCTGTTACTTGAAACTGTTACATTGAACTCCCATCAAAGCAAAACAGAGAGCTGGGTTGGAATTAAATTTATTGCATGTGCCAAACTAATCATCTCACTGAATAAAACAAGGATTCGTTTCATTTATAATGGGAGAAAAACAGAGGTTGTCACACTGGTTGAAAGTGGGAAATTAAGCAAGAACCTTATCGTCTCCTTCTCAGAAAGAATTGTGAGGAACAGCAGCGAGAAATGTGGCACAGAGTGCAAAGCAGAGAAAAGATTATTTGAATTTAAAGCCAAAGCAAAGGCTCGAAAGCAAATATATACACACCACTAGGCACCCGGGTGAGAGGAACTAGTGATGGTGCAAGAATATGAATTTGCAAAACAGTGAAATCATAAATACATAAATATTGTGCTGTTTGAAACAAGGCAAGTCTGTGCACAAGTGCGCATTGTGGGAGAAAACGGAGAGTGCTACGTATCCCAAAGGCAAGCAAGCAGCAAGCTGGTTGTTTATAAAAGAGTGTTTAAAAGATGAAATACTTCATAGGAAAAGAGGTGTTGAGCCATCATATTGTTCAGTGAGGGCTAGGAAGAAAAAGTGGAAGGGAAGTTCTTACCACATTTAGAAAGTCTCCCAGTCATCAACTCCATACAGTTAGTGGTGTCTAGATCGCAAGGATGGAAAGAGGAGGAAGGGAAAAATATCAAAAAAATGATTTCCAGAGCTCTATGTATACGGTAGGAAGATAACAGAATTATTTCCTTGAGCAGAAAGCATATTATATGGGCACGGCATAGCTGCCCCAGATTGTGATTTTTCTTCTCTGATTAGCGCTATAAAAGTATTTCGAAATCAACACTCAAGCACAAAGCAAACCTTTTCTCTGTTACATTTCTCCTGTCTAATATTGGTGTTACAATAAACCTGCAAACATTGGCGATCAGAATCTTGATTAATTTCAGACTAATGTTGTAAATATCTTCACCATCAGAGATATAAATGAAGGATTTTAAATAGGTGTTTTGATGTTTACAACACAGAATTGTGTTTCCAATCATACATGAATTGTTGCATTCATTATATAGAACATAAACACACAAAAAAGGAATAAAATATTTCACTAGGCTGTATACGCAGGGAAGTCCTTCAGACATGGAGAACTTAAACTTAGGCAGATCAAATCAATGCACCCAACATGATGATCGGAACATTCTACAACCAAAAGCAAAACAAGATATTGCATGTCAAATTCTGTGGTCCCATTTCTCACCCAATGCCTGGACTGTAAATAATAAGACATTTTTATGTTTTCCAAATAATTGTGTTTTACTGAAAACAATAATACTTCTGTCTTAATGTTCAAAGTGGTTCTAAAGAGGGAGGGAAAAATATATTGAACTATTCTTTGGATTAAGTTAGTGCTGCCAGCAACTTACTGCCAGAACTGCTGTAAACACATCTATAATTAAGAGAGATGGAACTAATCTCAGTCCAAAGGATGAAACAGCTGTTCTTCCAGGCGTGTGCTTTTCACGAACATGGCAGAAAAATAAAGGACTGTTACATTTGCAGCAACATGGAGGGCAAGAACTAGATATTTTGAATTGGGTCAAGGTTTCCTTAATAGTAGCATAACCATGGCAAAATGGTCTGAACGTTGTATGGATGCAACTATATTTCGACACAAATTGAATCATAAGATGGCCACAGAAACAATGGGCCATCTTAAGGATTTTTGATAGCACAAATAAAGATATTGCTGTCTACGCCTGCTTACAACTTGGGTGTTAGCTTAAGCTGGAAAGTACAATTGAACATATTGCTTTTACTTCCCATCTAGTGCTTTTTTGCCCCATTTTCCTCTTTTTCAAGCTTGATGTTAAATTAAATTAAGTCTTTTCATTAGGTATTTTACAAAACATGCTCCATCATAATTCTGGCAAAAACATCCTTTTGAGAAAGACTCTAAATTATTTAATTAATACAAAGTTCCATTTGGTCATTATTTTGCCCTTTTTGGCTTCTGGCCCCATAATATGAGTTTTGTACCATTTCTGCTGTAGCTACTAGTGCCTCAGCAAGTCATTATCTGGTATTTCTTGGCCACAATAAGTAGTTTAGAATTATTTATATACTTAAATAATTTATATGGCTGCCCATTGCAGAGCTTAAAACTATAGCTACAAACAGCAATCTGGGATGCTTGAAGTTAAACAATACCTCATAAAAATTTCATCAATGATTTGTTATTATAGAAATGGCCGGTACTTAATAAATATGTATAGCAAAAAGTTGAGGTTTTAACTCTGTTGTATATCCCACTGCACCAAAAACAAGTTGGAAGTCAACTGCTTTCCCCCCTCCTTACCTTGCACCCATTTCCCCTTCTTTTCATTTCCCTATTTTCTTATTATCTTTGTTTCCATTTTTATTTTATATTATAATAAACTTCATTTAAAAAAAAGCTATATCAGCAGTGGAGTTATCAGAATTTCAAAGTGGGCTGGTTTCACAGTGCAGGTGCTGCTGCTGAGAAATCAGGATTCCTGGGTCCAACAAGGTGACTATTTGCAAAGTTACATAGAAGTACATTGATTTGGAAGTGATGGGGTACTTTTTGAGGGGAGGGCAGGAAGGAATGGAGAATTTTCCAAAACCTGAAAAGATTGTTCATTTAAGTGCCCCACCATCAATTTCACTTGTTTTCCAAAGATTCAGATTTTACCTGAAGGGGAGAGACTCTGCGTTAAAAATTATTCAAATTTATTCCCAACATTCTTGACATTTCATCTTTTCTCATGAAATAACCCCCAAGAGGGATTAGCACTGCCCAAGCTATGTGAGGGATATTTATTTATGTATTAAATTTATATGCCGTCCATCTCACTATTGGAGGGACTCTGGGAAAATACATTCTAGCATCCTCGTTCTGCATCCTTATAGGTTGTAAGCATGCTAGCAGAAATGGTTGATTTAGCATGGTCAAGGGCTGTGATGGTGGCAAGCGAAACCATATTTGCTGGCATACCAGGCATCCACTCTGGAGCACATGCGTACACTGACCAGCTTATTTTCGGCCTTCTGGAGGGCCAGGGGAGGTCATTTTTGCCCTCTCCAAGCTTCAGGAAAGCCTCCGGAGGCTGAAGAGGGCAAAAAACAGGCCCAACGGGTAAACCGGAAGTTCGTTCCTGGGTCGCGCATGCATGTGCAGATGGGTGAAGAGTATTGAATTAGTGTGGGCACATGTGCGTGCACAATAGTATGCAAACAATTGTGGCACACCATAAGAAAAAGGTTCACCATCACTGGTCTAGGGTTAAGGTGGCTCTAGAACCTCTAATGATTTATTGCATGTTGGAAAGTGTAGTTTTGGTCCAGGCAATTATGTGGCTTTTAGTATGTCTTTAATATACTTTTAATATTGGACTATTGTATGACATCAGAGTCTTCTTGGAGCTGAATAGCCTCAACTCAACCCAATACCTCTGAAAAAGATTAGCTTATTATTTTTTTAAGGGAAGAACAAGAAAGCAAAAAGAAAACTATGCATTAAATGAACTTGGAGCAAGAAGTGAAATTGGACTGACTATAAAGCAAATAGCATCCCAAAGAATTATATATGAAGAAATACTGTGTGGCTTTTAAGAATCAGCTGAGAAAGAATACACTTTTTATGATATATACAGTATATATTTGTACAAGCCAAAAATTTAACAGAAATAAAGGATTTTATTTAAAAAAAATTGGGGAAGTTTGCAAACAATGTTGCTGTAACAATGCATTTTTATGCAGTCCAGTCTAGTTAGAAGAGAAACAAAGGCAATCCTCTGAAAGGCAGTTGATGAGAACAGCAGAAGAAGCCTGTTGCCTTCATATATGGCATATAGTCCTACAGAAAGCAATGCTCTACTATGGAATTTTGGATCGAAATAATGCTCAACCGGAGAACTGGTTTGGAGGAGTGCTGGTTCCAGTGACCCAGGCCAGCAAACCACTACCGGTTCGAATGAACCAGTCCAAACTGGTAGGAACCCACCTCTAGGATACATGCTAAAACTGGAAACTCATTCAATATAGCAATAGCAACAGCACTTAGACTTATATACCACTTCACAGTGCTTTACAGCCCTTTCTAAGTGGTTTAGAGTCAGCATATTGCCCCCAACAATCTGGGTCCTCATTTTACTCACCTTGGAAGGATGGAAGGCTGAGTCAACCTTGAGCCTGGTGAGATTTGATCTGCCAAACTGCAGGTAGCCAGCAGTCAGCAGAAATAGCCTGCAGTACTGCACTCTAATCACTGCGCCACCACGGCTCAATATAGATAATTTTCAATTTTTCAGTAATCAAATGAAAGGTGAACTCTGTCTACACATGCAGTGAGATACAATATAGTGTTAAGCTTAAAGTGGTAAAACATATTGTGAATATAGCCTTTCCCTTTATGTCTAAACTCCATGGAGGAAGAAAACTATTCAGTAGAATCCCAATGTGCTACAGACACTTAATTTCTTTGAAATATCTCAAATATGCAGTTTCATACAATGTTTTATACAAGCAATCAAGGGCATTTATAAGCCAGGGTCTTTCTAGGACTGTACTAACTATTGTCATCTGTACTTTTAAAAAAAAATGTTAGAATCTATATCTGTTTCAATATGTTACTCTAATGTAAAATAACACTCCAGTTTAAAACTAATAGTTCTGGTGTCCTCAATGTGACACTTCTGAGTACCAGTGTACCTATTGACTCTTGAATCTTGTATTAGAAAACAAAACCCATGTTTAATTACACCCTGGATATACTACAGGAATAGCACCTGGGGAGATTGAGGCTACTTCCCCACTGATGCATCAGGGAAAATCCTTCATTTCTAGAGACTGCTTAGAACCAAGACCCATGAAATAATATTTCACTTTCTGATCTGGTTGCTTCCAAGTCTGAATTCTTACATTCCTGTTATGGGAACATTTATATTTACTAAAGAGCTCTTCAGATTACCCAAGTATTTTTAAAAACAGTTAGTTATGAGCAACCTGAAGAAACCAATTTTCCGTTATCATAAATCTGTTTCTCAATTCTATTTGCTTGCACTATTGTAAGAGCAAAAGAGGTTTTAATGCTAGTTTGAAGAGGAAATAATCCAATTAACAGGACCAGAAGAAGGTACATCTTGTCTGTCATCACACACTCATTGTCAACTTTCCTGTATTTCTAAATGCTGGTACTTGGAAATAACACTCAAAAAGTTTAGAAACTACCATGGTAGAGCAGAGGGAATTAGACTGAGTAATATTTAAAGTAATGTTTCATAAAGTAATATTTACTTTATGAAAGAATCATATAGAAAGTTAATATGTTCATAAAGCCTGCTGGTAGAGAGACAAGGTCACAATTCATACTAATTGAAACATTATTTGTTTTGCAAATGTAACTTTTTACTAAATGGCATAAAGTTAGGCAGGTTCCTTTTCAGTCCAAAGCTTTAAGGATTTCTGAGAGCAAAAACTGTGTTCCATGGGTCAAGCTTCTTATGATGATAAAATCATTTGTGCAATTAATTTCTATAGGCTTATTTTATTGTTAATTCTATATTCTGCCTTTTGTTCAGTCACCCAAGGCAACTTACACAGGGCTCCCTCCCATCCATTTTATCTTCACCATAGCAATCCTATCAGGTAGATTCACCAAAGACACCCAGTGAGTTTCCATGGCTGTCATTAGGTTGACATTGACATTAGGTTTCCCCAATTCCAGAGAAACTACTGAACCCTGATACCACACCAGTTATCCTAAAGCCTTGATCCAGATGAGTTAAAAGTAATAAGCAAAGTAAGTCCCAAGAAGCAGAAATGAGAATGAAGACAGTACTTAAATGGAATACAAAGGTGTGAAACACAGACACACCACTGAGATGAGATGCATGTAGAGAAAAACCTGATGACCACCAACACAGATGTGGACTTGCAAAGAATGAGAAACCACAGAGACCAGTCCTGTTCTGAAACCCAGGTGAGCCAGTTTAATAAACTGGGTCGGGAGAATTAGCCAAGGATCACCTCCATGAAGTCACAAGTCCCTGCTGGCAGTGTTACAACTAGAGACAATATTCACAAGTATATCACCTAGGCAGGAGGGAATATCTGTTGATATACATTATGTTAGCTTATTCCCTTCCACAGTATAGTTCATTCATATAGAATATCCAACCACTCACCTGGAATATCCAATCATTCACCTGATTGGAAAAATTGGGAACACTATTTTGTTAAAAAATAAGTTCTCCAAACCTCTTTAAGAGGCTAGACTTAGATGAAGTAATAACAACTAATGCATCTTTTTACATAAATAATGGTTCCTCATAGACTATGAATTGGTTATCAATTACTTAGGTTGGGAAAACATCCTGCTAAACTGAAGATGGTTATTATTTCCTAAATAAGAATATGGTGTTGGAATGAGAGTAGCATTCTTTCAAGTGGTTAGTCAACACTCATGTGGCACTGATTAAGGGATTAACTCTTTATTAATCCTCTCCCATTTCAATATAAATAGCAAGCTATACTCCTCGGAAATTGTCTTCTTGTGATGCCTTTCTTGATTACTGCTCTTATTCAATTATACCTACACTTTTGTTATAACTTAAAATTGTGTCTACATGCAAATTGCTCATTTCTTATCAAGAATTCTAACCAGCCAGACATTTATTTTAATGTGAAGTCACATGGTGTGGCGGCTATTCCTTAACTTTATTGGGTATCAGTTGCATATGGAAAGTCCATTTTCTGCAGTGACTGGCCAAAACTTTAAGATTATAATGCAGTCTAGCAGTAGGGCCAAAATTTGTGATAAGGAACAGTCTGATCAGGCTAAAGTGTTAATGGACAGAAAATCAATAAGCAATCATTCTGCAATGTTCATTTAGTGGGTTCTTATCCTTTCCTGTTATTCATTAGACATTTCTTTCTCTTTTACTAATATGAATAACTACCTATACAAAATATGCATATGTATGTACATATACATACACTATTTGCCCATAGTTAAACGGCATACATTTTGCACATAGAAGATTCTACCTCATTTTATACCTGAATGTCTGGAAAAATCTATGCTTAAAACCTAATGTATCGATTGAGGAAGCTGGAGAAAAGGATACAATATAAACAACTTCCAATTATCTGAATATCTTGTAAGTCTTTTTCTATTCCAGCTCTCAGTTTCAGATACTGTTTATCCCCTTTCATTTCCATATTACATTTGCCTGCAAATGCTTACATAAATTATCTGAAAAGGTTAGGCTTGTCACTAATGTATGGACAAATCTCTTATTTCCCTAAGCATAGAAAAATGAAAAAAAAAATATATGTTCCATTTAGATCGATGGCCTAACTGTATTTTGGATCTATTTAATCACAATGTATTCCCCATATCCTCCCTGTTAACAAATATCACCTATGATCATTTTGTTTGGGAATAACAAAATTTCCTTTTTTGGGGTGGTAGGGAAGTGACTTTTGGAATGCGAAAAACAGGATTTGAAGAAAGCTAGAGAGGTTAGAAGAAATTGCAGGGACCAAATTTTGTTAGTAAGGCTTTGAGGGAATGTGTCATCCCATTAAGAAAAAAAGCAAAGAGAGCAAAGACAATCACCTTCTGTCTTTGCTCAATGATTTTAAGTTTAGAGAGCAGAGAAAATGGCACACCTGATTCTTCAATGCTAGTTCCTTCCAAGAATTAATCTTGCTTTAAGCTTCCAGGTATTCCCATCTGCTTTCAAAATTCTATTTTTTCAGGAACTAAATTAAACTATTGCTTAATTTTGTTTTTAAAAAATAATTGAATAAGGTCATTTTGTATGATGTTTCAAAGCATGTCTGTATGTTGGACAGATCATTAGAAGGATATAAATAGCTGATGACACTTCCTGTGAAACAGGGACAGATGGCTCTTAGGGCGGGGCGGGGCAGGGAAGGGCGGGGCCATGGGGAGGAATGAATTTAGGAAATGAGAATTGTTGCAAGGCAGGCAGGGGTAGTGCAAATGGGAGGGAAGTGCTGTGGAGTCTTATTGATTGGTCTGAATGAAATTAGTTTTCAGGTGCAATGTGACGTTGAAAGATGCTTCCGGTTCATGCCCTTGGGTGAAGCAAAGATAAGCTTTGGAAGCAACTTACCTGATAATTGTTGCACTGATGGCTGGTCATGTGTGCTTAACAATTGTGCCTGAATGGTTTCTACTACTCTCTTAAAGCGACGGCTTGGACCTATCAAAAGAGACATTACACTGTAAGATATTATCATAGAAGGTTGTGTGTCAGGGAAGAGGTAGGAAAAAGCCTATTTCTTTAATTTTTACATTCAGATTCCTTCCTTCCTTCCTTCCTTCCTTCCTTCCTTCCTTCCTTCCTTCCTTCCTTCCTTCCTTCCTTCCTTCCTTCCTTCCTTCCTTCCTTGTTCTGATCAATGCATTATCAATGCACATCCCTGCCAAGATATTATTGGTAACACACCACTTTATAGACATGATTTACTAGGTGGAAGAAATACTGTACTGTACTTTGATAGTACAGTATTTCTTCTACCTTTAGCTTTCTTACCATGCTAGCCCCTGCCTCTCTATTCAATAAATTTATCCTCTTTCCTTTTTTAATTCTTGTTTCCAAAATTCTTGTATCTCACTTCTCCCAAAGGTGCTTTTTCAAAAGGCAACTGGACTTTGTTTGCTTTTCTTTGAAGATGTTTCGCTTCTCATCCAAGAAGCTTCTTCAGTTTTAACAGTCAGAACTAAAGAAGCTTCTTGGATGAGGAGTGAAATGTCTTTACAGAAAAACAAACAAAGTCCAGTTGCCTTTTGAAAAAGCAACTTTGGGACAACCATGATCTGGATGACTGAGAATCTCCATAGACACATATCTCACTTCTTTTGTTCATATGACATCTCATTGTTCTTTGAGATCTTTCTTTCTCTCTCTCTCTTTTTGATCTCATTAGTAAAAATGACCAGTTCTCTAGGTGTTGTACCTTGCTTGGGTGGTAACAATATAAAAGCTAATAGCAATAATTGATGATAGATCTAATAAAATTATACATTGTTTAATCTTACTAAAGCTTCTATTTTCCTTTCTTAATCATGTTGGTTTGTCTGTAGGTTCCTACACATTTTTAGCTGTCTTCCACAAAGAGGATGTTGGTTCATTTTAGGGATTTTGAATAGCTTTTGTCACCAACATAAGCCAATCCATAAGTTAAAGAAAAAACGATGTTGTAATGACAGCTAGCACAATTTATTAGCCATGAAACTAAACATACAATATGATTCATTACTGAGTGAACTGGGAGGGGAAAAATAATATGATATTTTTAAGGGAATAGTTTCAAAATGTGAGTAACAAACAGAGATTATGTCTACCAAGAATATTCAATGCCACTTGAACTATGTATTAAGCCTGTGAACTGCTTGATAATCTACCCAATTCCTGAAATTTTAAGAAGGCAGTAAAATTAGTTTTATTGAATGTCAGTACTGGTCAAGCACACCTCTGTGTATACAAAGGTTTATGGAGTTCTAAGACATTTCAATTAATCCTTCTTATTTCAAGTATTAAAAAACATCGGCTTTCCTCTTTTTTACTTATTTTTTACATAAGCCAAACAATGTGATTCTTTGGGGAAACACTAAATTCTACATGATTGATAAATTAAGCTTCGCAAGCTATACTAATTATTTATTTCCATGTGTCCATAATAATTATACACTAGGAAATGGAACCTATTGCATATTTTGAACACTCAGAGTATTCTATTTGAACATTTTCGCATTAACGTGTTGAAGCAACTAGCCATATTTGAAGTAGTCCTTTCTTCCTATCTGCATTCTCCACACAAACCCAGACAGCAGGTTTGAGACAATTATTTATTTCTTCTAGTTTATTTAAAATAAATTTTAAAAAAATTATTTATCAGTTACCTGATAAAAGTGTAAAAGTGACGGAGTAGATCCCATTCTCTTTCTGGGCCTCCCCACCTTCTGTGTATGTAATGTCTACCTGGAACTTCACTGGCTTCTGGAAGACAGCAGGGCCTCCTGTGGACTTGTACTCTGCCCGGAAGCTTGTTTGGGAGATGACACTATGACTGAGACTGGGAATCTAGACCAAATGAAACGACAATTCAGAAACAAATCCTGCTAGCACGATAGAATCATCTTTGAAAAGCTTCACCCCCACCCCTTACAGTTTGAAAGGAGATAGAAGAACATTTCTCTGTTAATTCTGCAATAATTGGTAATGATCTTCTCATTTACTCGCTTTATAGCAATAGCACTTAGACTTATATACCGCTTCCAAGTGCTTTTACAGCCCTCTCTAAGCGGTTTACAGAGTCAGCATATTGCCCTCAACAATCTGGGTCCTCATTTTACCCACCTCGGAAAGATGGAAGGATGAGTCAACCTAGTGAGATTCGATCTGCCAAACTGCAGACAGCCATCGATCAGCAGATGTAGCCTGCAGTACTGCACTCTAACCACTGCGCCACAGCAGTGCTCTTATGGTTTTTTAAGAAACATATATTGATATATTTAAAAAGCTATTCAAGCTATATAGATCGTTTATATTTAAAATAAATTGCTTTCCTTCACTGGGACGTCTCACCAACCAATTATCATGCAGCATTTAAATTCCAACTTATCTTTTCTAATTTAGATACAATTTCAGCTCCTGTCGAATAGGAGTGGCAAAAAAGTACTACTGACTCTTCACAGTTGCTTTTTTCCAATTTCCATCTTTTGTTTTGAAATGGCTTGTTTCCTCCATTTCTGGCCCTTTAATATGTTGCTTTCTTTTCTCCAGTTATGAACAGGGCGTTCCTGAGCCAAGTCTTAATTAGCCAATTTTTGTTCCTTATGGGTTGGTAATAATTAGCGGCTTCTTCTTTTCAGAGAAATTATCATTTGAATTACTATAATTGAATGAGTTTGATCACAAAATTTCTTTTGAATATATTGAAAAGAAGAAGAAGAGGAAGAAAAGAGAAGAAAAGAAAGAACAGTAAGAAAGGAATATGTTTCTCCTCAGGAGAAAATAGAAACTACGCAATTATGAAATATGTGGATATACAAGTCAATAAGGAGAAACTAATTAAAAGTAAAGAACACAAACAAGCAGCATTTTTAAAAAGAGAGGCTGGAAGGCAACTACTGGGCGGGGCATAACCTTTTCCTAGGGGGTCACAGCAACACTTGTAATAACAACACAAATAATTCATACACCATTCGAAAGCCCATCAAAAACTGAGTTTATTGACACGATTTAATAGTCAGTATGACCACCATTAGCCCTTCGAACAGCATTCAAACGAGGTGGATAAGAACACAACAAATCTTCAAACAGTTCCGTTCGATTTTCCAGATTTTTCAACACAGTTTCCAAATTCATTCTCAAAGTTTCAACCGAATATCGATTTTGACCTTGCTCCTGAATCATCAGAGCTTCCACTTCATCCTTAATCCTTAATTATGGCCCCAATGTTCTCTGCCGGATTGAGATCTGGCGAATTTCCCGGCCAGACGTCATTGCCCCAAAATTCGACATTGTTTTTCTTTAACAATTGCTGAGTCGCATTTGCATTTCCGAATCGAATTTTCCAGCCATTCTTAAAGCAAATTTAACATTTAATAGCTCATTCAATTCAGTTTTTTATGGGCTTTAAAATGAGGTGTCGCGGAAGTTGTAAACTGCTGTCGATCTTGCTGTGACCCCCTAGGAAAAGGTTATGCCCCGCCCTGTACATAATCCAGATAAAGACGGGACCTTGGCTCACTGCAGTGGTGGGTTTCAAAAATTGTTCGAACCTACTCTGTGGGTGTGGCCTCCTTTGTTGGAGTGGCTTGCCGCCCATGTGACCAGATGGGAGTGGCTTGCCATCCATGTGACCGGATATGAAGATGCCGACGACACTTGTCAGAACCACCTTAAATTACCTCACACACAGCACTGGCATGCATAAAAATATGATGTAAACTTGTTTTTTAAAAGGCATCTTTGGTTTGCGTTAAAACAACTTTAACACACGCAATGTTCTCATTGCACCACAAATGCAGTAGTCATCCTTACCTTTCACAGAGGCACTGAGTTTTATAAATATGAGCATGTTAGTGTAGAATAATCATATCCAAGGACCAGTGGTGGGTTTCAAAAAATTTTGGAACCTCTTCTGTAGGTGTGGCCTGCTTTCTGGGTCCACTGGTGGAACCTCTTCTAACCGGTTCGGTAGATTTGACAAACCGGTTCTACCGAATAGGTGCGAACTGGTAGGAACCCACCTCTGGTTCACTGAAATGAGCTCCTGTTTTCAGTGTTCTCATACTAGACTTTCCAAGGAGTGTTTGATTATGTGCCACACTAAGCCACTTTTTAAATTCCATGTGGCACCACCCAGTGTCCTTCTCTGAGTTCAGAAATGAAACATACTTGGCTTGCATACATCCAAGACTATACCTTGTCAGCTCCGGCCAGCCCAGAGGCCCAGAGCTGCCATTCAGGGGAGAAAACCTGACATACCCTATATGGGAAATAGTAAAGAAGCAACCCCCAAATAAGGCAATTACAAACCCTTTCCAGATTGTTGCCAAGAAAAGTGCAGAGATGTTCTACAACAGACAAATGAGAATTTGATAAAGACTTTACCTTTATTGTGGAAAAGTAGGTCATTTGTGACTGAGAGACCACATCTTGTTTTGGATGTTTATTCATCCAACTGAATGGGATATTTGCCTTTAATTTTATATGCTTACCGACAGAAATGCATGTACTATATCAGCCTTGATAGAACTCAATGGTTTGTCCTTAATAACCACGAAGATCTGTTCTTCTTTCTCTAGGTTGATAAAATTACCAAACCAGGATTTTTTGGCAAGCCTGAATATACATGTGATGAGAAAAAGAAAGAAAGAAACAGGAAAAGACCAATAAAAATTAGGAACAGCACAGAATTGTACTATAGGTCTTTCTGCATCACAGAACAAGTATATTGTTTTTAGCCATGTCCCCACGACATAGCTTTCATCTCATCTTCAGCCCACGAATAAATCTGACTTAATTCTTTCTTAAATGTAATACTTCTCAAGTAACATTTGTTGTGACACAATCCAAGGGCGGCCTCACAATAAATACAAGCTATTTCTGTCACCCTCTACCTTGGAGGGAGATCAGGTGACTGCAGTGGGGGAAATATAAGCATCATAGGGTAGACTGCAACTGAAAACAGCAATAGCAAATTGCATGTGAGTGTAGTTTTCATACAACTTAGATTTCATCCCAGAGACCCTGGAACTACCCTTATCACCTAGTATGATGTCATTCACTATGTCAAAAAACCATATAGTTACACCTTAATTTTTTATGGGTCAATTGTCAGAAAACGAAGGCTTAGTATTATTTGTGCAAATTTAGTAGTGCTCATTAGTAATGGATATGGCTGTGAGAAAGCTTTATGAGAAAGAAAAGGCAGCAGTACCCTTTGGGGCTATTAATTAAAAGCCTGACCATAGTTCATGCATCTTTTGCTGGTCCAGGGTCCTCTAACAGCTATGGTTTTTCTAACCTCTGCTCTCCCAAAATTCTGGGAACACATACAACTAGTAATGGCACAACTATTGTAATGCATGCTTGAGGTTATTTAGTACTCATACACCCCTCTATAGACAAAATGAAAACTAATTTATTGGGGGGGGGGTGTCTGTAAAAGTGAAGACACATTAAAAAAGAGCATGCATGCATTCATCCATCCCTCTTTCTCCCCTACCCTGCCTGGCAAAATAAAACAATTATAGTTTGGTAAAGCTCTCCCTCTTTCTCCATAATAAGAGAAAATTGAGAAAATTAAGCAGAATTGCTCAAAATATCCAAAAGCCAAAGATGACAATGAGGAATAGTAAAGAGAAAGAGTCACTTATTTAAGCAGGTAATTAAGAAATCTGGAGTAGAGCAAAGAGGGGACACTACATATTTTATTTGACCATAGCTTTCTGAAATGTACTACTTGATTCAGGACACCCCAGAACACTTAAAGCATATTAATAAACTTTGTTGTATCTGCCTTCAGATTCCCACCCACCAAATCAGTGTTGACTCTTAGCAACTACATAGATACAGTTTTCTCCAGGCCAATCCATATATATGTGCATGAACACCGCTTATTATTAATTCCTGTAGGCTTCTGCCAATCTTAAGACCACTTATATATTACTATCTCCCAACAGAAGTGTACTCTCCAGCCTATTGGATGCTTTTAAAGTGCAGATGAATATTACTAATGGTTATGCGCATATAATAAACTGCCATATTGCATATAGGTATGCTACACATTTTAACAACTACATATTTCCTTTTCCTATAGTGTATATACACTTTCCCATCCACTGAGATATCTCCACCTCTTCATAATGCTTTAACTCTTCCTTCTATTAGGGAGAATACCGAGCTATAAAAAGATACTACTGAAAGCATATGATTTACTATCTATTCAGACATAAAATTGCAAGGGACACATTTATGTTTATCAGTAACAAAATAAATCAGTTGCACTGGAGTATAAAAGAAGGAATAAAAAGACTGTTGACAGGATTGTATGATCTAGAATAAAGATTATAAAGATTTTACATTTCCAGTGATACTGCATAACCAGGAACTTTCTGCGATACAGCGAGTTTTTTTAAAAAATAATTCACAAAATAGAACAGCTCCTTGAAGAATATATTTTTTAACTTGGAGGATAATTTAGCAGAGCATATGATGGAATAATAGCTTTAAGAACTTGTACGCCTCAATAAAAGCTCTTTTTTATGATTTACAGGGCTTTTTTTAAAAAAAAGAAAGACCTAATTCATGCAGATAAAAACCACAGAGTGGTGGATGAGATGAAACCCTTTTTTGGAGATGAAGAGATGTGATAATTTAGATCAGAAAAGGCTGAAGTTGAAAGTATTAATGGGGAGTCGCAACAACCAGCTTCAAAATTCTAATAAACAGCATGCCCCATATGCTGAAAAGGTGTTGAAATTAATTCTAGATAATCAAGGTGACATGACCCATTTATATACAGAGTCTGCTACAGAGAAATAATTCATGCTATTGAAACATTATTTACGCCGATCAAGATCACTGAAGTCTGGTGTAAATGCAGCAGAGACAATCCAAACGTTTCTCCCTCCATTCACAGCAGAGCTGCATCAGCCTGTCCCTTTGAGGTAGACCCAGGGAGGGAGGGAGCCAGGGGGGGGTGCCATAAACGGAGGGGAAAATGTTCGGATTGTCTCTGCTGCATTTATCATTGAATTCTGTGGCAGAGACAATCTGAACATTTTCCCCTTCATTCACAGCAAAGCTGCTGCTCCCTTTATGGTCCCTGCCCCACCCTTCCCCCTCCCTCCTGGGGGACTATCTTAAAGGGACAAGCTGCAGCAGCTCTGCTGTGAATGGAGGGAAAAACGATCAGATAATCTCTGCCAGGCAATTCAATGTTAAATGCAGCAGAGACAATCCAAACATTTCTCCCTCCATTCACAGAAGAGCTGCTACAGCCTGTCCCTTTAAGGTACTTCGACCTCCAGAAGGGAGAGGGCCAGGGGTGACCATAAAGGGAGCAGCAGCTCATACACACATTTTTTCCTACCAGGTTCTGTGAGCGTGGCTTGGTGGTGGTGGTGGCATGTGACTGAGTGGCCGTGGCCATGAAAGACATTGAGTTGGCCATGCCCACTCAGTCACAGGACCCCCACCACCAAGCCACAGAACTGGTAGTAAAAGATTTTGAATTTCACCACTGGTTTTGGTACAGCTATAGATAAAAGTACATCCAGCTCTTACTCTAAAATTAACAATAGTCTTCATGGTTTCTATAATCCTATATAATCAAATCCCAAAATCAAAATTACATTTCTCCTAGTTTCTTGCAAAAATTTCAAAAGTATCTTCATTAACACGTCAACCATCTCTTAGAATGTTTTTTTCATTTTATACCTCACTCTATTTTCTATAAACTCATTTATAAATATTTAATTCATAGAATAGAATAGAATAGAATAGTTTTTCCTTCTTTCTCCTAACCATCTTTATATCCTGTAAATGAAATTCTGAGTTCTGGTTTCCTCTAGTATCTTTTTCTCTTCTCTTGAAATTCTTATCATCTTTCAAGTCCACTTATAGGTTCCATGAAGAACTTCAATAAATATCTTGTATTTCAATTTTAAAGAATAATCCACAATGTCTTTTTCAAGTTTGCAATTGATTATCCAATTGCATTTGTGGCTCCAATGAATCCACTTCAATTGCCTCCAGTGAGAACTGAAGAAGCTTCTTGGATGACAAGAGAAACATTTTAAAGTCCATCTTCAGTGGTAACAACTGGTTCCAGTAATGAGTTAAAAAGTCCAAACACTTCACAGGCCCATAATCAAATATTTCCTTTAAAGTAGCCATCTTGTGCTCTGTTAATTGACCTTCAAGGTTTTGTCTTATGGTTGATGTGCAAACAAGACAGGTTCCCATACAAGAGGTTCTTTCTGATCATTCTTTCAAAGACAAATTTATTTCCACTGAAATATTTGATTTGGTTTTTTGATTTTTGGGAGGCAGGCAAAGTTTGATGCTGTCCTGATATTTCTAAATATTGCAATCCCAGAAATAATGAAAATCACCAAAGAGAAACATTTATCTGTACCTGAAGAAAGTCTCTCTTTAACTGAAGAAGAAATTATAATCCCCATTAGAAATGAGGAAAGTAAGTTGTAGTGCCTTTAAATTTAGACTTCAGTACAGCTATGAACTTGATGGAAGACTCTGCTTCCCTGTTGTTCAACTCACTTGCTGATTGGGGAAATGTCCATTTCTGCAACTTGTTCATGAAGAAAGACAGTCTGGAGGATAGATGGGTTGATTTCAAATTTGTTCCTTAAATTTGGTGGAAGAAAAATTGCCCCTTTGAGTAACTGGGGGCAAAATAAACCCCCAGTTACTCACCATCTTGCTTCAGAGATGATTAAATCATTGTTTTCCTAACTGGAAGCTGGTCAGCTAAAGATTCTGATAGTGGAATCCGACTGATACTATTTTTCACTTCTATAGTTGGATGCTTATTATGATGATTTTCTGAGCTGATAATTTTCAGTCATTTTTGGTATAATTACATAACTGTAATTTTGAAGATTGGTAAAGGTTTTGTGATGTCCAGAACTGAGATGGCAGATAGCTTACTTTTAAGCATCTGACTGAATTTTATTCTGCATAAATATATATATATTTGTGTCACTAGTCTACAGGTGAAGATTCTTGCCTCCCACTTGGAAGGTTGAGAATTCAGTTCTAGGTAGTGACAGATGTTTCCCTATCAAGGTTCAAAGAAAAAATATCTGCTGTGAACACCACATAGGAGTCAAGAGGGGCATCCGGCTAGTAAATACTTAGTTCCACTTAATCACCCTGACCCCACCCTGAAGAAAGGAATTACCCATAAAAAGGGGGAAAATATAAATGTAAATATAAATATAAATGCACACACGCAAAATACCATTTTAAGTCAAAATGCTCCTCTCTCCATGTAGTTCTGTTATTTTTCATTTTACAGAGGATAATTGAATCCAATGAGGAAAGAGAAAGAGGAAGAAAAAAAGCAAAAGGCAATAGTAAGATTAAGAAGAACTTGAATTTCTAAATAAGAGACATCTGAAAATATAGAATTAACACAAATAATTAACCTTGGTCTACTCTGTCCTCAGGCAACAAAAATTTGGTTAAGGTAGAAGCAAGGAGACACGCCAATGAGTATATAGACTATTAAATTTGATGTTAAAGTTTTCTATGAAAACGTTTTTTAACTTTAACTTAACTTTTAATAAATTTATATGCTGCCCAATCCCGTAGGACTCCGGGCGGCTTACAGAAACAAGTTAAAATAAGGAGTTAAAATAAAAGAAACAATTTAAAAAGAAACAATTTAAAAATAACACACCATACACTCAATCTGGGTGGGGCTGGACCTCATTCATGAAGTCAACAGCCCCAGGCCTGCCGGAATAGACAGGTTTTAGTGGCTTTTCGGAAGGCCGAGAGAGTGGGAAGGGTCCGGATCTCTACAGGTAGGTTGTTCCACAGGGTCGGAGCAGCTACAGAGAAGGACCTCCTCCGAGGAACTGCAAGCCGACATTGTCCGGTCGACGGCACTCGGAGAAGGCCCAGCCTGCGAGTTCTTATCAGCCATTGGGAGGTATGTGGCAGGAGACGGTCTCTCAGATATCCAGGTCCTAGGCCATCCCTTTTTGTCAATTATTGATTAAACACATTTTGAAGGACTTAACTAAATTTCTACTGGGTTTTAGGAGTAATTTTGTAAACTGTAATCCCAGTGGCTACTTGCATACCCTATGTCAGTGATGGCGAACCTTTTTCGCCTCGGGTGCCAAAAGCACACATATGTGCTTGAGTGTCCACCCCTATAATTTAATGCGCCCTGTAGCATGTGCCTGCGCATGCGCATACAGCTTTCTTTGAGCCTCCGGAGGACAAAAAACAGCCCAATGCGCAAACTAGAAGTCCATTCTCAAACTTCAGGGAAGCCTCCGGAGGGCGATAAATGGCCAAAAATCAAGGCCGAAAATCAGCTGGCTGTCACACGCATGCTCGCTGGAGCTGACAGAGCAACGCCTTGCCTGCCCTTAGAAAAAGTATATGTATCCCAACAATGTTCTCAATTAATTATTTCTTATGTTGGAATTCAATATATATTTGGGTTCAAGCTTACTTATGTTTATAGGAATTAAGTAAAGACAGTACTCAACTTATTACCATATTTGGGACCAGAGTTTCCATTGCTAAAAAAGGTGGTTGTTAAGTTAGTTGTGTCCACTTTTATGACTCATTGCAGTTAAATGAGTCTCCCAGTCATTAATTGAATCTGGCTTCCCCTGTTGATTTTGCTTGTCTGCAGAACTGAAGAAGCTTCTTGGATGAGAAGCAAAATATTTTCAAGGAAAATACCAAGAAGGTCCAGTTGCCTTTTGAAAAACACCTTTGGGACAACTGTGACCTGGATGGTTAAGAATCTGCATAGACATGTAGATATGGCTATCTGCAGAAGCAACATCTAATCCAGAAACATGTTTCTTTGGAAGCCTATTTTATGTATGCAAATCAGATACATTAGTTCTTTGATGATCTTTCTACACAGATGGACAATTCTTTTGGAACCAGAGGCTGAAAACAATTTTGGGAGGATTTGACTACATTGGATACAATGATAACACAAAGTGAATACAACCAAAATATTCTGTTTTCTGGAGAACAGACTTAGGGAATCATTATTTAAGGCTTAACTTATAATAGCCAATTATTTCGGAGGTTCAAACTATTTAGAACGATAATCTCTGAGGTTTGGAAGTTGGATTATGAACCTATAACCTCAATTGCCTACCTCATCTTTGAACATATTAATAAAATTGTAAACAAACTACTAGCCTTATTTATATGTGCAATCGTACAATTAAAATTATTCATAGCAGAAACTGCTCTTTCAGCAGTTGTAATGTGTCTTTAGAAATCAGCACATTAGATGAATGTAAAGCTATGATTTTTAATTGTACACCGCCCAGAGTTGCTCTGTGAATAAGATGGGTGATTTGATGCATAAAATAGATAAATAAAAATTTAGGGAAAGGGAAATCAAAAGTGAAATTTCCTCCACACACATTTCCAATGCTTAGACATAGGGATGGTTTGAGGATTATAAAAAAGGGAAGTGAAACCCTGGGAACAGGGCTGCTGTGTCCCTCCGTCCAAATTTAAATTGCATAGCTTGATTAAACTGAATATTAATATTGGATAGAGATTCAAAAATATTTAGGGTGATTGGTTTATTACTTATTATGAATAATATCATCTCAGGTTTGTATTTTTAAAATGAATCCATTAATGCAAAAAGAGATGGAGCCTTCACACTAAAACATATATAAAAGACATTCACTTAATTTCTATTAATTTGTCTAGGCTTGTCCACAAATAATTGGCACATTATCTAGACATATTAAGATACAATATCCAATCATCTGAACCATTAAACAAAATAGATACATTAAAAGATGCGGCCACAGACAAAGGGAGTACATTCATGTTAAAATTTCAATCATGGGTCTAATAATTCATTGAAACATCCTGTTGGTAAAGCAAAAATAATACTAAACTCCAAAGTGGCCATGGACATAAAGGCCTCTATGGCTGAAATAAAAATACAGTTCATTATTTTTTACAACTGCTATTATGTTTACTGCAGGGTGCTATCCAATTGAACTCATTAATTCAGCAATTATATTGGAGAGGGGAAAAGAGCCTTAGGGTTTGAGTTGCATTCAAACTGCCTACTAAGACTCCTTGACTTCTATCTAGCATCCTTAAAATGAGAAGTGCAAGAAAAGGAATTCAGACATGCATGTTTCACATACTGATAAAAAATCCCTGAGACAAAGGAAGTGAAACAAGAGAGAAGACCATGTTTTTGTTTAAAAAAATATATCAAGAGACCACTTACAGTGGGGAAAAATAGTTTATATGCTATCGTTTTCATTATTTTACTACTTTTCTATTCTACTACTATTCATTGACAGGTTAAAGATGACATTTTATATGTCAGTACAAGAATTGCCAACAATCCATTTGCTATGGATTCTGTAGGAACCACCATCCCTCCCGGATAATTATAGGCAGGTAAAAATTTCGAAAGGGCATTTAGATACAAGCTAGTTTTGAACAATGTCTTAATTAAGTGTATGTCAGGAATAACTTCTCATATTCATGATGTGCTAGCATTAATATTTGTAATCAGCTACTTTTATTTAAATAGTAACTTACATACTCCATCATCGCACTAGGTACTATCAAGGTACATATTTAGCAATAGTTCGGCTTATATACCGCTTCATAGGGCTTTCAGCCCTCTCTAAGCGGTTTACAGAGTCAGCATATTGCCCCCAACAACAATCTGGGTCCTCATTTTACCCACCTCGGAAGGATGGAAGGCTGAGTCAACCTTGAGCCTGGTGGGATTTGAACAGCCAAACTGCTGAACTGCAGTCAGCTGAAGTAGCCTGCAGTGCTGCATTTAACCACTGCGCCACCTCGGCTCTTCTATATTCTGCTAGGTCCCAACTCAACTGGCGTTTTTTAGCAAAAATCAAGAAACTAAAAGCATATGAAGGATCTGCATCAGTGGTGGGTTCCTACTGGTTCGGCCCGGTTCAGCTGAACCAGTAGTGGTTTGGCGGCCTGGGTCATTGGAACTGGCAGCCCCCCAGGCCTGCCATGCCCCTGAACCGGTTCTCCTGGCGGTGCCTTGTTTTTGGCTTCTGCGCATGCGCAGAACAATTTTTATTGTACTGCGCATGCATGCACAGTGCGCATCAAGCATGTGCACATGCTGCACACCCATGAGCAAACCAGCCATAGTGACTGCCGGAACCCACCCCCTGATCTGGATCAGTTCCAAATCTAATCTGGATCTTTGTGTTCCTGTATTATCGCTAGCTAAACTAGTTAATTTGAGAACTGATCTGATATATTTGAAATAACATTGAAGCGTTTATTTAAAGTGCTTTGGTTCTGAAGAGCTTGTTGATAACCATTTGCAATGATTCCTTTTTGCGACATCTCCCAGTTTCTGATCTTCAGGTTTTTCGAGGGAAAAAGAGTTGAAAGCCTTTTTATATCTACCTCATACAAACCTCTGAAACATGTTGGTTTTTTTTTTAAAGCATATGATTGTAAAGATGCATGCAACATGAAGAAAAGGCATGGATATAGAGAGGGTTGAAAACAACTGATTTTATTTCCCTTTTCCATGGAATGAGAATGAGGGGATTAATGTGATTACAGGCCCTGCAATACCGAAGGGAAGAGAGTGATGCCAGCAGGAATGAAATTGGTGGCAATATCAATTAATTATGCAAATTAATAATGGGTGCAGTTAAAGCTTTGCTTAAAATGTTTGAGGTTATGAGAAACGCCGGATATAGTGATCAACCACTGTCATTTTTATGAATTGGTTTTTAACCACAGTATAATAGACTTAGATATAATTCAGAAGATTGCAAATTGAATAGCATGATGAATATGTTTTCATTGTTATTATAAAACACACCTCACTAATAGTTCACTCTGGGGTCACAAATAATTTTCTAACTTGATCAGATAGACAAATGATCTTACCTCTTATTTTGAACTACTGCAGTTAGTTTACTAAAAATATTCTTTGAAACATCAGAATTGTTAAAGTTTATGTTACCTATTTGCATATCTTATTGTAGTTTGCATTAAGCTAAGTAATTTAATCTGATAGAAATGTGGGATGTACAATACCCTATAATGCTGCAATTTTTTTTCAAATGCATTGAAATCGAAGTAGCAGTGATATCTATCATACTAAAATAAATTACTTACTCTGGGGAAGATTCTGGAGTTAAATTGGACATCTCTTCTGGTGTAGGTACTATATACATATCCAAACAAAGAGAAACAGAAAAATGGAAAAGAAAAGAAGGAAATAAAGTCTCCTTTACTCCATGAATATTACTCAAGCATTTGTGATTGTCTTAATTTCTAATAATCTATGCTTTAAATTCATCCCAATGCTGCATTTAAATTTAACTAACTTGAATAATTAACTTAGTTCTTATAAATTATATATTGGTGCTGATTCCCTCAAGAAAGTCAACATACTTATGTTGATTGTATTATGTACAAGAGGCTCTAATATGCAGACAACTAAAATTTAGTGCATGGTATATATGGGAAGAGCAGCCTGATTACAGTTAGTCCTTGATTTATGACCACAGCTGAGCCCAAAATTTATGTTGCTAAGTGAAAAATGTATTAAGTGAGTTTTGCCCCATTTTACAACTTTTATTTTCACATTTGTTAACTGAATCACTGCAGTTGTTGAATTAGTAACACGATTGTTAAGTCAATCGGTTTCCCCATTGACTTTGACTTGTCAGAAGGTTGCAAAAATCATCACATGACTCCCAGGACACGGCAATTGTCATAAATGTGAACCAGTTGTTAAGCATCCCAATATAAATCACATGACCCTGGAGATGCTGCAATGGTCATAAGTGTGAAAAATGGTCATAACTCACTTTTTTCAGTGCCATTGTAAGTTTGAATGGTCACTAAATTAACTGTTGTAAGTCAAGGACTACCTGTACCTGTTAGAAATTGTATATTATTCCTGCTTTCCCTTGAAACCAAAGGAATCTCAAAACAGACAATATTTCAGTGCAGAACAAGCAAAGATAGAAATGAGTCAGTGAGGAATTCCTTATGCACTTAGTTAAACCAGTATTAGATTTGAAAATGTGGGACTCTTCATTGATAGGACATGCTTTTCCTATTTGCATATGAACCTAGAAAAACAACAGTTGTGTCCTTTCATAAATTGAAGTAACCCTGGGGGCCTGGCAGATTTGACTAGTTAGTACCTTACCTAAAGATTAGTGCATCTCAGATCATGTGACATGGAAGTAAACTGAAAAATGAACTTTCCATTACTTTGTATGGTTCACAGGAAATTATTATTACCATTATTAAATAAAGATTTTACTGAGAATACTGTAGGTATGTGTCATTTAGCAAAATTATTTGAAATTGTCAGTGATTTTTTAGATCAAAATGGTATCATGAGTAACAAGCACCAACTAAATCATGAATCACAGAAACAATTATGGATCATTTACCTTTGTTCCAAAAAGAACTTGCTGTACTGGGTCAATGTGTAATGAATGCTATCTGAATTCCATTATGTGTAAAAAAATATTAGGCTGGAGGTTTATTCTCCTTCATTTAGGGCCTTTATAAAAGGTAATAATTATTCACTTAATTATGATTCTTCTGGGCCATATAAGGGCTATGCTTGTTCAATTATACATCTCTCTTGAATTTCAGTGCCTTAATAATAATTAAGGAAAACTCCAAGCATCAGTAAACTTGTTTTAAAAAGCAGTGTTTCACTATATTCAACAGTGTTCACTGTTCACAAACAACCATTTCAATCTGATTTTTGGGGGACATTTTACAGTGCAATTGGGTTGTTTTTTAATTGTTTCTACACGATTCTTAAATGAAAGAAAATTCAATGTAAAACAAATACAACAAGCTTCTAATTTTGGCCAGAATGTATTTTCCAAAATTTCAATTCTCTTTCTCTAATGGGCATTTTGAATCCTTCATGGACTGCAGTATTATCATATGACGTAAATTAAAACTTTGGCCTTTATCAACCACATTCATTGACTGCCTTCAATCTGCTTATGTCTGGGAATACAACTCAGCTCTTGATTTTTGAAGTCTTGAGTCTGTGATTGTGAAAAATCAGTCTAAGACGTAACTAAATGAATCCAATTTTGCTAAAGATTTTTCCTATTGTGCAAAAAGTCATTTATCAAGTAAGCACTGACTTTTTAAAAAATAGAAATGTGTTCAAGACAAATATTCTTACACTAATTCACATACTATTTCTCAGTTAAAACCTGGGTCGGAAAGCAGTAACTTACACATAGTAGTTCAAGAGAAAAACTATGTGGGAATTTACAAATTAGTCCTAAAGCAAGTACCATTATCAAAGATGCAAGCAGAATCTACAGGAAGGTGATTCCAGATAGTATTGTCATTCCTACCACATTTGTAACATTAAAATAATTTGGCACATAATCTTTTATATAGATATACAGGGACAAAAAGCTTCAAGTACAATTTCCATATAATTCATTTAGA
Organism: Thamnophis sirtalis; assembly: GCF_051295495.1. NCBI lineage: Eukaryota > Metazoa > Chordata > Lepidosauria > Squamata > Natricidae > Thamnophis > Thamnophis sirtalis. The sequence continues at coordinate 76,226,196 of NW_028261381.1, read as the reverse complement.
TAACTTTGCTCCCTTGAGATGATAATGCAAGTGAAGTGCAACTTGCATATTTTGGAAAAAGGAACCCAACAGCACAGGGTTGCCGTGATTGTTAGTTCCAGCTTCTTAGTTGGACCTATTTTCTTTCAAGCATCACAACAGAACTAAAATTTAACCCAGATTATACTTGGTTTTTTTTAAAAAAGATTGATTTTTCATTCTCAGGGTCAGAAAAAAAATCAGAAATTGAGTATTTATGATTATTAGGACATACTTGAAAAACTACAGGAAGGTCATTATTTGAATAACAACAAATGTGGCATAGCCAAGTAGTAATAAGGGAACTTTCATTTTTCCTGTCAATGCTTCATATCATTTTCATCTATTAACCAACACTTCTTTGCATTCTTTTAGACTTTTACTTGTCAGTCTTAAATTGCCATGGTTTTGAAAGATTTGTACCTTGCAATTTCCTGCGATGAAATCGAGGCGATCCCAGAAAGCTGTTCTTGATTGAGTTGAGCCGTGTTCTCCAGGGCATTCCTCCAATGCTGGGGCTGGATGGTGGCGTAGGGTTGGGTGTGCCCGCTGGGCTCTCCTTTGGCGTATGGACAGGTGTCCCCTTGGGGGTAGGGAGGGGACTGCCCCTTGGAGAGGGGTGAGGGGTAACCTGTATGATGGGGATAGATTTGGTGCTTGGGTCAGTACTGGAAGGGAGCAACCTAACCGGAGACATAGGGTTGGTCGGCACTGTAGAAACAGCCAGTTGTGGGTTACACCCAGAAACAGGTGGACGACCCTGAGTATTTTGTGCAGGGATATTCTGGGATGGAGGGACAACAATATTATTAGAAGGGAGTGGGTTAGATTTGGTAGACTGAAGTGGTTTTTCAGCCAATTTGCTCTTGGAAGGCAAAGTTTGTGTCCTTGGGTTGGGTTGAAGTGCTGGCTTTGGTTGCAGAACATGTCCAGGTCTGGAAGTGTTCCTACAAGCATCAGAGTCCAGGGAGGGTTGGGGGCGGGGAGTGACAGGGAGATCAGGAATCTGAGGGGGGATGAAAAATTTTCTGAGAGGCTACAAGACACATACAGAGTGAATATCCATGCACATCAAGAAAAGCAACACATACATACGCACACATACATCCCATGGGTGAATAGAGAAAAAAAGCCCATTTCAGTTGCAATTGTGCGCATTACAAAGAGATGTGAGTTATGGCGATGAGGGTAAAGGAGGTGGGGTTAAGGGTTTGCAAAGAAACAAAACACAAACACAAACAAAAAACATGCAGTTAGCTGGGAATACAGCATAATCAAAAAACAGCAGTAGCGGTAGTGAAAACAATTTTGTCACAAGCTTTATCATATTAACCAACCATGTGTCAGCAAAGAAAAATCACACAGCAAAAACAAATATGGAGGAAAACAAACTAAAAATAACAGGGTAGGAAGAACCAGGGAAGCTGTGCAGAGAAAAACTACTATAGTGGTGAATATCTGTAGCTCAGGTGTGTGATGAGGATGAAGGCTCACTCTCTGAGCTTGTGGGTTGGTTTCCAAACATTTCATTACCAGGCTAGGCAACATCTTCAGTGGAGTTTAGGGGATGTCAATGTCAGTGTTCTTCTGTTGATAAGGAACATTGACATCCCTAAACTTTGCTGAAGATGTTACCTAGCCTAGTAACGAAACGTTCAGAAACCAACCCACAAGCTCTGAGAATGAACCTTCACCCTCAAAAACTACCATACCCCTGAGCTGGTCTGTATCTCACAGGGAGAAAAGGACAAGGTTGAAGGGAGGTGAGGACGGGGAAGGAGGACCATTCAAACCACAGCAACAACCAGCTTGTAGGTATATAGGCTGAGTTTGCCCTCTCCCAGATCAAAATGTCTACTACAACCAAACACAGCAGGGAAAGGCAGATAAAAAAGAATGTACGTGCAACAGGTAGTAATAAAGCCCCACAAATTACTACATTTATGATTTCTGCTCATTTCTTTCAAAGGGACACAATTTGTCTGTGTGCATGTGTGAATGTATGTCTGTGTGTGCATGCAAAAGAAAGAGAATTATTCTTGCACATCCTTTCCATTCCTCCTTGACCTTCTACCCAGAGAAAATAATTTAGTTTTCTATGTCAGGCTTTTCAATAGGAATTCTTCAGAGAAACATGGTGTTTAATTATGAATCCCCGCAACGATCAACAAATCAGATTTGCTCAAATACTCCTACTTTCATTGGATAATCAAGCATTCTAATATTTGGATCTGGTTGTGAACAAAAAATAAAGTGATAGTATCCACCAGTTGCTATAAATGAAACAAAAAAAAAAAGAAACTGTGCTATTAAAAAAACAAAGTGAAACCGAGGGGACATTAGAGATTATGAATTAATTATAAAATATGCTAAGATACTTCAAAATACAAACTGACATATTTCTAACAAGGTACTGTTATAATCAATAGGATCATTGAAACATCAAAGCAAAAAACCTGTTTTTGACCATTTTATAAGTGAAAATTGTAACTGTAAGTGAAAATTTGCAACTGAAAATTCTAAAAAAAAATTAAATTGAAAATTGTAACAATACCTGAATATTGCACACTCATATAAATGTATTTTCTATAATTTTGGTGGTCAAATAGCTAAAGCTATTTAAGAAGTTACAACTGCATAAAATTATAATCTAACTATTTTTGTGCATAATATGAGGGCAAATGGAGACAAATGGATTCAATTAACTAGTCTGGAATTTGGCAGAAGTAATGTAATTCTATAGTTTTTTTTTCATCATTCAGCTAGTTTTTAATTATGATATACTATTGGATAATCAAAAGGATCTGGGAATATAGTGAAACACTTTGCAGTTATTCCATTCATATTCCTCATAATTCTGAGGAATTCTACTTGGGCAGAATTGTCTCAGCTCCTCTACTCTACACTTAGATCTTTGGAGTAACTACATTTAATTTATTATGCTTTAGTCATTATTATGAATTGGCATAAAGCAAAAGGGGCATTATAAGATCAGGTCTTACCCAGAAACTGAAAATCTGGTCCAAGACTAGACCGCACATTCCCATATTAAATTAAATGGCATTGTTCTTTCAAATTGAATGTGCAATGTGAGGTTTCAGAACCAAAATTTCAGGGATTAACTGTAAATCAGAAAGTCAGCAAAACAAAGAAAGCCCTGTAATACAAGATAAGCTCTCAAATATTGTTCAATATCAAGCCCATTACAGTTTCATGCTCTAGGAACTTCTCTCTTTTTTCTACCCTACTCATTAAGTTCTTCAAAATGATGTATCTGTTTCATTGGTCTGGGACCATATGTATTTTTTAATAAAAAAACTGTATCAAAAAAGTGGCTATCTTATAACTTCTCATCAAACAAGAATGATCTACATATGACCATCCAATTTGCCATTAACCTCAAGTCCATAATTGCTTTTCTCTAATGGGTTTGTAATACTTGAAAATTCAACTGCTGCTGATTAAGAAGGAAGTCCTTGGCTTGCTAAATGATGAAAAAGGGCAAGGTAGCTTTGCAAGAGAGAATTCCCAGTTCTCCACAGGGATATTCTATGGTCTCCAATTATACAATCTCTTCTTCTTCCTATATCGTTCTTGAATGTTTCAGTTGCTTTCATTTTCACACTAACAATTTCCTAATCCAACTTGGTATGATTCCTCTGCTGACTAGATTTCATTGTTTTTCAAAGGCTGTTCAGCTGTGCTTTTCAGTTCCAAAGCAGCTCTATTTTTTATGGTTCAGTGCCTCATGCTGAATTTGCAATGAGTAGCAGATGTTCTTCTCATCATGCCATAATCTCTCCAACTCTCCAGTATTTTATAACTGCCACCATGCTAGGAAATAAAGCTACTTTAGGTAGCAACAATAGAAGTAGGGAGTGTGGCAGGCACAAATTAAACAATGTAATGCTAAACAATGCATGAACAAAAGTGCTTTCACACATGAGCGTATCTGTAAAAAACAATTAGATTTTGGCTCCCTTTATCTCTCTGTTCATAAGATATACAATATACTATATATACAAATACTGCAACTTTTTTTTATCGCTTTACATTTTCTGGATGACAAACCCACCCCTGAAACTGTGGGAAAATGTTATTACACTTTCCCTAACTCAAATGAAGATTATTAAAATTATGCCCTCTGAACAATTTCACTTACCCTTGGACTACTGAGAGGGCTGGTAGATAGGCCAGATGAAGCTCCACTGATTGAACGAGACCTAAGTAGACACAAAGTCAAAATAAAATCCTGAGAAATCCCTGTCAAAAACACATTGCACAGGGCAGCTATTGCTACATTTAATCTCCATAGGTTCACGCCTCTATAAAGAAACCTCATACAGATCTGATATATGCTTTTCAAAGAGTACTTATCCACAAAGAAAGACAACTTTATTTTGATTGAAGATCTGCATAAAATGACATAAAAGTTCATAGATGAATAAAATTCTTGCGCTACTACTAAGCTATCTAAATGATAAAATATGCTCCCTAAAATATAAGTATGTAAAATCATTAATAATAAAGTGGTTTGACTATAGGTCCATTATTAATCAGAAATTTAGTATCGATTTAAGTTTAATAAAAAAAGAATAAAAAATTACTACAGGGCAGACAAATGTTTAACAGTGCTAAGTTTTTTATAAAAAAAAAAAAGAATTATTTACTAAATGATAGACCCACAAATGCCAGCTGAACAAATGTAGACATTTGTGATCTAAAGCCACTCAAAATCAGGTAGGATAACAATTAAATGGTTATTAGATAATATTCAAAAGACCAATCCACAAAGATGGCCTAACAAGTATTTAATGTCCTACTTTGCATGTTACTGCATAGTTTACAAGAAGCAAAATAGGAAGGATATTAATTCTTCTGAATTTAGCAGTGGTGCGTTCCTAACCGGTTTGCTACTGGTTCACTGAGAGGGCATTTTTATATTAATTACATATTAATAACATCACACACATTTTATGAAATGAACATTAAAGCTTCACATGTAAAAATGCTAAAAAAAAAAGCCTCAGATTGAGAGGTTTTGTTTTCCGCTGGCTAAAACTGAGATAATGTAGAAGAAATCCAAACTGTATAAAATGAGGAAAGTTATAAATGATCACTTCCTTGGATCTAATTTGTATGGCACCGGATTATTTTATTGCCAAATTTGCAGAAGGCACTTTCACTGAACAAAACAAAGTGCCAGTAATTAACAAAGAGAGAGGTCAAGGGAGTACAATGGTTGAGGTTTGTGCATACAAACAGATCATGCATGCAAATTTAAAAGTTATTTTATATACATGCACAGCCCATTTTTCAACCAAAGACTTATATTTATGTAGCTGCCTCTTCTGCATATGAAATTATTACGGAACCTGCTTATTTCCTACAACTTGGGACCCAAAACTGGCAGAGAATTACTCTCATAGGAAACATGCCTCTAAATCAAAATCCTTCTCTTCCGTAAAATGATCTTGCAGGGGAAAAGAAATCACCATATAGCAGCCAAATGTTCGAACTTGTCTTTGTAACTTAAAGGACATATGCAAGGGGTTGTATGTGTGTGTTTGGGCCTCTCTCTCTCTCTTTGTAAAGTGATTTTATATGGGAGAAGGGAAGATTAGCGCTTACCAATGTAGTGCTTTTATTTGAAATCCTTCTCTTCCCTAAGGCATCAATTATTCTATAAATTGCCCGCAATGGTATGAAAGGAGGGTTGTTTTGACACCTCATGAAACTTAAGGAAAAGCTTATATTAGCTGCTCGTTGAGGTGAATGCTTTCAGGGGAATTTTAGGTTTGTCATGTGGACTGGATGAGGAACAGCCTACAGAGCCACCAGGCATAATTTCAAGGTGAATTATGTAATCATGAGAAATCTCTGGTAAGAAGGGAGAAACTTTTGACCGGGAGATCAATGTATCCAGTATACCACATTCTCTCCCATGTATATAAGCCTGGGAAATTGTGTGGGGAGGCAATAGGAAATAGTGCTATGTACACATGTCAAAAAATAATGGTTAATAAGATAAAAGAGATAAAGTTTGGAGCAGACAGTCAATAAAATTATCAGGGGGGGGGGGGGTGTAGAGGAAAGATGAAAAAGAAGAAAGGTAAAATGTTTCTAAGTCTTCCAACTCTGCAAATCCAAATACATCATGATAAGAAAGAAAGAAAGAAAGAAAGAAAGAAAGAGAGGATGCAGGAGGAAAAGCCTCCCCACCCCTTGTATCTGTTTGTGTATGTGCATGTGTGTATGTGTTTATGTATGCGTGTGAGAGAGAGAGATTTACAAAATGGTCTTTTTTTCTTTCGGGGGTGGGGGGTGGGAAGGGCTTGCAAAATGAAAGAACCCACAAAACTGTTCTGCCAAAATTTACAGCTTTGAAATTATGGAGAGGATTGTATTTGTTAGTATTTATCAGGCCCATATATTGGCTGTTCATCCTAGCTGAATAAACAAAGAGTTGTGTCAATTAATCTGTATTTAGCTACATATAAATGGTACATCAAATCTTAATTGACTCAAAGCTTATTTATAAAATAACCTCTGAACTGCTCCAAGAATAAAATTTCAGTTCAGTGCCTGAAAACAAATAGCTACAATGAAGAAAATATGGATTTTACTCTACACTAGATGAAGAGTAAAATCTATATTTTCTTCATGTATATTTTCTTCTAGGTACCACATAGCTGTAATGAAGAAAATATAGATTTTACTTTTCATCTAGTGCTATCTAACAATGACATTTATAATTTCAAATGGGATATGACTCTCTGCTTGTTCTTTTCCCATCAGACAGAATTAAGACCAGTTTAAAGAAAACTGAGGGGAGACCTTTCTCATGAAAGCGGCCTAAAGCAACATTAGGATGAAAGAACACAGATGCTGTGGATTGATAGAAATCCTGTTTTTCAACAACTCCACATGGTAATCTATTACCGCACTAGGTAATCATACTGGGTGAACAAAAGGAAGAATAAGGCAGCAATCTAGTCTGAGGAAAGGCCTCAGGGGCAGACTGATGCAACCATAGAAAAAGAAATAGCCATTTCCATGTAACTTTTCTAATCTCCAGTGGCCTTTAGGTTCATCACAAGATCAGTCTTTCTCAAATGATTTTGATCATGCCCATTTCTTACAATTAACAGACACATTTAATATCTGTGGATGAAAACAAAAACATTTGTCATTTTACTCCTTTTACACTTTTTGCAAATCCTTTGGAGAAGTTCTTTAAGAAGGGAGTGAAAGACCCCCTACAAACTGGATGCACCAAATGCCAATGAACATCATCTTTTCAAAGGCTCAGGGCAGCCTCTGTCTATTTTGTTTGCACAGGTGTGTTCATGCCTAAAAGATGTTTCTTCAATTGGGGTTCTCTACAGCACCTTGATGCTTCGAGCATCATATTCAGAATGTTAATTATTACTGTCCAATAGAGCCCTCCAAATGATTCATATGTACAACCCGTATTATTTCCTCTAATGCACTCTGGTGAACCGTGCAGTGTGATATCAATATTTTATTAGTACAAGTTTATGACAGAACTCCACTGTTGATAAATGTTATAATTAAAGCAACTCCTCTAACGAGAGGTTTGTTAGAAATTAGAATAACGTATATATAAACTGTTGAATCCCTTCCCCTGCCTCATCCATTTTGCAAAGCTCACCTGTTCACAATGAAATTATCTGAGAAATCTACTGAAGCTGAAGCTTTCCTCACACCCTTCCGACATAAAGCCAAACGCTTAGTATGAGGGATTGGATTTGGATTGGATTTATTACATTTATATGCCGCCCTTTTCCCCGAAGGGAACTCAGGGAGGGAGCAAAGTATTAGAATCTCAGTCTTTCCAACAAGCATCCCGAAAATACATCAGATCGAATAAAATATGAAAGTGCAACAATGGAAGGAGGGAAAGGAGAGAGAAGGAGAGGGAAGAGGAGAGGAGAAGAGAGAAAAGGAGAGAGAAAGCGTAAAGGAGAGGAAGGGATGGAGGGAGGGGTAGCAAGAGTAGGAGGAAGGGGAGGAAGAGGGGAGGAGTAGGGGAGAGGAAGGGGAAGAAGAAAATAGAAAGAAGAGGAGGAAAGAAGAAAGTAGAGAAGAAGGGAGGGTAGGACAAATAGAGAGGGAAGAAGTAGCGTTGTTGCAATATAAGATGGATGTACGGGATGGCAGGAAAGCAATCTCGAATATATTATTATATTTTTAGAGGAAGAATGGAATCATAAATGTTAAATTATAATGTACAACAATAATAATATCTATGAGAAATGTATATTTGTGAAATGTATGCATGCATGAGTAAGAAAAATTAAAAAAACTTAAAAAAAAAGATTTCTCCAGATTAATTGCATGCAGTTTGCTTGTAATTGTTACTTTAGCATTTGAGAAATTTTAAACAAGAATCAATAATAAAAACAGATAAATATTTATGTAATAAATAAGGCATTTCAGTTTTTTTTAAATTCAGAAATAACGTGGGAAGATATATCTTTCTGCCTTATTTATAAAAAAAAGAGGCTAGCATATTTTTGTCTCTACAGTTAGTCCTTGACTTAGGCCACGACTGACTCCAAAATTTCCATTGCTAAGCAAGACAGGTGTTAAGTAAGTGCCCCATTTTATGACCTTTTTTTGCAACAGCTGTGAAGCAAATGACTGCCGTTGTTAAGTGAGCCATGCAGTTGTTAAGCAAACCTGGCTTCCCTCTTTGACTTTCCTTGTAGGAAGCCATCTGGGAGGGTTACACATGGTGATCACATCACCCTGGCAACTGTCATAAATCCATGTCAGTTGCCAAGCAACAAAATTCTGATACTGCAACGGTTGTAAGTGTGAAAACTCTTCATGTCACTTTTTTCAGTGCCGTTGTAACTTCGAATGGTCACTAAATGTACGGTTGTAAGTCGAGGACTACCTGTATTGCACTTTACCTCACCAATAGAAAATGTTATAATTTATGCAAAGAGAAATATACACATTTTTTAAAAAAATGCCATTGGTTGTTTTGTGTTTCTATGCCAGAAAAATGAACACCTTTTTTATTTTATGTCTGTCATATAGGATTAAAAGCAAAAATGTCAGAGCAAATGAGAGCCATTGCATTCTAACAGCTTAAAAACATATAAAATATGTGCTGACTTGTAAGCATTGCCATCCCTTCTACCTGCAAATAATTTCAATACACAATAAAACCATCCCATTTCTTGCACTTTGCCCTCCCCATCTCCAGAGCCAAACGCACCTGCATGCTTGCAGAAGGCACTTTCAGGCAACTGTTGCTCAGCTTCAGCCAGTTAACAGTTGAACAAAGATGACATGCCAAGTAATAGCTTGGCAACAGCTGAGTTTATTGTTTCCCCAAAAAGTTCTAGAACCCCACCAATAAACAAATAATGGCTCCACTTCTTTCACAGACAAGAAGAAAAAATTCTGCTGCCACCATTACTACTACCACCACCACAGTTCATGAATTTGTTCACATTTTGAGGTGTGCTTAGAGGGGGAACTGATATGATGGCCTACAATAAAGTGGTAGTTTCCCAGGAAAGAGAAGGGGGGAGGGAGAGAGGAGGCAGCCCAACCCAGAGATCCATAGGTGAGAGAGGAAAATAGTAAGAATAGCCATCTCCCAAGGTATATCTATTAGGGTGAGCATAGTAAGGGTTTAGTCAGGCAAGATTCTGTCCCTTGTGTGTAAGCAAATAAAGAACTGAACTCTGCATGAATCGTTTTGCATCATTCTTGGGCTTAGCCTGACAGGTATGGACTTTGGGTGCTTTTCATGCTCATTTCAGTCAAGGCTGAGAAGATGGAATCAGGTGAGGCTAGGATTCTCTCCATCTTATCACAGAATCTCAATTTCTTAAATACTTGCCACAGACATCAGAAGTTTCTGGATAAACAAATATAAAGCAATTGTCTGATAAGAGGCAGCTCAGTCCGCAAGTGAGAGGAAAATATAGGAAGTATTTCAGAAGGGACCCTTCCTAAATTTCCAGAAACGAAAGAGAGGATAAGATAAATGTTTTCATCTTGCAAGATTCCGTTTAATGTAACCTTACAATAAAAATAGTGTTGATGCTCTTGGTTGTACTTCCTATCTGGACAACCTCAAAGGACTAGCAATCACTCACTGGAAAATAAATTAACTTGGCCATTAAACACCAACAACAGTGTAAGACAACACAGGTGCGGAACTGATTTTGTAGAGGAACAAATCTGTATCTGGAGGTGCCCAGTAATAACCTCTGCTTAGGCAGGACTTAAAACTTTAAAGACGGGAAGGAGCTGCATTTATATTGGCACTAAATCTCCCAGTTGGCATTGGCTATTCTAATATTACTGCTTCTCACACTCAAATTACACTTGCCTTATAACCTAGTCCAGATAATACAGATGAACAAGTGATGGAGCATCAGCAAAAATGAAGTTTGGGGAAAGAGAAGAAGTGTGAAGGAAGATCAAAAGCAAAGGAGATACAGCTGTCTAGTGATGGCAATTTATTTCTGACTGCTGCTGCTAAGATTCCCCCACTCCAACATTCAACTGGAGCATTGCCTTCTATTGAGTTTAACTGAGGCAGGTCCAGGACATAAAAAAGAAAGGCACTTCCAAAGTTGAGTTCACTGAATAAGTGAAGAGAGAAAGGAAACTGGAGTTTGGTTGGGGGAAGTCATCACAGAGAAGCTTGTAAACTCCTCTATCATTCTCCTAATTTTTGAGAAGCCAATAGCAGAGCGAACAATTCAGGTGGTTTGTAAAGGTGCTTATCAAGGATGTGTATGCAATTCCACAGAAAGTGAGAGGTTTTCATTTCTTTCTTCTTTCTTTGTCTGAGAACCATGGGAAGAACTGCTGTTGGGACTTATAGAAGATATGTCATAGTTGTTTTCTTTGACACCATACTAAGTCTTATATATGCTGAGCCTCCTGAAAAAGAAGACGAGAGTGCTGGAGCTAGAAGTAAACCTATTCATCTCTCACTCCCTATTTATCCGGGAAAACAGACTGAATACAATAAACATTTGGAGAAGAACTATATGGTATATCAAGAAGTCTTCCATATGATGAGAAGAGGGGAAAGGAGGAGGAAGAGACAGAGAAATGAAGGAATATGATTAAAAAGGACCAAATCTGTCAAGGAGAGCTTTTACTTTGGAACTTCAAAAATAGCTTCCAGAATTATTCTTTTGCAAAACAAAGCAAAAAACAAAAAAAGCAAATGCAAATCTAAATTGCATCATCAGAAATATAGTCTCAAGGTCAAGAAAACTCATAGTTTCCTTCTATTCTGCATTAGTCATATTACAATTAGAACATTGCATCTAGTTCTGGGTAGTACATTTTAGACGTACACTGACCAATGAGGCCATGCTCTGATCAATCAAAGCAAAGCAATCAAAAATAAGGGATATGAAAGAAAAAAACCCCTGTGATTAACTGTTATATTTAGCCTAGAGAAGATGTGATAATTCTCCAACCATTAAAGAGCTATCATATAGAAAGCAGAGTTGTTCCAGAAGATAAGAATCAATGGGTTTAATTACATGGAAACAGATTTTAATTGAACCTCAGAAAGAATTTTTAATGGTAGGAGCTGTTCAACAATGAAACACACTGCACTATGAGATGATGAGATCTCAGTCGTTAGAAATATATGAAGAGAGGCTGATAATTTGTTAGGGATGACACAGTAGTATATTCCTTTAGTGGGCAAAAAGTTAGACAAGATGACCTTCAAGAATTTTTCTAACTCTTACCTATATGATTCTGTGAGATGGGATTATATATTGTTCTGCTAAATAAGATGACTTATAAATAATACTTTTTTGCTGTTTCCAGACTTTATGTGCCTTCTTCCAATTGGCGCTAGCTTTCAAAAATTTGTACAAGCTCTGGAACTGCAGTAGTAGTAGTGCAGTAATGCAGGCAAACTCTGTCCACAGTTTGGAGTTCAAGCCTGACTGCTTCAAGGTTGACTCAGCCTTCCATCCTTCCGAGGTCGGTGAAATGAAAACTTAGACTATTGGGGGCAATATGCAAATAAGGCGTACATTGCAAACTACCCAAAGAGTGTTATAAAGCACTATGGGGCAGTATGTAAGCCTAAATGTTATTGCTATTACAAGACTTCACATTTAATTTTCTCTTATTCTGCAATCAGTAAGATAAATACAACATCAAGGTAAGGAAGTACACACTCCTGTGGGAACACCCTCCCCCTTCCATCAAAGCACTGTACTAAAATATTTCTTCCTGAAATATTTTTGATTGCACAATAATGAATGTTTACACTGGGATCATTGCAAGAAATCTTTCCCCCCAAATGAGAAAAGATTCTACAACAGGTATAATTGAAAACTGGAGCTTACCCCAAGGTGTCAGCACTCGTCATCCTTGGCAGAGGGAAATAAAAAGAGAAGAAGAAAAAAAGAAAAGGAAATGGAAACAGGTGGAGAAAAGAGTATGAAAAGCAGAGTGAAATACTGTTTGGAGAACTGTTCATGGTCATAATTTCTTTGCCACAAGCATCTCTTGCTGATGAATGTATGATTGGGGAATTCTTATGGGAAGGGAGAGTTTTATAATACACAAAATTCCCATGCTGCTTGTAATTTTGGAATTGGGGCAAGTAGAGTAAGTGTAAAATGAATAAATATAGCAAGTTCTAGTGTATTTATCAAACACAGGTGAGACTCGCCCCACAATTTGTTCTTCAATATTTTTTATACCCTAGAAAGATTGATTTTGGAAATCTCTTTTTCAAATCTGTATGCCTGTAACTGATGTAATATTAAATGTGTTGATCATTATAACAAACACATCTGAATGACAATGCGTGCCCAGTAAACAAAGTTTTAACTGAGGATGCAGCATGGGAAGTTTCTTTATGAATACAAAATGTGCAATGTAGCATGACTCTCCATATCTCATTTGATACTCTTCTAATAATTCCAAACATATTATATCTCAAATTCCTAATACAAGTCTTACTTTTTCCTGACTTGTGAGTTAGTATCCAATATTTTTATTAAAATTAAGTCATGGATTATAAAAATTACTTTCTCTGTTGGATTGAAGATAATAAACAATATGCTGAAATAAATGTGGTAAGAGGAGCATTGGCACAGATTGTTTGTTAATTTTACTATGACTCAAGTTGGAAATAATAGCAGAAGCAGAAATAGCTGCCTGTAGTATGAACTAATCCTGCTTGGATATTATGTGTTTATCCCTAAATTCTAATTTCACTGCTCCTTTCTCATTTAAATGTTTTAATATTAGTTTACTTTCAGCTAGGATAACTAACCATTTTTCTCTTGTGTATCCCACCCACCATCTAACAAAATTTCTATGGAGGACGATCCAAATTCCAGGCACAAAAGACACACACTTTTCGCACATTTATTGTAACATATAATACATTAATTCTACCTGTGCAAAATGGAAAGTGTAAAGAAATCCTGAAATTTAATTCAGAAATGAGAAACAGCACATGAAATAGGGGTGATTGCTCTAGGGCAGGGGTGTCAAACTCAAGCCCCGGGGACCGGATCTGGCCTACGGGGTGCTTAGATCTGGCCTGCGGGGCTGCCCTGGAAACAGTTAAGGATTCACCTGTGGCATCTCTGCCAGTGAAAATAGAGCTTGGGAGGGCTGAATGTGGCCCTCCAAAGCTCCATTTTTGCTGGCAGAGGGTTGCAGGAGGGCCTTGGAGCTGAAAATGGAGCTCGGGAGCCTGTTTTCACTGGCGGAGTGCAGGTGCCCCCGACACAAGTGATGTTGAGCTGGCCAAGCCCACCCTGGCCATGCCTCCTGTGCCCCCCTCCCCCGAGGTCAAACACAACCCTGATGCGGCCCTCAATTAAATGGATTTTGATACCCTTGCTCTAGGGCATGTGTGTCAAACTCTCCATGTCACGTTGTCGTCAAGTGACATGATGTTTCTTCCCCCTGAGGAGCTGGGGTGGGTGTGGCCTGTGCGTGACATATCCAGCCCACCAGTTTGACACCCCTGCTCTAGGGCATTCCAGCTTTTCCTTTATGGTCCTTTAAGAGGCTTCCATTCTTTTTTATCCTTACAAGAGCTATCTGTATATGAGAGATGGTAAGATAGGACATTGAGCCAAACTGAGCACTTTGAGCTAAAAGTAACTTCTTGTAGATTTAAGAAATTACATTCCTTAAGTATTTCTGATACAGATCTCTTCCCCCATTTATTTTCTTATTTTGAAATAAATTTAGTTTTAACAGTTGTTATTTAGTTACTTATATAAATAAATTAATTCTTTATATTGAGGAAAATATTTGTGCATAATACTGATATGATCCTAGGAGAATTAGATACAAAGTTAAAACTGACAATGCACAGGGAAGAATACAAAAATGAAGAGTACAAAGAAACATACACATTTTTGCATTTTCCACTAGGCAGGGTATGAGAGAGATTGATATTGCAGGAAGCCAGATGGGTAACTATGGGCCAGTCTTTTTCTTTCAAGGAAGCAGATAATAGTGAACCATTTCTAAAAATCTCCCCCCAAAAACTGCTGAGACTTATCCAGGTAGATACCATGAGTCAACACTGACGTAAACAGACACACACACTCACAGACACATATTATACATTATATGTATGTATGTATGTATGTATGTATATATACACACACACACACACACACACATATTCATAGTTTTTCACAGGTGTAGGTATGCTGGTCTTGTTTTATTCGGGTCTTTTCCCATGTAAGATTGAGAGTGTCTTGGCAACTTTTCAGCGAGGTCTCACTTGCCATCTTCAGGCTGGGTTTTAGGCTTAAAGTGTGATCTGAGCTGCCATCTTTCTATAAATCTTGTGGGGGGGTATGGAGTGCTGGCTTTGTTTCAGTAAGTGGAGTGATTGGTTGTATGGTTGTATCATGATTGGTAGATTGGTGCTGATTGGTGCTGGCTGTTATGTTCATTGTTGTTTCGTGTTGTAACGGCCTGGGTGGTGGGTGGGGCTTGTTTGTTGATTAGGGCTGGTTTCCAAATGTCTGGTAGGTGGCAGGTATCGTCACGTTTATTCATGTTGTGGGCGTGTTTCTCTATTTCGATAGCTTCCATAATTATTCTCTTGTTGAAGTGTTCAGTTTTGGAGATTAACCTGGTTCCTTCAAAATTAATTTCATATCCTGTAGCTTTAAGGTGCTGGAAAAGGGAGGAAGTTTTTTCTTTTTTTCTTACTGCGTTCTTGTGTTCTGCAATGCGTGCATTTATTCTCCTGTTCGTTTGTTCTATGTGTGTTGCAGGGCAGATTTTGCATGGTATTTCATAGACTCCTTGGTTTTGACATTGAAACTCACGAGTAGGTCACAAAGAAGGAACACCACTCTGACCCATAGTCAGCTCCATAGGCTCACCTCTACAGAATCTTGCCAAATTCCTCTCCAAACAACTCCAACCCTACACAGAATCCATCACCTCACATGTACAAAACTCACTCCACTTCATAAAAACAATAAAGAAACAAAACCTACAACCCAGCGATCTACTCGTGAGCTTCGATGTCATATCCCTTTTCACCCAAGTGCCTATAAAAGAAGCCTTGACAGCTATCCAGAACAAACACAACCCCCCTAAACACATCCTGGACCTGACCAACCACTGCCAACCAACACATACTTCATCCATAATGGACAAAGATACAAACAGATAGAAGGAGCACCCATGGGATCACCCCTCTCACCCGTCATTGCAAACTTTTGAAACTAATGCCTTAGATAATTCTGAACACAAACACAAACTCTGGTTTAGATATGTTGATGACACTTTCGTGATTTGGCCACACGGGAAAGAAAAACTGGACAACTTTCTCACACATCTCAACAGCCTACACCCCAAAATACAATTCACCATGGAAATAGAAGCAAACAACCAACTTCCCTTTCTGGATGTCCTAATCTACAAAAAACCCAATGGCTCCCTAGGACACACCATCTACCAGAAAAAACACACACAACAACTGCTACTTAAACGCACAATCCCATCACCACCCTGCACAGATCACTCTGTAGCCAAGACCCTGATCTCCAGAACCAAATGCCTAGCCGACAAAGACCACCTGAAAACTGAATCACACACTCCCACAAACGTATTAATCTCCAACGGATTGCAAAGAAAAACAATTACGAACCTAATCCAAAGAGACTCCCCAAAAAAACCAAGACACAGAACAGGACAACGGCATTGCCCTCCTCCCTTACATCAAAGGCACCACAGATAAAATCAGAAAAATTCTCCACAAAAACAATATCAAGACAGCCTTCAACACTGACCCAAAAATAGCCAACATCTTAAGAAACCCCAAAGACAAAATCCAGCTAGAAAACCAAGGAGTCTATGAAATACCATGCAAAATCTGCCCTGCAACACACATAGGACAAACGAATAGGAGAATAAATGCACGCATTGCAGAACACAAGAACGCAGTAAGAAAAAAAGTAAAAAAGTCCTCCCTTTTCCAGGACCTTAAAGCTACAGGAAATGAAATTAATTTTGAAGGAACCAGGTTAATCTCCAAAACAGAACACTTCAACAAGATAATAATTATGGAAGGTATTGAAATAGAGAAACACCCCCACAACATGAATAAACATGACGATACCTCCTGCCTACCAAACATCTGGAAATCAGTCCTAATCAACAAACAAGCCCCACCCACCACCCAGGCTGTTACAACACAAAACAACAATGTACACACAGCCAGCACCAATCTACCAATCATGATACAACCACGCAACCAATCACTCCATTTACTGAAACAAAGTCAGCACTCCATTACCCCCCCCACCACACCAAGATTTATAGAAAGATGGCAGCTCTGATCACACTTTAAGCCCAAAACCCAGCCTGACGATGGCGAGTGAGACCTTGCTGAAACATTGCCAAGACAATCTCAATCTCTTGGCATATTCAGGTCTTTTTCTGTGTAAGATTGACGGTATCTTGGCAATGTTTCGACGAGGTCACACTCGTCATCTTCAGACTGGTGCCTTTGCAAAGCCAAAGATGACGAGTGTGACCTCGTTGAAACGTCGCCAAGATACTGTCAATCTTACATGGGAAAAGACCTGAATACGCCAAGACCTGCATACATATACCCGTGAAAATCTACGAAAACATTATATGTATTACACACACACACATGATATCCTGTTACATGTATACACAGCAATACGAAAATCTGGGAAGTTATTACACACATATTAAAACATAAAATGGAGAATGACTTTTTAGCTTAGATGATAGGTCTCTAGATATTTCTCGAAGAATTATCAGTATTTTTGCAACTACTATCACTATCAGATGTTTGCAATATGGGAACCTCTATAGCTTTCTATAATTTGTGCAAGTTGTATAAATTTGTACACAAAACATAATAAATAAATGTTTTGTTTTGTTTCATTAAATAAGTAAATGAATTACATGAAACTTCTGAACTTCCTAAGTGTGTAATTGATACTATATAGGGACAAAGATGAGATTATGACAAAAATGTAGAGAAATATAATTATAATCATATCTCTGTAGAATTTTGGTTAATGTCAGGGATGCCGAAACTGAGAATCCACACTCATATGAAGTTTTAAAAGCCTTGAATGTAGATCCTTAGAAGCCATCTGGTTTTTGTAATTTTATTGTGACAGAACCTATAGAGAGTAATATTAACTGCATCAGTGATCTGCAAAGGCAAACAATACATTGGACTTAATTTTTTGGCCATGGGGCTATTGAAACCTAGAGCTGCAGTTTAACAACAAGTGTAGCCCTTCAGGCCAGTCTAAGTCACCCATATTGGTCAGATAAGTAGGAACCAAGCCAGCCAATTACCAATTCAGATTATCTATCTAATACACTTTAAACTTTATATTTTGCCTGCTTTAATATTTTGCCTGCCACAATAATATCCCTTTGGCAGAACGATGTGCTCCTGTGATTTGAAGGAACATGTTCTTTAAGATCTTTTCTATAGGAATCTGTGCTCTAATCTGATGACTCCATATAATAGAAATTTCATCTATTCGGGAGATGATTTTATTAACTTAATTCCATCCATCCATCCATCCATCCATCTTTTAATACCATTCAACTCTAAATGACTTTGGAGCTTTAACCTCTTCAGGGGAGTTGCAAAATTTCTTACAGGCACCAGTACTTTATGTGGGAAAATATTGTCATAATATTAGGGTTTTAATTTCTTTTATGCTGCTCTCTGTCTTTTTACCAAATGTGATTGGTCATAAACCATAATAAAGTTACACCTGCATAACTGGATTTAATTTCAATTTCAATTAAATTATGTCCTCCCCCCACTCCTTTTGCCTTGTATTATTATTTCTCAGTCTTGCCTCCTATTAGTGACCATTTTCCTGGCATATGATTCCTAACATATGGTCAAGTGCGGTCCATGGAGGGCACAAATTCTTTTTTTGAAAAATATTATTTTTCAGAATACATTATTCATGAGTTTTTACATGCTAGTAAGTTCGATAAATAGCACCAAATTACAGAATTATCAGTTCACACCACTTTCCTAAGTTTAGCTTAGAACTGTCTCCACTTTTCCTGGCATTGTGATTCCCACATTCCTCTCAAAGCTTGAATATATAGGATATAATAATTTTGAAGCAGCTTTCCCCACAGGTTGTCTCTGGTTCAAGAGCCACATGAGCTAATGGAATATTTCCCTAGAACTGGAGTTTCTGAAAATAGATACCTTGACTTTTTGCAATTTGATATTGTAATAAAGCATCTATCAATGTTAGAAATACAGTTCATAGGGCCCCAGATATTATTATTACTGTTGATTTTATGTTTTCCAGCTTATGATGAGATCATATTATACTCAAAAATTGTGGCCTGCACAACTGGTGGCTTTGCTTGTATGTGCAAATAAACAATAAGATTAGACATAATGATACACCATTAATACATTACCCTGGAAATATGGGGGCATGATTTAGGGAGGTAAAAACATATTCTGGAGTGTGCACTTCTAGTTCCATATTCATTTGAATATACAGTGAGTATTATTTTGCATGGGTACCATATTTAAAATAATGTCTTACTCACCAACCAAATAGATGAAAGGCATTCTACTCTTCTGAAAACCTGCAGATATTTATTTGAGGTGGGACTAATCTTTTTAAATGCCATAGTTCAGTTTCTTATTAATTCATACTTATTTGACTATTACTGCCAATGGTCATATAACACTGCATTTTACATTTTTAACCCAAAATGCATCATTTCAAGTTCTAAGCATTCTGCTACAAAACTACTTACTTTGGGAGTATAAAAAGAGCTACATTGGCTATTATAGCATTGAAGCATTATCATCTAATGTTCCAAGTAAATCATTATATTCTCTAGAAATACATCGATGACCATATGGCTCTACATATGCAGGAATAAGCAATGCAGGGAAAGTAAATAGAAATATTCAGATAGTTAACATGGACATACAAATGCTTAAAAGAATCTTAATAGGTTTTCCAGAAAGAGAAAGTCAGGAAGTGCTTTAACAATGCAAATGGACATCAAATTGACAATGAGGGATAGAAAGAAGCAAAATGAGTTTTATTTAAATAAAAATAATTCCCCAAAACAATAAACCTAGCAGCGCAGATATGTGCATTTCCTAAAGAATGAAAGCATGTGAACTACTGAGCCACAGCAACCCAGATATAGAAGCAGCACTAAAAGATCCAGAAGGAAGGAAGGAAACTTAAAATTGAGAGAGAGAGAAAAAAATACAAAATGAAGAAAAAAATAATGCAAGGTTAAGAGGGAGAAACAAAAACAAGAGAATGACACCGAAAATAATGCAATGATGAAAGTAAAAGGGAAAAAATACAAAAATGAGAGAAGAAATAGGGATAAAAGAGGGCAGAAAGAAAAGTGGCCTTAGCTGTCAAAACAATTGTGTGCATCTAGGAAGTTAGGATTCTTAAAGATGCAGCATTCCTCTTAAAAATGAATCAAAAGGGAGAGAAAAAATAAGACACTGAGCAGGTACCATTTCAAGGTTCTGATTCAGTAACCCAAGGAGATAATATTTCAGTGGGGTTTCTTTCTTTCATTAATTTTATTAGCTCTAATTCCTTACCTTACTTTTTTGTGGTTGTTCCCTTAACAACCCTTTCATTAAGGTACACATTAAAAAAATGCTTGCTTTGTTCTTATGGTTTTCAGTAAGTTCCAGCACCTTATTGATCTGATCAGGGCTCGGAAGGTAACTGGTTGGGTAGTACTTGGGTAGAAGACTAATGGAAATCCCAAAATTTCAATCCAGCCAAGGAAATTGATAAATGAGATTACGGCAAACCACCTCTGTTTTTGTAGCCAAGAAAACTGCATCTATGTGTCTACAAAGTCTGCGGACTTCAAGATAAACGTGAAGATCATCAATCCTTTTCCATATTTCTGTATTTAAAAAGGATGCTTACTTTTTAGCCTTTTTCTTTTCATGTGTTATTGAGAAAACTATGTAGCCTATTTTAAGATATATTATCGATCCTTATAAAGTAGGCCCTCTCTCCACTAGTTGGGACCCAGTGCTTACAAGAAAATGGTCCTGGATGCTTTTCAGTGCTTATCATTGATGAGGATCCATTTTAGGGTAGTGGTGAATGTGCTAATATTAGAGCCTTTCTGAGAAAAAGGACTATTCATGAAAAGGGTTTTTACTGGTTACTACAACAAAGGATTTTACAGCAAGAGGAAAATGTGTGTGTGTGTGTGTGGGGGGGAATAACCACAAGGGTGGTGGGTTAAAAATGTGATCTGCCTGGCAAGAACTCTGAGCATATAGATAGGTTTTCTAAATCCTATTGTATTACAGTCACTCCAGGCTGAAATTTGCATCAAGTATCTGGCTCTTGCAACAATGCTTAGGAATTCTCTGATGAATATCACATCAAACAGCAGCTCATTATTTCTCCCCAGCTTATGAGCAGTTTATGAGATCTTGGCAACAACCCTCCTTTCCTCATAAAACAGAGTGCCTTGCTTGTTGCCAGACCATCCCATCTGCTGAGAGGCAAAACTCCTCTCTCCACTACTTTAAAATGGGAAGCTGTTCTAACTTTCAGGAAGTTAATGGAATGATCTTATAAAGCATTTCAGAGTGAACTTACAGTGAACTGGGATTTGCACAAGTTCACTTCAGGGGACTATTTTCAACATTAGATTTAGTATAGCATTGCGACAAAATGTCTCCATATCTTGCTCCTACAATGTACTCAAATCATGATTTCCAATCTCAATATAAAATAAAAATGCTAATATAATTCTCAGGTCAGCTGTAAATATTACAACAAAAAACCCACACCCCATTGTGAGGTCATTTAAAGATTTTAAAGAAGCCTACAATACCTGTTGGTAATGGTATTTCTGCTGTTGCTTTTTCCTCTAAATTGCCTATTGGCTGCATTAGCCTATGAGCATGATGGAAATATTTTCTCTTTCTCCCTGTGCAGGTAAATTGATGCTGCACAGAGTAAAGTTAAGAGCTTCTAGGTCAGAAGCTTTAATTGCAATACAGGACTGAACGCCAGTATCACTCCTGAAGCAGCTGAGGCTGACTTAGAACTTTCTCAGACTATAGAAAAAGTTGTTGAGATGATCGGTTAAACTCAGCATGATTTTAAGGGTATGTTAATTGGCTCCCCTATCTGGCTAAATGTACGCATAGTTTTTAAAATATTAATGATGGAAGAGTTCCTTAACATAATTGAAAGACCCTAAAAATATCAACAATTTTAAAAATTACAATGAAATCTTCAGCAGTCTAGAGGAAAAAATGGGTTGCTACAAGATGTCATATATTTGTTGAAATTCTGCCTGTTAATATATTATTAAGTCTGTTTTCCAATTAAGAATTTCTGTCTCTTTGAAAATGCAAAATGTGCATGTGCACAGCAAAATGTGGAGTGACCCCAGACTAAAACTGTGAAAGAAAAGAACCAATTAACCATCATTATCTGACAGAAAGCTTGATCTTCATAGTTCAAAGCTTATTCTTAAACATCAAGGAGATAAGCTAACATATTCTCTGTATCCCAGACATAAGAGTCAAATGAAACTTATTTGAGGTTGGTTAAATTGTTCACTAGGGTCAAATTTGACTTTAATTGTCAATATGCATGGAAGAAGGGCAGTAGCAGAAGGATCAAAGGAACTTAGTGGAATGGAGGAAGCTGGGCTCCCAGGCTCATTTTGTCCAAACTGGGATCAGCAACTCGGTCATTAAATGAAGTGGTTGCTAATTGAAACTATGATTGTACTTAACTTTCCTTTGATTTACAGATCTGCAGAGGCCATAAATGTGAGGATTGGTCCCAAAGTTACTTTTTTGTGTAACTGTAAATGGTCACTGTATAAGGCAGTTGCTAAACAAGAACTACCTCTTCTGATTCCCTATTCTCTGCTTGTTATTTGTTGCTGGAAGCAATTTTTCCCATTTCAGTTCATAATGTACCTCAGCTGTAGCCTGTTTTATTTGATCTTGGAATCTTACAGCGTAGACATAAACCATACAGAGACTGTTAGGTCAAAATATAGTGCTATGCTATAGTGTGAAGGTGAAATAATCGCTGGCTTGAGTTATTTCTTTCCAAAGAATGAAATCAAATGTATCCCCAGCAGAAAAGGGAAGTACTGCATCTTTAAGAATAGAAGTGAGATAAAGGAGAGGAACAGATTGTTGGTGTTTTATACCTGTCTTCTTTGCTGAATGTGGGATTGGCTTCACAGATATCCAGGCTTTTACTGAACATTGTTTTACTATGGCAGGAACAAAGTGAGAAAAAAGAGTTACTGATGTGGACATTCATATGAGGTTCACCTGACGCAGTTCCACCCACCCAAAGTTACCCACTTCCCTTCCAAAAATATATCTGAAATGGAGAGCTACATTGCTTTCCCAATTCTGTGCTGATACTGGAAGGTTTTAAGAGCTCCTTGCTTAGAAGGGTGTATTACTGGGGAGGCTGAATTTTTCCAGTGAAGGAGTAAACTAAAATTCTAGTAATCTTGTTGACATGAGATGTGAGATAAGGGTCACTGCATACAAACCATTCTTGCACTTGGCCTCTCCAAACATCAGTTACCACCTAAGTGCTGGCTCAAACCTGAATTATACTTGTCAGAGACATGGTAGTGAGATATGCCAATTTTCAAGGAAGCTACTATGTTGAACAAGATCTGAAGAATGCAAATCCAGCTCGGCCACTCAAAGTAGCCTCCGAAGTACATAACTTGTTCCCGCTAATCCTTTCACTTGCTCCCATTAATCTGCAAAGAAAAGCCATAAATATTCCAAGCCCTCAATAAATAAATAAATAAATAAATGTCAGGCGTGAAGCCTACAGGTGGGTCAGATGGAGAAGAACAGATCCTAGTGTCAGGTAGCTGTCTTTTCAGTAATCAGTGTAAAGAAGTCAGGAAGAAAAGGATGTCAGTTTGTTGATGGAAGCACTTCTTTTTTTCCTTTCAGTTCATAATATACCTCAGCTCTAGAGTGTTTTGTTTGATCTAACACAAAGCCTTGAGCCTTTGACAGCAATCTTTGGGCTGAAAAAAAATTCCGTGACAGGAAAATGTACCATGAAAATAGCAGCTACGACGGTATTAATGTACCATGGGGAAAATGAAAAGCTGAGTTTAGATTATGGAACAAGAACAACCGAAAGTACCAAAGTCTTCACAAGAGAAGGAATAAAAAGAAACGAAATTTACAATAAGTAAAACAGCAACTAGAGGAAGCGAGATTATTGGGAGAAAAAAAATCAAAAACCAAGTTGATTTCAAGGCATTCATCTTTTTCACAGGCAAATCTTCCTGGGTATCATGAACAGAAAGGGAAGAGGCATGGAATGTATGAACTATCAGATAATACGAGGTTTTGAAAGAAGATATAAACTTATATTTTCTCTTCACAGGACATTTGGAATGGCAACTGCTGAAACCAACATATACTTAATTTAATACATCTCAGGAAGACAATGCATGGTAACGTATTTTAAGCAGAGATGGACACGAGCAAATTGGAGACAAAATTATGCTGGTAGGCAGCTTTAGGCTTATTTTTTGGCATGCTTTTCACAAAAATAAATACCGTAGCTACGTATCCACAACTACTTCTAAGCAAGGCTTAATCACTTTGCAGAGGCCATTAATAATTGTCCAGTTTCACTGTGACCTATGAATGCACACTCCAAAGAAACTTCTTAAAAGATATGAAAATGGTGCTGAAAGTGAATTTATTAACGAAATGTCCTCATTGATTTTGTAAGGGGATATTCATTTAGTAGGAGAGGGGGATGTTCCCCTCATGTTCTTCAATTTACTTATGCAACAACTTATTGATACATACCAGGAATAGACCACATTGCATTTCAGTCATTTTAACTGGTGTGGTTTCCAACAGTAAATCCTACATGTAATGGTTTTGTAAGGATCATGAAAATTCTCAGCTTGAGATCTCCCCCTCTCCGGTCCCTTGATCACAGTATTACAGTGTCTAAATTGTTTGGGGAAATGGTAGCATAGCTATTCACTGAAAGTAATGCTCTTCCAGGTAGCACTATCCTCTTCAAAATGATTTCTACAGGTTACATGAAAATTCATAGTAGACTCTACGTCCATATGTTTCTTTTCTCATTTGGTGGACTTTGTGTTAACGAACAAACTTATACTCATTATGAATGAACACACTGTTGTGTTTGTTACTTGAGGATGAAGTGGCATAAGGAATGCACAAAGGCACAGAACACCGTGCAACAGCACCATGAAATTATGAATTCCTTTTTTTATATTTTCTGCTTTGCCTACCTATTTTTCCCACATTTATCGCAGCTCTTACTAGTTGTTATATCATAAAACCCGGACTATATTTTACTGTGATGTCATTTTATGTAGTGTTTCAGAAAACATTACTTTAGAAAAGATCTCACTAACTCAGAGGAAATCCACAGATTTCAGCTATAATGCTTTTCACTATTAAAATAACTATATATAAAGAAAAATAATTTTGTTAAAAAAGGTTGAGGTTAGTAAAATATGCAACTTTGTAATGTGACATTTGAACAAATGAAAATGTTAAAGTCACTGGTACCATACAAACAACCCAATATAACATGACAAACGTAAGATAATCTTAGAATATGGCAAAAATATTCTTCCCAGATTTCCCTTCTTGGTTGGTTACTCCTATCTTGATCTATCTTAAATATCCAATTCACATACAGAGGATGGTAATGTAGAAACTACAAATTGGTGGTATTTAAATTCTGAAACCTTGCATGCTAATACTAGATTATTTGGGGATATGTCAAATCTTCCATGCCCAGGATGGTCTGGAACTAAGGCAAGATGTCAATGATTGCAAACTGAATAATAGCTCAGCATTTTAACTTAACCTATTGTGGCAGAAGTGGTCTACATGCATCATGACATTTTCTGCAAGAAAATGATATGTTTTCCTTTTTTGATATCCATTTGTTGTACATTAGAATTAAAATAACAATAATTAGCAAGGAATCCAACTAGGAAAAACCTTAGGGAACTGAATAGTACAGAATTTCTGGGAATTGTTAAAGCAGTCGTGCTTTTTCTATAGTGGCTGAAGTAAGTTTCTAGATAATAACATTCTTCCTGCATAAAGATAATATTTGAGACCATGAATTCATGCTGCAAAGAACCAAAAGATGGGTGTTGAAAAATATTTAAAAATAGAGTCTCTTAAAACATTTCTATGTAACATATCCATATGATATTTTTTTTTATTTCTGCAATGTGATCCTAGTCAAAACACAACATAAATCTGAATATATAACTTTTATGAACTTTTTCGCCATTTAATTTTAGTTCAACAATGTGGCTAGTATATTTCATTAGAGGGTAAAAAACCCTAACCTTAGTCCTTTTATAGCCCATTGTACTATAAAAGGGATCAGAATTATGAATACACAGCATTTCCATTTTGTTGGTGTTTACCTAGCCTATGAAACCTTTACATGGTTTCTGTTATAAATTGCTCCCTAGCAATGGTCTGAATGCTTGTTAGAAACAAAAGATTAAGAAAGAGGACACAATAACAAGCAAAGAGGCTTTCTGTGATTAATTTATGTTTCTTGCAAAAAAACCTAGACTGATGCTGATAAAAATGACTGAGCCACTATACCAGCTCTTGTGGTTTCTCAATGGCATGTATAATTTTCTTCTTGTTTGCTATTGGGACCACCTACCTCTGTCCATGCTGTGCCATTTCAATTGCTCTGCGGGCAGGAACCGGGGATCCTCCATCTGTCACACTTAGAACCTCCATGGACTTCCTTTCTGGTCTCCGCTTGCCATGTCTGTTCAGCATTGGAGAGTCCACACGTTTTCTGGGAGGGTCTTTATGCAGAGATAATGCAGTCAACTTAGCAAGGTTATGAAATGACTCAGATTTCTTGGAATGGTAAAACTCAATGTCCCTTCTGTTTATTTTCTAAACTCAACAGAGGGGATGAGGACCCTTATAGAAACCAAAACTATTTAAACTCTTGCCACATCTCTGTATCTCATACATGGTCATTTTTACTCTTGTCATTCCATCATATACCTAAAGCATTTTTTTTAAAGTAGCTTACCTCATAACATACATATACCACCAAAAAATAGAGCTTAGATAATGCAAAAAGGAAATCATAGGTCCAAACAAGAACTTTTGAGTTGTTTCTCTACAGAGTTTATCTTTACATTCTAGTTTTCTTTTTTAATGCTACATTTTATATCTTATGCTTATGTTTTCTTTACAAAGTATTATTGTTGCTGACCATGCACTAAAACTTTTAAAAAGAATAGACATTTGATGCTTTACCCTAGAAAACTGCAAATAGTAATAATAAGTAGATATCTGCAGGCATTGCAGATCTGTGACATTATGATCCCATTATAGGATCTCGGTCAATACTTCATCACAAGATGCAGATTGCAGACAATGAAAAACAAGAAGGGAGCCTAAAAGAATGAGAATAATATAATATAGATTTCTAGTATTCTGAATCTTGTACCTATTGCAGACAGCTTTTGTTGAATGATCATCTCTTCAGCGACTGTTCAAATTTATGATGGCACTGAATGAGATGGACTTTTGATGGGTCCTTCTAATTGCATCTATTGCAGTGCCCCATGGTTACATGGTCACCATTTGCTGACTTTCAATAAGCAAAATCAATGAGGAAGCTGGCACAAGTTTGCAAATGATGACCATGTGGCTGTGGGATGTTACAACTGCATGATATTTGTCTAAAGGGTAACTGGGACTGCCACAACTGCCATCGTTTGAGTAGTCACACAAATTCATGTTTAAGACTGCATCGCTTAGCAACAACGTTGCCAGTCCCAGTTACCCTTGTTAAGTGATTACTACATATTCTGATATTTTTTCCTTTATATGCTAATAGCCACCTGGAAACGAGGGTTCCACCACAAATGCGCGAACGACAAAAGCGTGCCTGACTAAACCACGGTGACAAAACCGCGCCGAAAAAACTGCGCCGACAACAGCGCCCCGACAGAAGCGCGCTGTAACCTAACCCTAAACCTAACCCTAAACCTAACCCTAAACCTAACCCTAAACCTAACCCTAAACCTTACCTTAACTTAAATCGCGCTTCTGTCAGCACGCTGTTGTCGACGCGCTGTTGTCGGCGCGCTTTTGACGTTCGTGCTTTTGTCGGGTCACGGGAAACGAGAGCACTTATATGTATCTTTGAAGAAAACAATATCTCAAAACAATTGATTGTCTGAAGTGATATTGAATGGATAATTTTCTCTCTCTGTCTCTCTCTTTCACACACACACTCACACACCACCTTGCTCTACATTTCTAAAGACAAATGAGCAAAGAGCTGCCTTCATTCACTCTGCTTCCCTTGAATAATAATGTATTTGAATTCTAAAATCAGATGATACATCATCCAGATATATCCAGCTTGAATACAAAACTAATACATTTAAGGAGTGTGTTTTTGTTTCTTATATAAAGAAATATAGAATATAGTTTGCATTATGTATGAATAAGGAGCATGATGTATCATCAAAATTGAAGAAGCTGGAGAAATTGCTACCTTAAAAACAGAGGTATACCTGCATTGAAGAGAAAATCCAATCAGTTGAAATATTAGGTACAATCTGATCTGTTCCCTTATGGCAAAACACGAAGTTACATAACATTATAGCTGTACAAAACAATTCAGTTTAAGAAGCCGGGTGGATCAATCAGAAAATATACTTCGATAATTTCCATCAAGTGTTTGTCTGTATGTGTGTACAATCCAAAGCTCTAAGTGCATTTCCATGTGATCATGAACTTCTCATCTAAATATGTTTTTATTTCAGTGATTAGGAAAATACTAGGTAAGTACAAAATGCTTAAGGAGTTAGTAATCTACTAAAGTACATTTAGAAGCTCTTCTAAATTATAGCAGCTATTGTTCATACATTGGATTTTCTGAATGCAAATAAACATTTTCATCAGCTAGAATTTTACACATTTGTCAACAACAATGAATGGGGATGTGACTTTGCTCTCAATAAGGGCAGCCAAAAGAGAGGGACTTAAGAGAAGATATGGTTTTTAAAAAAAATACATATATATATATATACCTATTTCATTTCTAGGAGGAAGATCCTCATCTTCATGACTGGGATATCTCTCTTTCCGATCAAGGAGTAGAAAATAAATCATTTTCTCCTGATTTTCCCTAGAAAAAATATAGCATTATATCAACATCATTCTTCAGTAAAATGTGGAACTTTCTAAATAAAATGTGCTCACGTATCTTAAATATTAAGATTGTATAAAATACTATTTTTAGTTCTGTTGTATTCAGCCCAGGCTCATTGTTTGTGAGATGGGTGGTTATATAAATTGGTTTATCAAATAAATGAATGAAATGAAGATCTAATGCAGATGTTATTTACATGCCTTTAGTAACCCATTTTTTTTAAAGGGGCTGCCTACAGTAGAATGTTAAGAGCTAATTGAAATATATGAAAGGAGCATATTATGTAGTCCTTCCTGGATTCTATTTCAGAATGTCTATTATGTCTATTATGCATTAACTGATTTCAGACATCAGTTGATGCATATTAGACATAAAATATGCTCTACTTCCACATGACTCTCTAAGGTCATCATGAAAAATCACGTTCAATGCCTGGCAGTTTAGTGAAGGACAGAGGACAGAGAGTAGAATGCGGCTTTCCATGCAGCTTTATTCAAACTGTGGAAGTCACTGAACATGGGGTTCCAACAAAATGTATTGCTCTCAGTATTTGGTGAAAGCTTTGCTTTGATCAGGGACTGCTACATATATATAATTGTAAGATAATATATATTGCTCAACTATTAATCTACATATCTGTAATTCAAACATGTGTTCATGCGGTGTTTGGGTTTTTTTTACATCAAAGAGCATTTGTATACACAATTTCATCAGCTACATCTGCAGCTTGAAGCTTGGTGTAAAAATTGTTTCATGATACTGATCAGTGGTGGGTTTCAAAAAAAATTCGAACCTACTCTGTGGGTGTGGCCTCCTTTGTGGGAGTGTCTTGCCAGCCATGTGACCTGGTGGGAGTGGCTTGCCGGCCATGTGTTCTCTCTCTCTCTCTCCTTCCTCTTGTCTCTCTGTCCCTTTTTCCTTTTTTTCTTTCATCTCTCTCTCACTTTTTCTTTCTTTTTTCTTTCTTTCTTTCTTTCTTTCTTTCTTTCTTTCTTTCTTTCTTCCTTTCTTTCTCTTTCTCTCTCTGTGTGAGTCTCTCTCTCGCTTTCTGTGTGTGTGTGTGTGTGTGAGTGGTGGGTTTCAAAAATTTTTGGAACCTCTTCTGTAGGTGTGGCCTGCTTTCTGGTGGAACCTCTTCTAACCGGTTCGGTAGATTTGATGAACTGGTTCTACCAAACTGGTGCGAACTGGTAGGAACCCACTTCTGGTACTGATGTTATATGGTGCTGAGTATCTAAGCCAGAGTTTCCCAACCTTGGCAACTTCAAGATGTGTGGACTTTGTTTCCAGAATTTCCATTGTTGGGGATTCTGGGAGTTGAAGTCCACACATCTTAAAGTTGCCAAGGTTGAAAAACACCAGCCTAAACTCCAAAGGAATGACCTTCCAATCTGAGTCATCCCTCTGCTGTAAATTCTTTCTGAATTTCAATCCTCTATTTGAGAAAAATGGGGAATAATCCTAACTAGATATCCTGGATTGCTAAATGTTTATAACTAGGTAATGCTACGGAAAACTTTTATTCATTTGATAGTGCTCTCAAATACAGTTAGAAGGAAAGAATACTAAATTTTCCCAAATAATGTATTTTTAAAATTGGGAGTCATATTAGATTATATTAACTGAAACAGAAAAGGTCTGAGAGTAGTAACTATGCATCTGTTTATAACCATTTTTAGGGACTGACTTAAATTGAAAGTAATTTCAGCATTCTTCAAGAAAACTCTCAATAAAGATAGAATAAGGTTCCCAAATCAAGTGCCCACCAGACATTTCAGATTACAGAATCTAATGTCTGCATGGACATGTTAGGTAAGGATGATCAGTTATAGTCAGTATATTAGAAAAACATAGAATGGGCAAAGTTGAGGAAATTCAACATGTAATCTGACAAAAAAAAATACATTTTTTATCACATACCAGTTAATGATACATTCTGATAAAGAAAGGAGAGGGAGAGAGAGAGAGAGAGAGAGAGAGAAAGGGAGAGAGAGATCTACAGACTTGTATTTGAAAAGATTGTTACACTATGTTGTACAGTGTACAATGTACTCTATGAAAATCACTACCTTCAAATGTGCTGTCTACCAATTCAGAAAATTTTAAGAAAAGTTTGTTTATATTTTTGGAGGAATGAGCTATTAATAGCAAATAATGAAATAATGTAGGCCACGGGTGTCAAACTCGCTGTGACATGTTGCCATCATGTGACGTATCACAATGTTTTTTCCCCTTTGTGGAGCTGGGGTGGGCGTGGCCTGGACATGACATATCTGGCCTGCGGGCGGCCGGTTCGACACTCCTGATGTAGGCTGTTTATTCTTAAATACCACTTTACCACTTTCTACAGAGTGATAGTTTCAGCTCATTTATCCAGGTTTGTCAGCTTTCTGAAAGCATAGCAGCCACTATATGAAACAGAATATTTGGTAAATAGATGGTTCACTTCATTTCTTATGTTTTTATGTATCCTTTCTCCCTTTAATGATTCTATATATGGAAGGGTTCTAATGCCACCTGGCTAAAAATGTTGTTTCCCCTCTTTAATATGGAACTATAATTGTTGCGTAAATTGTTTCATTTCCTTTAATACACATGTGATGCTTCTTATACCTTCAACCAATGATACATAGAGTACTTACTCTTCTGACAACAGGTCCTGTAAAAGTTTGTTTCTGTCCCGGAAACAACCTAATGAGTGCATGCTATCTAGAACATCAGGATCGATGTCTTCCAAGGAAGGGAGAGAGCGAATCTGGACCTTTCGAGGAATTGGTTGTTCTGGTTCTGGCTCATTCTTACCCCCTCTTTAGATGAGAGGAAAGGGAAGAGAGGGGGGGGAGAGAAAGAGAGGGAGGGAGAGAGAGGGGGGAGGGAGAGAGAAAGAGAGATGAGAAAAAAATTATGCTAGTGTATAAAAGAAAAATATTCTCCCAAAGAGAGACCTCAAGCATTTTGCCTCTAACCAAGAGAGATTTAGATTCAAATTCTACATTTTAAATACTGACTTCTATATATAATTAAATTAAATATCCTAGCTATTGCAATTAACAGAAGTGCAGAGTCAAATGGAGGAGAAGAGGCTGTTTGTCTTCCCCCCCACCCACCTTTCAGAGATATTTTAAAAATCTCAATTGGTATTCAGAAGAGATTCTTTGCATTATTTTCCATTACTATCATATTTTGGTAACGCTGCATGGTGCTCTAGCCATTGCAGTGTTAGGGGATTATTATAAAAAGAACAAAAGAAATAATAGTTTTCATGCTGTTAGCAAGAGCACAAGAACTATTTCAAAGTTGGAAGTTTAAAATTTCCAAACAGCTCCTGTGATTATTAATTAGAAGCACAACAACTCCTCTTTGTGATGATCACAAGAGAGAGAAAATGACAAAAGCAAGTACTGACTGCAAATTCACATGGAGGCTGATTTGAAATTAAAATTCTCCATAAGGATATGGTGACCTTCTTTGAACACCTAAGGAAATTTTGATCTATAGATCTCTGATGCACAGTTATGGTTACTGGTTAATTACTTCCAAAGCCTCCATTCAAAATACTGCATAATCACGTAATAATAAATTTGCTGCCACTGATTTTATTTCTTAGAAGCTTAAATCAGATATATTGAATCAGTATTTTAATATGAACAGTATATCAAATAGTTTATTCCATTCTTTAAAATTAAGAACCTTTCCAAGACAATGAAGCTGTTTTAATTAGTTTCTATTGGTTGTCATATCTAATGTTAATAGAACCCTACAAAAATATTGAATGTAAATTGTTTGCAGAAAGATATTTCTATTATAGGATGGAATAATGGTGTATTACTCTTTGAGCAATACTAGTTCTAACACAAGCTTTCCAGGAAAATTAAGAGTTTTATTCCCTGAATGATGTCACTACTATTAAAAATAATATGCATAATGAAACAGAAATACTATTATTAAATGTTAAGGAATAATGATGATCTTCATTTTTAGAAAAAAGAGGAAACTCTAGCTCTTCTGTACTCAAGGCATAATTACAAGAAATTAAGATCATTTTTAAAATATTAATGAAAAGTTACTTACATATACCATATATGCTTCTGAATGTGTTCTAGCTAGAAGTCAACAGAAAAAATGGAATGACTATAACAAAATAACAACAAATGCTAATTAATACTCTATTTAATATTTTTTTTAAAATACAAAATTGTATCTCTGCTGCACAAAATTACCAATATATTTACATTCTTATGATAGGAATGTAGCAATGTCATTCAGAATGGGATATAATATTTTGCTATTTCCTGAGATTCACCACTGACTTAGGCAAATTGGGGCAGGGTAAAAATTAAGGAACATGATATCTCTGAATATATGCTCAGCAAATAAATCCAAATCTTCATGTGTCCTTTAAAAAAAAGTTTTCTCCTCTTAGAAATCCACTGAAAGAACAGGGGAGTTTGTGAGGCAATTGGGAGTTGTAAATATATAAAATCTATTGCAAATTATTCAGGCTGCCAGGGGATATTATCTTCTGCCCGATATGAAGAGGAAATGTCAGGCCATCAAGGCTTTGGCCCAGTCTACACAGTGCGAAGAGGAAGTATGCCAGCAGTTTGGGAAGTGGCATCAAGTGCCTATCCAGTTGGCCATGCCCAGAAAGTGGGGTCCAACTGGCTACCCACCCCACCTGAAGTCAACCACAGCCCTGATGCTGCCCCCAATGAAATTGAGTTTGACACCCCTGCCATTGACCACAGAACAAGCCTTAAAATTCCATTTCAGCCAGGTGATCTGAGACACTATGGTTAGTACTGAAAACCATAGACAGGCTTGAAAGAAATCAAAGCAATAAAATCCATCTGTTTCCTCAGTGTTGATCACTTACCAAACTGACCAAAATAACATCCCTCCCACAACAGAGGAATAGATAATGTAAATCAGGGGTGTAAAACTGGTGGCCTGCGGGCCAAATGCATCATGCACAAGCCACACCCAACCCCGTTCCACGAATGGGAAAAACATCACGAAATGTCACATGATGGCAACATGACCTTACGAGTTTGACACCCGTGATCTACATCATCTGGAGAACATGGGGCTGAGATGCCCCTAAATTCTCCAGGATCTGTCTCGAGTAAAGTATTGAAGTTCCCATTAGTACTACTAATTAAAAGATGAAAAAATCTGGCTGCCTTTTGGGAAGGCAGTTTAACCCCTATCTTTACTCAACCAATCTTATTTTTTACTGCTTTCTCTGGCTAGGTAGATCAGTAAAGTCCAAGCGTGCATGAGAACTCTCCAAAGATGTCCATACCCTACGGTTCTGCAGACAAACTGTCCACTATTCTTAAGTATGTTTGTACATAGCACTTGTTCTGATTTATCACACAAAATCAACATGGCTTTTAATTTTAATAAAGGAAACAGACTCTCTGCTGAATAGCCAATTGGTCCCATATGACAGTGTCAGTTTATAAGATCGTATGAGTCAGAATGCATTGTGCAGATGGCTCGATAGTACGTATGACTTAGGGGTAGACAGACAATTGGAACAATGTTTAAATCCTATTAGCAGAGTGTATGAGATCAGAGACCTACTAAATTGGCCTGCAAGAAATATGGCAGCTGTTTTGCTCTCATTATTTTCCACCTCATTTCCAGCTAATGAGAATTGGCAAGTCAAAATAATCTGCATGAAAATGTGAGGGAATAGAAAAAGAAAACTGCTTTGAGACTGTGACCAGAAAGGTACAACAGAATAAGTGGTTTAATCTGTACTCTATAATAATCACTATGAAAAATCCTGAACTATTCTTTTTTTTAAAATGTTCAATGAATGAAAGAAAAAAAAATCAAAAGCAATCAAGTTAAAAGTAGGTGAGAAAGTCTGGAGATCTCCTTTAAAAAAACTTTTAGGATTTTTGTGATTATTTATAAACCTGACTCTGCTTGCTGTGCTGACGCCAGCTTAAATATTTAATGAAAAAGTAAACCTAAATATTTAAGCCTGTTTTAAGAAAATTCTGGCCAGGTTAGGATGCTATAGCACACGTTGCCAGATGTTCAGTCCAGACTGCTGGCTATTGCAGACCTCACTGTGCAATTCCCTGCTGTTGTACCTTTCCAACTTTCCATGCCAGGAAAACAACTGCTAATTGCTTTTCTTTTTATGTCTAAGTTTTACTGGATATAAATGCTTTTGAAAGTACGTGCATATATGCATATACTTTATACATGTAACATTAATTTAGGTATACAAAGGTAAACTATTAAAATACAGATGTATTCAGACACAACAATCAGCTTTACTGTTTTTTTGTATTTTCCCAGTTTTTGCTCAGTGTGTTTTTTTGCCATTTATGTTACAGTTCTTTCCTAGTAGCACAGTAGTTATAACATTTCCCTGTAGTTCAGAACTTTACCGGTTTTAAATCTGCCAAGTTGTACTTTTTAAATGACTATTTTTCTTTTCCTGAGCTACTCATTTTACAGTTCTTTTTCAAATGTCAACCAATGTTCTGTTTCATCATTTTTCCAGGTATTTGAGATGTAAGGGTTTCTTACCCACACCCAAATAGCCCAAATGATCTATTATGGTTTGAAAAATGATGCAATGGCACACCTTTGAAATAATAATAATAATAATAATAATAATAATAATAATAATAATAATAATAATAATGGTGGAAATACAATCAAGGCCATAAATACCTGGGCAATACCAGTTATAAGATACACAGCTGGCATAGTTAACTGGACACAAGCTGATTTGGACCTTTTGGACCGAAAAACCAGGAAACTAATGACAATGCACTACAGTTTACATCCACGTGGTGATACTGATAGACTGTATCTGCCCCGAAAATCAGGTGGCAGAGGATTATTACAAGTGAAGCAAACAGTTGAAGAAGAAAAACATGCACTGGCTGATTATTTAAAAGACACTCAAGAACATCTATTAATCGAAGTAAAGAACAAAAATCTACTGAAGGCCCAACAGACAAAACAAGAATACAGAAAAGATGTGATAAAATCAAGAATGGAGAGTTGGCAGAACAAAGCACTGCATGGTCAATTTCTGGAAAAAATAAAAGATAAAGTGGACAGTGAACAAACTTGGTTATGGTTAAAAACAGGTACATTAAAGAAAGAAACAGAGTCACTAATCCTGGCTGCGCAAGAACAAGCTATCCGCACAAATGCCATTAAGGCCAAAATCGAAAAATCCTCTGATGATGCCAAATGCAGACTTTGCAAAGAAGCTGATGAAACTGTTGATCACATACTCAGCTGCTGTAAAAAAATTGCGCAGACTGATTATAAATTGCGGCACAATTCAGTAGCACAAATGATCCATTGGAATTTGTGCAAAAATTATAATATTAAAACAGCAACAAACTGGTGGGAACATCAGCCTGAAAAAGTCACCGAAAATCAGATGGTCAAGATCTTGTGGGATTTCCGTATACAAACCGACAAAATACTGGCGCATAATACACCAGACATCACACTGGTTGAGAAAAATAAGGTCACAATCATAGACATCGCAATACCAGGTGATAGCAGGGTCGCCGAGAAGGAACATGAAAAAATCGCAAGATACCAGGACTTAAAAATCGAAATTCAACGACTATGGCACAAACCAGCAGTGGTAATTCCAGTGGTAATTGGCACACTGGGTGCTATTCCAAAAGCACTGGAATTACATTTAAAACAGTTAAAAATTGACAAAATCACCATCAGTCAAATGCAAAAAGCCGCACTGCTTAGATCTGCACGCATATTACGAAAATACGTTACGACGTCCTAGGCCCCTGGGTGGGGCCCGACTAGTAACCAATGCCAAATCCGGCGAAACAACTGGCCACTGTGATACAATTGTATAATAATAATAATAATAATAATAATAACAACGATGCAACTAAAGGAACAACACCTGAAAACTACAGACCAATAACATGCTTGCCAACAACCTTCAAATTACTCACAGGCATTATTGCAGATAACATGATGGATTATTTGGAAACAAACAACATCTTGCCAGTAGAGCAAAAAGGCAACAAAAGAAGGAGCAGGGGCACAAAAGATCAGCTTCTAATTGATAAAATGATATTAGAAAATTGTAAGAACAGAAAAACGAACTTGAATATGGTCTGGATTGATTACAAAAAGGCATTTGACTCACTGCCACATAGTTGGATCATAAAATGCTTAGAAACAACTGGCATTAGCAAAAATATTACATCCTTTACTGAAAAGGCGATGAAACAATGGAGAACTGAGTTGGCAGTAGGGAATGAGATCTACGGAATGGTTAATATCAAGCGAGGAATTTTCCAGGGTGATTCACTTTCACCTCTTCTCTTCATCATCGCAATGATCCCACTATCAGTAATCTTAAAAAAAATGAAATTAGGCTACCAAACAGCCAAAGAAGCTGAAAAAATTTCGCATTTACTATATATGGATGATTTGAAACTCTATGGAAAGTCAGAAATAGAAATCCAATCATTGACAAACACAGTCCGAGTATTCAGCACCGATATTTCAATGCAGTTTGGCATGGAAAAATGCGCCACTATATCCATAAAAAGGGGCAAAATCACTGCATGTGAGGGAATTGAAATGCCCAATGGCCAATTAATTAAATGCAAAGAAAATGAAGCCTACAAATACTTAGGCATTCTGCAGTTGGATAACATCAAGCATGGAGAAGTAAAAACTATTGTCAGGCGAGAGTACACCAACAGAGTTAGGAAAATTTTGAAATCTAAATTGAATGGTGGAAATACAATCAAGGCCATAAATACCTGGGCAATACCAGTTATAAGATACACAGCTGGTATAGTTAACTGGACACAAGCTGATTTGGACCTTTTGGACCGAAAAACCAGGAAACTAATGACAATGCACTACAGTTTACACCCACGTGGTGATACTGATAGACTATATCTGCCTCGAAAATCAGGTGGCAGAGGATTATTACAAGTGAAGCAAACAGTTGAAGAAGAAAAACATGCACTGGCTGATTATTTAAAAGAAAGTCAAGAATATCTATTAATTGAAGTAAAGAACAAAAAACTACTGAAGGCCCAACAGACGAAACAAGAATACAGAAAAGATGTGATAAAATCAAGAATGGAGAGTTGGCAGAACAAAGCACTGCATGGCCAATTTCTGGAAAAAATAAAAGATAAAGTGGACAGTGAACAAACTTGGTTATGGTTAACAACAGGCACATTAAAGAAAGAAACAGAGTCATTAATCCTGGCTGCGCAAGAACAAGCTATCCGCACAAATGCCATTTAGGCTAAAATCGAAAAATCCTCTGATGATGCCAAATGCAGACTTTGCAAAGAAGCTGATGAAACTGTTGATCACATACTCAGCTGCTGTAAAAAAATCGCGCAGACTGATTATAAATTGCGGCACAATTCAGTAGCACAAATGATCCATTGGAATTTGTGCAAAAATTATAATATTAAAACAGCAACAAACTGGTGGGAACATCAGCCTGAAAAAGTCACCGAAAATCAGATGGTCAAGATCTTATGGGATTTCCGTATACAAACCGACAAAATACTGGCACATAATACACCAGACATCACACTGGTTGAGAAAAATAAGGTCACAATCATAGACATCGCAATACCAGGTGATAGCAGGGTCGCCGAGAAGGAACATGAAAAAATCACAAGATACCAGGACTTAAAAATCGAAATTCAACGACTATGGCACAAACCAGCAGTGATAATTCCAGTGGTAATTGGCACACTGGGTGCTATTCCAAAAGCACTGGAATTACATTTAAAACAGTTAAAAATTGACAAAATCACCATCAGTCAAATGCAAAAAGCTGCACTGCTTGGATCTGCACGGATATTAAGAAAATACGTTACGACGTCCTAGGCCCCTGGGTTGGGCCCGACTAGTAACCAATGCCAAGTCCAGCGAAACAACTGGCCGCTGTGATACAATTGTATAATAATAATAATAATAACAACAACAACAATAACTCCGCCGTTGCCGGTCCCAAGCCCGGATGAGAAAGGAGGAAGGTTGGGATCAGGATGGCATCTGGTCCCGTAAAAAAAACCCCCGCCAACCCATACAATATGGTGAAAAAAACGAATAAGAATTCCATACCGCATCGGTCGTCGCGCGGGTTAACAAGGGCCGCGGCGGATGTTGGGGTCCCTGGACATCCGTCGACAAGTGGGCTACAAGTGGACCAGCCAACAAAACGACAAAAATATAGTGCAGATGAAAACTGTGCCATAATGGCCTGTTACTACAACTCAGAGCCAGAAAAAAGAGGATATTTAAAGCGAATGTATGAATTATGGAAACAACAATATCCAGATTCAAATGTTAGTGAACAACGACTAGCAGATCAAAGGCGATTTATTATACGGAATAAAGTGTTTAGTGAAGTTGAACATGAGGAAATTCAGGCAAATTGCAAAACCCAAAAAACAATATCACAAGCAGAAATAACTGATATTCAAGACACAACTAAAGACACTATAGTAGAACTCCCAGAAGAAGCTCTCAGGGAGGAAATAACATCACCACCACTAGAACCAGTTATCACTGAACCAACTGATGAACTAACTCAAAAACAAAAAGAATTGAAGGATAAGATCATGGAGCATTTTCTGCTTAATGAGGAAAGGCAACGTTTACCATCACTAAAAACCGTGCCTAAGAAAATTTTGGCCCCTATCATGAAAATGGTTAATGCAGTGTTTTCAACAATTGAACCGGGATCCATCTTGGAAACAAACCAGTTAATGTACAGCGCAGCTGTAATAGTCACTAATGAACTAGGCATTAAAATTAAAGTACCTAGTCACACAACAGAAAAAGCATCAAAGCCAAAGTGGAAAATCCGTCTAGAACAAAAAATCAAAAAATTAAGGGCAGATGCTAGTAACTTAAAGAACATGCATGAGCAACGGCTTAAAAACAACAAAATCATAGATCGGCTAATCAGAAGATATAGATTGGATACAAGAAACATCAATGAAGCTGTAGAGATTGTAAAACAGCAGATAACAGCAACAGCTAGAAAAATTGAAAGATATGAGGCACGAATCATCCAATATAAACAAAATCAGCAATTTCGATCAGACCAACGGCGTTTTTATCAAAGTCTTAATGTGAATGGTGACACCAAAAGTGAAAAACCAGAAAAGCAGGCCACAGTTGAATTCTGGAAAGAATTGTGGGAAAATGCAAAGGACTACAACAAGGAAGCAAAGTGGATACATGACTTTGAGAAAAGCATTGGCAACAAACAAATGCAAGTATTAGAAATAACAACTGAGATGAGTTAACGAGTTAACGAGATAACGAGATAACGAGTTAAAAAGGTAAAGAATTGGACATCACCTGGAAAGGACCAATTACATGGTTTCTGGCTCAAATATCTGACCAGTTTACATGCAATATTGGCCAGGCAACTGAATGAAATTTTACAAAAGGGCCAAATTGATGAATGGTTGACAACTGGAAAAACATACTTGATTCAGAAAGATCCAACTAAAGGAACAACACCTGAAAACTATAGACCAATAACATGCTTACCAACAACCTTCAAATTACTCACAGGCATTATTGCAGATAACATGATGGATTATTTGGAAACAAACAACATCTTGCCAGTAGAGCAAAAAGGCAACAAAAGAAGGAGCAGGGGCACAAAAGATCAGCTTCTAATTGATAAAATGATATTAGAAAATTGTAAGAACAGAAAAACGAACTTGAATATGGTCTGGATTGATTACAAAAAGGCATTTGACTCACTGCCACATAGTTGGATCATAAAATGCTTAGAAACAACTGGCATTAGCAAAAATATTACATGCTTTACTGAAAAGGCAATGAAACAATGGAGAACTGAGTTGGCAGTAGGGAATGAGAGCTACGGAATGGTTAATATCAAGCGAGGAATTTTCCAGGGTGATTCACTTTCAGCTCTTCTCTTCATCATCGCAATGATCCCACTATCAGTAATCTTAAAAAAAATGAAATTAGGCTACCAAACAGCCAAAAAAGCTGAAAAAATTTCGCATTTACTATATATGGATGATTTGAAACTCTATGGAAAGTCAGAAATAGAAATCCAATCATTGACAAATACAGTCCGAGTATTCAGCACCGATATTTCAATGCAGTTTGGCATGGAAAAATGCGCCACTGTATCCATAAAAAGGGGCAAAATCACTGCATCTGAGGGAATTGAAATGCCCAATGGCCAACTAATTAAATGCAAAGAAAATGAAGCCTACAAATACTTAGGCATTCTGCAGTTGGATAACATCAAGCATGGAGAAGTAAAAACTATTGTCAGGCGAGAGTACACCAACAGAGTTAGGAAAATTTTGAAATCTAAATTGAATGGTGGAAATACAATCAAGGCCATAAATACCTGGGCAATACCAGTTATAAGATACACAGCTGGCATAGTTAACTGGACACAAGCTGATTTGGACCTTTTGGACCGAAAAACCAGGAAACTAATGACAATGCACTACAGTTTACACCCACGTGGTGATTCTGATAGACTATATCTGCCCCGAAAATCAGGTGGCAGAGGATTATTACAAGT
Organism: Thamnophis sirtalis; assembly: GCF_051295495.1. Taxonomy (NCBI): domain Eukaryota; kingdom Metazoa; phylum Chordata; class Lepidosauria; order Squamata; family Natricidae; genus Thamnophis; species Thamnophis sirtalis. The sequence continues at coordinate 76,184,742 of NW_028261381.1, read as the reverse complement.
GAAGCAAACAGTTGAAGAAGAAAAACATGCACTGGCTGATTATTTAAAAGACACTCAAGAACATCTATTAATCGAAGTAAAGAACAAAAATCTACTGAAGGCCCAACAGACAAAACAAGAATACAGAAAAGATGTGATAAAATCAAGAATGGAGAGTTGGCAGAACAAAGCACTGCATGGTCAATTTCTGGAAAAAATAAAAGATAAAGTGGACAGTGAACAAACTTGGCTATGGTTAAAAACAGGTACATTAAAGAAAGAAACAGAGTCACTAATCCTGGCTGCGCAAGAACAAGCCATCCACACAAATGCCATTAAGGCCAAAATCGAAAAATCCTCTGATGATGCCAAATGCAGACTTTGCAAAGAAGCTGATGAAACTGTTGATCACATACTCAGCTGCTGTAAAAAAATCGCGCAGACTGATTATAAATTGCGGCACAATTCAGTAGCACAAATGATCCATTGGAATTTGTGCAAAAATTATAATATTAAAACAGCAACAAACTGGTGGGAACATCAGCCTGAAAAAGTCACCGAAAATCAGATGGTCAAGATCTTGTGGGATTTCCATATACAAACCGACAAAATACTGGCGCATAATACACCAGACATCACACTGGTTGAGAAAAATAAGGTCACAATCATAGACATCGCAATACCAGGTGATAGCAGGGTCGCCGAGAAGGAACATGAAAAAATCGCAAGATACCAGGACTTAAAAATTGAAATTCAACGACTATGGCACAAACCAGCAGTGGTAATTCCAGTGGTAATTGGCACACTGGGTGCTATTCCAAAAGCACTGGAATTACATTTAAAACAGTTAAAAATTGACAAAATCACCATCAGTCAAATGCAAAAAGCCGCACTGCTTGGATCTGCACGCATATTACGAAAATACGTTATGACGTCCTAGGCCCCTGGGTGGGGCCCGACTAGTAACCAATGCCAAATCCGGCGAAACAACTGGCCGCTGTGATACAATTGTACAACAACAACAATAATAACAATCATATTTTGAAAGCCAAATGACAAAGTAAGTAATCCAGAGAAAGAAAAATTTTATATTCAAAACAAACACACACACACACACACACACACACACAAGCAAGCATATACATGTACCTACTGTGTTTCCCTAAAAATAAGACAGGATCTTATTTTCTTTTGACCCCCGAAATAAGCGCTTGATCTTATTTTCAGGAGATCTTATTATTTTTGAGGTGCAGGAGGTGCCGAGTGCACCTAATGACTGCTTCTGTGTTGCAATATTTTCAGGGAGGGCTTATTTTGGGGAAGGGCTTATTTTAGCGCATGCGCTCAAAAGCACGATTGGGCTTATTATCCAGGGAGATCTTATTTTCAGGAAAACAGGGTATACTTGTGAAGTTCTGAATTGGGGACGTTTTGCACAGAAAGCTTTAGGATCAATATGATAGTGTAAAATACTTGTAACAGAAGCTACAGTAGATCTTACTGAGTAAAAGATGGGAAACTCTGGTGAAGGAGATTGATAATAGTCAAAATCTATGGGTTTGCTTAGAAGACAAGAAGCACAGCAAACGAAGTAGGTGGCAAAGCTTGAACAAGTACAAACTGGAAAATGTTGCTTTCAATTTGGAAAAGGAAAATACAGAGTATGGATTGGGGACAAGTAGAGGACTATGCTGTCCCTTCTTTTCCTCCAGAAACAATTGGCACCTTTGACTTGCAATGGGCAACTTGATAGTTGGGTATGCCCTAATTATGAAAAATGATAAATAGGACAGATCAATTTTTGTCTGAGTTTGCACAACTTGATTGATTGAAACATCTTATTCCTCGGTCAATTATTTCAACTCTGAATGGCAGCTACACATAAGAAGGCATGTCTTGGGAACTTTTGGGTCATATTTTTAGTGTAACTCCAAAGTGAGATGTGAAATCTGATCTATCTATGAAGAATCTAAAAGAGTTCAATTTTGTTGAGACATCTCTAGGATTATATGTTGATACCAAATACTAGAAGGGAAAGTTCATCCTCAGATAAATTATTTGGATGATATAGAGCGAAATTTATTTAGTAAATTTATTCATTTGGTTTAACTCCAAACATTTGTGACCCTGTTGGGATAAAATTTACTCCTCTCAAAGTTAATTGGATAGCTGAGACAGCTTAGTTTTGAAGGTTGCATGACTTTCCTGTTTCCTTACAATTTTGGAAAACCAGTATCTCTTACAGGGATGAGAAAACTGTGAGCATTCAGATTCTTTTGGAATTAGAGTCGCCCATCCTGGTTGAGACTGCTGGAAGTCGTACAGTGTAATCAGTGGTGGGAGTCAAATAATTTAACAACCGGTTCTCTGCCCTAATGACCAGCTGGGTAGGTGGGGCTCAGTGGTCATGTGACTGGGTGGGCATGGCCAACTCAACATCACTCAGGTCGATGAGCACTTTGCCTTAGCTGTGACAATGTAATAAGGGTTATCCAGAGAGGCAGTTTCTGTAACCAGGGCAATAGGCTGGAAACAACACTAGAGTTTCCTTCCTGCTTTCCTTACAGGATTAGCCCTGTAAAGTGGAAGAAAACAAAAGGAGATTTCTTCCAACAACCGGTTCTCCGGACTGCTTAGAAAGTTAACAACCGGTTCTCCTGAATAGGTGCAAACTGGCTGAATCCCACTACTGAGTGTAATGGTATATGAAAAACACCATGGGAAAAGGGATGAAGAGACACAGTCTGGGGAACAGTCAGATTAGAGACCACATAGTTCACAGCTGGTGAATTGGTAGGGCAAGAGACACAAAGTTTCTGGGCTAAAAGGAAACATCAGGAGAATTGTACTTTCAGATTTGCAAGATTCTATTAATGTAGCTTTATAATAAAATAAAATTATCTCATCTGGCTGCATTCCTTATTTGGCCTATCTGGTAAGGCTGACATGATTCAGTAATATCTGAAGAGCCAAAGGAATCACATTGTTAATCTAACATATTATCAGTTCATACATTCTTAGAAAAAGGTTTTCTTCTGTTTGCATATAATACAGTTGTATCCTGTGTCTTCCTCCCCTGAAGTCAAAGCAGCTTATATAAAATTCATGGATTGTTCTCAGCTAAAAGCTGATTGATCCAGTTCTACTAATTTGAAGAATCTGCAACTTTCTAGTCAATATTTTTGGATGTGGGGATTAACCCATAAATTGAGTCGCTAAATAAACTTATTTTGGTATTCTTGGCAGGTAAATTACCACCAGGTGCCACATATAGATTGTTCCACCTGTTGCCACATTTGTGTGCTTGTAATGAAGAGAATTAATGATTAATTACTTCAAATGCAAATGCAGTTAATAAATATAAAAACAGGACCAGGCCCAAGATTCTTTATATTTCTTATTTCTAGATTCTTCGTGGACCACATTTGAATATTTGTCCATGTGGTAGAAGTGACAGTTTCCAACTCAGAAAGATTTACAGTATGTTCCAAGTCCAGAAGCAGTGGCTAAATCAGGATTAGAGCAAAAACTATTTTATTTACTGCATATGTTACCCATTTTCAATAACTGGGCAATGTTATTACTATAATAAAATCATATAATTATGAAATCCATAAAACTGATATGATAATACTCTAAAAGGCCTACCTGAAAATGTAGTTTTTGAACCCTCTCCTATAACTGCCTAAAGTCTGTGAGGGTTGATGTGATAAACAGATTATATAAATAAAGAAAAAGGCAAGAAACTACTCTTTCATGTCAGTTCGTCCACTTTGGGGTTCCTGTCATAAAAAAGAGAATTAATAAATGTTTTGCAGATCCTCTGTTAATGTTCTAATGATACATTATGTTTTTTTCCTTTTTTGAAAACTTGTAAGGACATCCATAAAAGGTTCTCATTTCAGTTTTATTACTATTTAAGTTAAATATTTATATCACAGGAAATTGTTTTTTAAAAAAATACCCTTAAAATGTTTTCATGGCATCTTTATTTCATTGTGAAACCATTTTCTGATTTTCTGATTAGAAATTTGAAATATATTATGTAAAACCAGCCTCTCTTTGGATTCCTATTATGTCTAAAATATAACTTTACTATGACATCACACATTCCAGTTTGTTTCTGCCAAGATATTTACAGCTTCTTCCTCTTCTTGTTTTAAAAGATTCAGGGATCAACATTTTGTTGTTTTTTACTTATTTTAAAGTGACAAATAAGGGTCAAAGTAGGGCAATTTTGACAAGAAAGGCTTTGATTTTAAGGTTTTGCTGCAAAATTCAAGGGAGGGTGGAATTACAATGGTTGCCATTTTATTGGGAATGCTAAAAGTTCTCTTTCTGTGTATCACGTAGTCCAATTTAGAGTGTTTGCCATATATGTGAAAAACATGGTCAGACATTTTCACACAATTACTGTGAAAATATCAGTATTAATTTGAAAGGGAGTAAGACTGCGCTTTGAAGGAATACATTGTTGTATTGTATTGGGTGACCTTATAAATCTAGTAAGTAAGTAAATAACTTTGCAATCTTGAATGTTCTTAGTAGTTACGTTCAGTTTTTGGAATTCTCCTTTTCACTGATGCTGAATAGATTTTAGATTTTATTCTGGAAGGACTTTTTGTATGTGATAATGCGCTTATGCTTTTACTTGAACAGCTGTCCCTATCTCCATATTGTGGATTTGTAAACTGTATCTTTTCAATGTTTCCATCATGTACCAGAAAGAAAAGACCTAAATGAGTACAAATTACAAACTGCAAAACTGACATCAGCAAGCCACAGAACTAAAAATAATACATGTACGTTTCTAAATAAAAATGTTGGATGCCAACCTCGGTCATTGAAATGATCACTTCCTTATGATGGGGATTTAAGTATTAATGGCTTCGGACCAGCTGGATCCTATTTTAAGAAGAAATAACTACTTATGAGATACAATTGCTCAAAATCCATTATAATGTAATTGGCATCACAAAAAGTAGGTTTTAACCCTGAGCACGAAGACTATTTCAGTTGTTATATATCAGATCAATCTACAGCTGACACGAAAATAAAAATGAAAACAAAGTTTCATTTTGAACATAGGTTATAGCTGGGCATCTTCAGAAATTTAACTTGGACATGCCAATAATAGCTCATGAGTACCTCATTGTATTTCAGAACTATTTATTAGCATGCCCAAGCTTAATCTCTGATGATGAGGTCAAGTTTTGGATACTTGCTTTTATTGCATATGCAAAAGTTTCTCCTATAAAGAAAGAAAATCATCTAGTACAGAATCTAGGAATCTAGTCATAGTTGTAGATTAGTCCTATATATAAAGCCTACTTCTCTTTCTCTAACTTTTGCCACTTATTTCATAGCTTTTGATTTTGAGAGCACCCACCATGTTATGTAGATAATGGTCTTGTTTGGGCTCAGAGTCTATTTTAAGGCTCTCTTTATAGATGGCCCAATGCAAATGTTCATTTTTAGTTGAATTGCGATCTGTTCAGGAAATCTTTTTAATGTTCCAGAATCAAATTAAAAAGACAGGGCAATGATTATCTGTACTACATTGATGACTGTGACTTGCAGCAAATTAGTACAAAGAGCAGTTTCCATACTGCTATTTGAATCCAAGCACTTATATTCAGTACCTCTATTTTAGTGGAAATTAAAAGACAAGTAATGCAGAAGCTTCAAGTAAAGATGATCAATCTAGCATATGTCATTCATCTATTGCATGCATCCTGTTGTGATAATGAAAGCAACTAAAAGATAGGCAATTATATGCAGTGTCTAAGAATCTGCTTTTTTTTCTGTGCCAGCTGTGCAATTGAGGAATAAAGAGTTCTTTAAGTTACTATTCTATTTAAGAATGAGACCTGATCCAAATTGTTATTTATAAACATCTCATCAAAGTGAAGATATGGGAAGAGTTTAATTTCACACAGTTTTCTTTCCTATTCCCACACATGAACAGATTCTATGAATTAAACAACTTTTTGCAAATAATGTTCTTGATTAAATATATTTTAGTACCTTGGCATTTTTCAATGTATACTCACCACATTAGCAGAATGTCAATAAAAAAAACATTGCAAATCTACCCTGGCCTAATTTCACAGAAGAGGAAGAAATGATAGCAATAAAACTTTATTGGATTAAAAATGGCTTTGAAGAATAGAGTAAGAAAGTTATTCTAGAGATACAGAATTAAAATGAATGAATTTTAATTAAATATAATTTAATTTTAAGCATGGGGGAGGACTTGTAAAAGTCTTCTGGGGCTCTGATTGTTGGGTTCCAGCTTCACTTCCTGAAGATGTTTTATTAGCAAGCTAGGTAACATCATATGATGAAGTTACCTAGACTGGTAAGAAATGTCTGCAGGAAGAGAAGTAACTTTAGAAAACATCAAGAACACCAGAATTCAATCTAGAGCTACAGCTATTTTCTGCTATGGTATTTTGATTATGAAGTGAATTCTCCATTTGAGGTCAGTAATGCTAGCATGGAAGCAAGGCCTGAGAAGCATCTGAAAAGACGCATCTTCTGATAAAAAAGACTTACTGTAGAAAAGCCAATTAAAAATTTAAAAAAGCAAATCAAGCCTTTATGAAAGAATTTGAAGCAAAAGCAGCAAATCCTACATACAATGAAATCAATTTTCTGTTTCCCCCCCACATGATGCAATGGGCTTGAAGCTACTTTCTTCTAAGTGGGAATTACTATTTCCTTTGTTTCTTGTTTGAGGAATAACATGGTCTTGGGTTCTAACCTTGCAAGATGCCTCCTACATTACAACCTTTTCTTTTTCTAGTCCCTTAATAAGATTGGAAGAAATAGGAAAGCCCCACCAATGACATATTTGAAAGACTAACAGTCTGTATTCCCAAGGGTCCTGGCTATCTTTTGGGGATGCTAAATTTGTTCCAAGATCCAAGGTCCAAGTCCTTAATATTGATGTCTAACTGGCAAAATAGATGTTTCAACATTCTCTCTGTTAGACAATGCTGCAATATAAGGATTCTAGATGTTCACTCGGGTGTATGCAGGAGCTAAATATTGTCATTATACTCTTCCATAACCTAGGAATTGAGTTTTTGCAACTGAGGTTTTTCAAGGCAGCACCCTCAAACTACAAAGATGCAGGGTATGAATCAATTCTACTCCACACTGATAATTTTATGAGGTATTTCTGGCTCCTAGAATTTAAACTAGGATTATATACACATTCCAAGTCTTGTTTCCATGTCCATAAGAAGTAAAAACTTGTATTCTTTTAAAAATCTGATTTAAACAACCTAAAATGAAAACACATTTATCTGAAAGTGCTGAAATTCTGAGTCAGCATTAACATTTATGTTACTGCAGAACATTGGCATTAAATTATATGTATGTGTATATAAATAATACATACATACATACATACATACATACATACATACATACATACGAGTTTGTGTCCTTCTAGATGTTCTGATGTACAATTTCCATCTTCCCTGATCATTGGAGACCTTGAGAGTTATAATCTAAAATAACTGCAAGGACCCCGTTTCAGAAGGCTTGTTGAGTTACTGGATGGCTTTGAAAGCAAAAGGCATGAGATAGTAATGACTTGTTTCCTTACTGTCAACCGTTTCGAGGCATCCACTTCAATCATCCCTCGTAAGAGATTCTGACAATCTGGGGGGATGAAATGTGGCATATGGAACACGCCACGTTTCACTTTCTCCAACAGCTGCCTCAAGTTATCATCATCGAATGGCAGAGCACCCTGGAGCAACGTGAGAAAAGAAGGGAAATAATATGGCTGAGCAAAATCAATTACAGAATGAAGAAAGTAGAAGCAGAATGGCGGGAGACTGTCTCACAAGCCAAGATTGGAATAGGGAACAATTTGACACTGAGAAACAACATAGCAGAATGGTTTTCATGCAAATTATCCATTGTAGCTATAGTCCCAATACCTTGATTCTCCTAGGCAAATTTTTTTAGCAATGGATATTTATTGTAGCAAGTTATTGTGCAACTTTATATTAAACAAAGGAGGAAAGCTACTCTGATTATAGAGCAAATGACATGGACAAAGAAATTTTAAAAATGGTTTACATTCCAAAGACTGCCTATAAGTCATGAAGGATAGGGATATCCACGGTTGATAATTAGAGCTCTCTGAAATTTCATAGAAGTAAAAATATTGATTTGAGTGGATACAACTGAAAATGAATGCAAGTTATGCATGAGTAAAATGAAGGAATTCATAAAATGAATAGATTCCAGACATTAGCCAAAGAAATAAAAATAAATAAGACAGTTCACATTACCTTTTTTGCTATATCAGTTTAAATATTGTTTATTGATGTTCTGTTACTTCCAGTTGGGAGTGTGGGAATCAATGAGACACACTCATATGGTTTGAATGGTAAATCATGAGACTTGGATCATAGACTCTTAAGTCAGAGTTAGGCAAACTCATCCTAGTACCACAATATATGCATGCTCCTTGCATGGCAAAAAGTTCATATGTAAGTGGTTGCAAAACTTTCTATGGGTTTAGGGGAAAAATACAAGAGAATTTGACTGGAACATTGCCCTATTAATTCATTATGCATGACCATAATATCCAATTAAAATTAAAATTAAAAACAAAAGCCACTGATTAGAATATGAATTTCCTCAGAAATCTATTTTAATATCAAATATGATGCCTAATCAATTTTTATTTCTATGTTAATATTCTGGGAGGAAAAACAAAATTCAGTGGTAAGATTATAATTCCTTGGATTAGATTATGAGTGCTTGCATTTTTTAATATTTATTTGTTCTTGCTTTTGGAGAATTGTTAACAGGTCTTATTTCATTGATTTGTCTCATTGAAATTATATGATAGCTAAAAAATTTGAGTTTTGTTGTCCTATTTGTTGCTTCAAAATCTAATTCAAAACTCTGTATTGATATATTGTACAAAAAATGACTAGGGCAAGAATGAGAGCCATCTCTGCATCTGTGGCTTGCAAGATAGACAAGCAGAATTTTATTAAAGTTTAATCAACCATCTCCTTAGTGCTTTTCAACTTTACTACCAAAAGCTTCTTTAAAAAAAAAAAAAGTTTCCGAGCTTAGGTCACTGATAGCTAAATTGAATTACAGGCCCAAAGCCAAACCCTTTTCCTGTAATGAAGTAACCAATTCTTCTCTCAGTGCTGTGTATGATCTCAAAATATTGAGTAGTGATAATAAAGATTGCACTTGTGATCCCTTATTAGAATCTCTGATTGACACTGCTTACAAAGAAAACTAGTTAAAAGGCTTATTTAAATGATTGCCAAATGATGAATAAATCAAAAGTTTCAGAGAATTGGAAGAGCTAAAACTACCCTTATTATCGGTTAATTCAAACACAGCTTCATTAAAACACTTGATTCAGTTCGGCTCTCAATCTGGCATGGAGACCCAGAAGCAAGGTGTGTCTCATTTGGATGATTTGAGTAAGATAAAATTGGGTACTGTATATTAATTTGCAACCTTAACTTCTTTATCTAAGTCAATAGAAGATTTTACAGCTGGGTTGGGGGTTAGAGGAGTACACATTTATGATGCTATTCCTCTATCAAAACGTGTGCCAGCTCTATGAGGCTGAAGTGGTATTCTACCAGTTTGGACTGGTTCGCACAAACCGGTAGCAGAAATCGTGGATGGGCCTGCCCAACCACCCTGGCTCTATTTCGTCCTATTTAGGGACATTTTTGAGCAAAGCATATGCGCAGACAGCCAGATGCATGCATGGACTGGGAGCGTGCGAGCAAAGCGCGCTTGCACACACACACACACACACACACACACACAAACTGGTAGGGAAGGTAAGTGAAAGCCACCCCTGCTATGAGGTAAATCCAGATCAGGAAACTAGTTCTACAGGAAAACTAGAACTATACGTTATTGAGACAAGCTGCAATAACCAAATCTTGAAAGTCTGATTATGCTTTTCCCCTGCACCTTCTTATATCCCAGTGAATAATGGAGAGGCCGGCCTGAGTCTTTTTGAGTACTATTCCCTGCTGCCTACATTACTCATCCAGATTCTGAATATTCATTCCTGGATCTCTACAATGAGGCAGAGAGAGATTTCACCCTTCCCATTTGCAACTGAACAGTACACCTGAAGTGACTTCAAAAGCCTCACAACCTTGTGTGCTTACTGATCATGTTTTGTGGCCTAGTCTCAAAGAGAACCTGCCAACATGAGAGTCCTCTGGCCAAGCTACAACTGATGCAATGGATTATTATTCTGTGACAGCCTATCTCACTGGAGAAACATAAGGCCTTCTGAAACAATTCACATTTCATCAGTTTACTGAAAACTTTCAAGAAAGAGGTGCTCTCTGGAGGGTCTCTGTCAGGCAGTTATTCTAAAATACCAGCAACCACCACAAAAAAGCAGTAGTTTTTAACTTCAGTGCCCTGAGCCTCTCAGAATATGTATGATTGCAAAGAATTTCTCACTAGCTATTCTGGATTGGGTTGATACTGGCTGGAATGTCTCTTCGCAATTCTACCATCAGGCAGACGACATCAAAGCATAGCCAGCCGAACAAATAGGTTTAAAAATAGTTTCTATCCTTGGGCTATCAGACTCTTAAACACAATCACAATCACTCCACACACACCTGGAAACATATGACTAGTTTTTCTTTTTCTTTCTTTTTCTCCCCCCCCTCCCAATTACTTGCATAGTGGTTCTTTATACTATTTATGTTGTTTGTATTTATTGTCCTGGGTTGCACCAGTGAGGCTAAAACCAATTTCGTTGTATACATGAGGTACAATGACAATAAAGGCTGTACAGTATAAATGGAATGGATGGTCCAGGTGCCAAGGCGTAAAGGACTTTATAGGTGAAAACAACACCTTCAAATCTACCCAGAACCTAATCAGTAGCCAGTGTAGCACTTACAAAATTGGCATTGCATTCTCCCAGTGATGAGAGCCAGAATGCACATGAGCTCTTCTGTTCTAGATCAGTTGTTGTTTCTGAATAGCCTTTTAAATGCGGCTTCATGTGAAGCATATTGCAGTACTTAAGCCAGGTAGTAATGAGAAATGAGGTACTGTAGCCAGGTCCTCTTACCGAGGTAGAGCCACAATTGGTTCAGCAGCTGCAATTAGACACAGGTCTCTGTGACTACGGTTCCTACCTACTGAGCATGAGTCCAGAAGGACCCCCAAATCATGAACCTGCTCCTTCGCAGGTATTGCTGGCTGTCAAGAAGCAACCCTGGCAGTAACAGAGAGACCAGATGGAGCAACACCTATGGGGGTTAATTTCAGTCTCTCTCTCTCTCTCTCTCATCCAAACTCTTGATAACTTCCAGGCACTGGGAAATAACAACAGCCTCTCCCATACAGCCCAAGTTAGTAATGTATCATTGATGATACTGTACCTCACACTGATGATCCCCCTCAGTGGTTTCTTATACCTGATAAATAGGAGAGAATGAGAACTGACTCCTTTGGCACTCCCTATACCAGGGGTCATCAAGTTAATTTGATTTCCTGATAACAGATGGAAGCTGCTCACCATGGTTGATAGTATCAAAAGATCTCTATTGCACCTCATGACCAAAGCACCATGTTTTGATGTGAGCCAAAGAAATTTGCATCTTCTTTTTAATTGTTCAAATCTCATTGGATTATTGCCTTGATGACATCACAAACTGTTCTTTCCATCCCAGTGTGTCCTTCTACAGTACTAAGCTTATTGCAGAATTCAACAATGACTACGTGGTTAGAAATTATATGGCCTAAAAAGAAATGTTAGATGCAAACTTAGGCTGGTGGGTCCCAGTTCTGGCATCCTTGTACATGCATTAGAATGGCCCTAATGTAAAAATGGGCTGTGGTGGCTCAGTGGCTAAGACACTGAGCTTGTCAATCAGAAGGTCAGCAGTTTAGCGGTTTGAATCCCTAGTGCCACGTAATGGAGTGAGCTCCCATTACTTGTCCCACCTTCTGCCAACCTAGCAGTTTGAAAGCACGTAAAAATGAAAGTAGAAAAATAGGGACCACTTTGGTGGATGGTAATAGCACTTTGGCATTGAGTCATGCTGGCCACATGACCATGAGAAGTCTTTGGACAGTGCTGGCTCTTTGGCTTAGAAATGGAGATGAGCACTGCCCCTAGAACCGGAAACGACTAGCACACATGTGTGGGGAAACCTTTACTTTTAATGTAGAAAAAGTTTAAAAATGTAAAAAGGGGGAAAGAAAATAGGAAAGGCTTAGTTAACGTTTTCCCCATTGGCTTGTTGAATGCTATAAGCCAACCGTGCGCTTGGTACTTTTCTTCAAAAAGTCACAGATTAGATGGTACAAAACAACTCCCTACTGAAGAAAGAAGTCAGTTTCAAGGAAGGCCAGTCAGCAGTACCTTATCCTTCACCATCAAATAGAAAAATGTATCAGCCATCTCTGAAGGATTCTCTACATTGCTTTTTAAAAATTTATAAATACCACAGTCTTTGATCCGATCCCTAGAGCCAGAGTCGAGGGAGAAGAACTGAATCTTCTATTGATGGATACCTTTTGCTGCTGATCATAACAAAATACAAACCCAATGGGATGCCCGCTTGCTACAGTGTTCCACTTTCATCCATAATCCACATCCACATAAGAGTGAAGCAAGGTTGCTTTTGACATCACTTTCACTTTCTGTTCTTATTCAATTTACTTTACAAAAGATTGTCCTTTGATATTCAGAATGGGACAGGTATCCTCCTCTCCTAATACTAGCAGAGATTAACTGGAATCTCCTGCTCTTCATCCTTTATTGTAGCTAGGAAAAAGCTACTTTTTTTTAAACTACCTGCAGTTTTTAGAAGTGGTTTGCCATTGCCTGCTTCCTTAGTCTGAGAGAAAATAATTGACCCAAGATCACCCAGCTAGCTTTGTTTCTTCTAGACTAGAATTCATGGTCTCTGCTTTCTAGACTGGTGCCTTAACCATTACATCAAACTAGATATAGTGCTCAACTATTACAGAACTAATCACCTTTTCTAAAAGGCCTGTTATTCACTGCCATTCTTGGAAATTTAATGGCTTTAGCACTGATCAAAACAAACTTTTTAAATATTTGGGTATGTCTTTCCAACTTCAGCATCCTGGAATCAAAAGCAAAGGAAGGTCACCATTAGGGCTCATAAATGCAATTTGCCTTTCATTAATTGTAATGGCAATAACCACATTCCAGCCACAATAAAAAATAATTGAGAGCCAATGACATTAGCCACCTGCTAAACAGGGTACATATTTATTGTCATAACTTAACAGTCCATAGAAGTAGCTCAACCTAATTTTTTGAGAACTTGATGCAAGTATCCCAGCGCATATCAAAAACCCTGCTGGGACTACAATCTGGCCTTATTTCTGTAAAGATTGAAATGAAGCTTTGCCATTCAAGTATTGAATTAAATTATTTTGTTTTGTTTTGGCTGTACTTTGGCTTTTCTGATTTATATGCTCATGGTAGAAGGCATCATTATCATCATCACATATTTAAAACATGGTATCACTCCATCATCTGATTTCATTTGCCTATGAGAGACTATTGTCGTTTGAGTTGAAACCAACAGTGTTCTTGACACAGATATCGGTCACAAGTTAAGCAAAACTGTTTCTATATGGAGTAGGCTTCTTTGCGAGACTTTTCTCCCTTGCCATGTATTTAGCCAACATTCATAGTCCAATCCACAGGAGAGGTTTCACTTTTTGTCTGTCAATGTTTTTCCATCTTCACTGTTAGAAAGGAGATTAAGTAACATCCCTGTTCCTGAACACACACACACACACACACACACACACACACACGTTGTATTTGTGCTGATAAATAATATATATATAGTGTCACAACCCCTGGTATGCCCCAATTATGGGAGGAAGCTAACTGCTTCCATTATCTGTCTATCGGCTCGTCACAAGAGACCATCACGACAGAAACCCAATATTTTTACTGTTGCCTTTGTTACATTTGTTTGTATGTATGTATGTGTGTGTATGTATATGTGTGTATATATATATATATATATATATATATATATATATATATATATATATATGTATGTATGTATGTATGTATGTATGTATGTATGTATGTATGTATGTATGTATGTATGTATATGTATATGTATATGTATATGTATATGTATATGTATATGTATATGTATATGTATATGTATATGTATATGTATATGTATATGTATATGTATATGTATATGTATATGTATATGTATATGTATATGTATATGTATCTTTCCAACTTTATATATATATCCTATTTCCCTGGCTTAGCTGATAAAGGAGGAGAGCCTGTGGCTTAGTGGCTAATACAACTGCTTAATATGTAGTACAGCCCAGGTTGAATTCCCAGTAAGGGTATGGCTAGCTGATGAGAGCTAAATAGCTTGAAATAGATCTATACTAGTCTCCCTTTACTTATTTATCAACACACACACACACACACTGTATATATAACTATCTGTTATGCACTTCTGAAATGTCCTTTCTTATAGTATGGCAAGTGAACCTAATCATGCCTTTCTTAATTCCATTCTTGTACTAGTTCAGACGATGAGATTAGTATTTTGCTGTTAGCTGGCAATTCACCAAATATCTCCAGAAGCGTGGCTCAGGGCTGTCTTAATGCATGGGCCTGATGAGACTGGGCCATGGGCCCCATGTGCATAGGGGTCCCATACTAATCTGTGTATGTTAACCCTTCAATGTACCTTGTGTCATATAAATACAGCAACTGTATGGCTTACTGAGTATTATTGTGTTTTTCAACACCGATTTTGTTGGAAGTGCTAATAAAATAAATATATGCTTAATTTTATCGACCATTTACATTTTTATTCCTATGAGTAGTTGTTGCAGGAGCGCCAGTACACTACTTTCCCTGGGGACGATAATGATGTTAAGATGGCCCTGGCGTGGCTAGAGTCATTTATTGCAGCTGGCATTGCTATTAGATATTCATTTTTTATCAATATTGGTAACTTCAATATTCTTCTGTATAAGCATTTGTCTATATTTTTGGGTTGTCTAAAAAGGTTTTCCCCCCTTCAATATGTCTGTTTTGGTTTTTGACATATAAATCAATTAACATTTTATTTACTTTTTATTTACTTTAGATGCATGGAAATAATGGTTACTTTAAATCAGATCTATCTCACTGATACTTATTGATGCACAACTTAAAGAAGAAAATGAAACCATAGGATATAAATATTAATCATTGAATTATATTAATAAATGGTGTATGAGTTACAGAATTAATATCTATTGATCGTCTTTTAATCATAATCTCTTTGGTATCCTCCCCATTTTAGCACCATAAAAAAAGTCTGAATTCTAATAAAAACTCCTCTGCTAATTATAGGAGTATCAGCAATTTAGGGAAACAGGAGAATAATTTGTCATGCATTTCGATAATGGGAATCTTATAGGTAAAATTTATTCGTGAGTAAACAGGAAAGAACATGACAGTAACATAAGTAAAGCCAAAGTTGAAATGTGAAAATAGAAAGAAAAAAAAGGCAAAGATAATCATAACTCACCACTAACAATGCAAACAAAATGACTCCACAGCTCCAAACATCTGCTTTTCTCCCATCATATTTTTCTCCCTGTGCAATATGGTAATCAAAGAATATTAGAAAAATATTATAATCAGATTAACCTACATTGTATGAAAATTTATTTTCTCCCCAAAGTATGAGTCTTATACTTGACAGTTTTCAAATGCAAAATATTTATCTCTACATAAAACAATTACAGGGTATATTACACCGAAATATAACACTAGCCAAATTAATTCTACCAACAATGCTTACCCACCAAACCTTTCTAACCCTCTCCTTTAATGTACAAGCATACATAGCCCAGGTGAAAATGGACTGCTTACCTGTATTGGTGGTTCTTCAAACTCTTTTTTGTACATTCACACATTTGGGTGATATGCCTACATAGAGTGGAGGACTTGTCAGCAGGAAGATCATTCTCTAGTATGTGTACTCTTGGGTAAAATTCCTACCTGTTCCCTCACTTTCCCTAGAGGAGATACAGCAGTCCAGGGGACATTCAGGCTACCTAAAACTGAGGCACCTGTAGTGGAGAAGGTGGGATTGTAGCATGAATGCACAGATGACAATTAAAAGAACTACAATTCGAAGCATGCAGCTTAATCTTCTTTTTGTTGTCTCTGTGCATCCTCTAAGTGAATGGCTGATTATTTCCTCAGTGGTTAAGGGCAGGAACCCAGTCCCTGCAGAATGGTAGACTCCTCTGATTTGTCCAAGAAGACTTCTGCTCTTTTTGGATATCTAAGCTATAGCATTTTTATACTATGTGATAGCCCTGTAAAGATCAAGCAAAAGGATGTTCACTAGGAAGGCTGTAAATGAAGTTATGGGTTTGATCAAATTGGCACATATCTTTTGAAAAGCATTATTTTGGCTAGTTGGTAATACTGTGAAGAGGTTGCTGATAGCCAGTGAACATCTGAAGTGATATTGGCTGGTTCTTTTTGATATATTTGATACCAGATTGTTTTTTTAAAAAAACCAAAGAATGAAGAAAGAAAGAATCCCAGATTTGCTGGAAGATACAAAATGGTTTCTCTCTACAAAAGGGTGACATTGCTTATGCTTATTGACGCTAAGAGATGAATTGAATGGAATCCTACGATTGCTGTTGCCATTCAAATTGGACAGCCCATTCAGACAATGTGACTATTGGTGAACTATTATTATTTCTCTTTGCTATATGGATTGCCCTTATTATCATACACCCACATGTTTTTCATTCCCAAGATAAAAGGTAGACAGCTTTTAAAAAGAGATGGTTTTAATTGGGCGAGCTTTAAAAAACTACCAAAGAACATGTCTACCAGTACCTATTATTTACTAGCCCAAAGCACAATATTAGCTTTGATTTAGGGACAGTGCTCCTTTGTATTCCAATTGTAGGAGAACAATGATAGGAGAACAATCTCCACCTTCTGCTTATGAGCATCTGACTATGGGTGGGAAATAGACCTTGAACTTAATAAGGCTATTCTTAAATTTTGTAGCAAACTCTTATCCTGGCTCCACATTGTTTGAGGATATGCTCCGGTGTATTGTCTGCATAATTTGGATGGCCTGGTTCTGAAGCAGATTCGAATTCTTGTAGCACCATGGATTCTAGATAACTGATGTGGTACTTCATATAAAAAATATTTGAATCAACCCCCCCCCCCATTCTATTAGTGTTAACTGATATCATAAATACTTGGGCTGCAGAGCTAGAAGCCTTTAGTCAGGTCTGGGAAGCTCATCAACAAAAAAGATAACCATGAGATCCCTTTTAAATTGAGAGGTGCATTCATGGATGGAGATTCTTGAATGAAGGCTTATTTGAGGGGGAAAAACCCAGTTTTGATAGATTCACATATGAAGCGAAACAAATGCTTTCATTCTTAGTGTTCAATACAAAGAGAGGTTCTGCAAGTGAAGAGCTGTAGGATTTATTTCTACTTTGATTGATAAATCAATAAAAATACTTAGAAGAAACATCCTTCAATTTTTGTGCCAATAGCTCTGAAGTAAAGAGAAGGGAATTCAAGTTGCAAGCTGTTTGGGTGGAAGGCAATCATAGATGACATGTAAGTTGTGGAATGTGACCTCAAAGTTATTGTCCTAGAACCCAGAACGATATTCGTCAATGCCAGCACAGTTATGATAAATATCTTCTTTCATAAGAATTTCATAATTAGTCTTTCATAGGAATAATTTCTTCTGCCTTGCTTGGAAAGTATCTGGGATTAACCATAATCTTCATCAATGTCTCCCACTCTTAAAACAAAAAGAATAATGGAAGGCCTGTTCATCTGTGGCAATTTGCAGCCATAGTAAGTATGCATCCCAAAGGGGACATTCTTTGCCATATGCCCTACAGCAGAGCTGTCAAACATGTGGCCCACAAGCCGGATGCGTCACCTGCTAACCACGGCCACCTCCTTTTAGTAAAGGGGAAAAAAGTCACGATACATCATGTGATGACAATGTGACACCGTGAGTTTGACACCCCTGCCCTACAGTATAATCAAATGGGAAGGGAACAGGGAAGTCTCACACCCAGTAAAATCTCCTTCTGAGAAATCTCTGTGCAGTAGATTAAATCTTATACAGATGAAACAAACAAGCAAGAAGTGCTTTTCACTAAAGCATTCAATGAAGAGAAGAACCCAGGCCCTGCTGCAGCAGTCAAGAAAAAAATGGAAGAAACAGGTGAGAACACACCCAAGTGCATGCATGCTGGAGAGTGAGTTTCCTGCACAAAAAAACAACAAAACCACACACACACACTCAGGGCAGGCGCATCCCTCATATGTGTGATACACATAAATCATAAAGAAGAATGCAAATCTAAGTGAGAAGAGAAGTATGGCATATATCTCCCATATGAAAGAATGAACTGGGCATTGTAGCATGCAGCCGGGGGATGAGGAAAGGAGAGGAGGACTAGAAGGGTTTTGATAGAGTGTCTTTCTTCAATCTGTTGGAAGCGAAATGTAACTGGTATGGCAAGCATCAAGAGAATGTTTTTAAAATGGAAATGGAAAGTGGCCGGTGGATAGAATACCTATCAAGCAGACAGGACCCCATATAAATCCTTCAAGAATGGAGTGAGCAAGACTCATATAGCAATCTTCTTGTAGCTCTAAATCACAACTCTGATGCATCAAGTTAAGATTTAGCCTTGTGAAATCTCGAGGATAGCGAGCACTGTGCAGGAAATCAACCTTGAAGCAAATCATTCTCAGTTATAAGTTTCTAGATTGAGTGGAATTTATCTAAAATGGTTAAAAACACCAGAGATCCTTAGGAAAAGATTAACCTGAGTCCACAATTGATTTCATAACCCCCACACTTACTTACCCGGATTACTTCTGGGCAGGCATAATGCGGCGATCTGAAAAATAAAACATGATCCAGTAAATTATTTTTTTTAAAAAAAAATCCTATTTTTGTTTGTACTGGTATGTGCTTTATCTGCAAAAACCACATCCGATAAAATTTCAGAGATGGCATCAGTCATTAAACTCCTGGTTCAGGCCCCTATTTTTGGTTCGGATATCCTGATGTTTTCTAATGGCAGCAAAGCAGTGGTGGGATTCAGCCAGTTCGCACCACTTTGGGAGAATTGGTTGCTAACCTTCTGAGCAGTTTGGTGAACTGGTTGTTGGAAGAAATCATTAGGGCAGAGAACCGGTTGTTAAATTATTTGAATCCCACCACTGCAGCAAGGTCATGAACTGCATGGCTTATTCACCACCTTGTACAGGTGTGTTATTTACATCACATCCTAGCACCGTTCTGCAAGACAGCTTCTCTGTATGGGAGCCAAGAATGCTCTTTAATATAGGCTGGTAAAAACATAATTATCTGACATGCCATCTTACATGTCATAAATTGATAAGTGATCAATTTGTAAATTATAACTGGATATGAATATTAAGGAACTGTTGTCAGAATAGTGAGGTATACTAACATGTCAAGTATTTATTTAGGAAACTGCCAAAACACATTTTTTTCCTTGACGGTTTTAATTTATATATCTATCTCTCTTGCTATATATTATTATATGTTTATTTAATTTGTAGTAATATAATGGTCAAGGCTTGACTGATAAACATGATTGAAAAAATCTATTAACATTTAACTAGCAGCAATTGAACGGATGGCCATCAATCATTTTAATAACTTCCTCTGTTCAAAATATAGTAAACTGAGAGGGAATCTTTTCTATAACCAGAGGTAAATTTTTAGAGTGGATTGTTTTGTTCACTCTAAGAACTGTTGGGAATTTTAGAGACATCGTACAGGTAGTCCTCAAATTATGACCAAAATTAGAAGCATAATTTTCATTGCTAAGCAAGCAGTTGTTAAGTAATGGAATCATGCCCAATTTTATGTCTTTATATGCTACAGTTAGGTGGCTCAGTGGCTAAGATGCTGAGCTTATCGATCAAAAGGTCGGCAGTTCAGCGGTTCAAATCCCTAGCGTCACATAATGGAGTGAGCTCTTGTTACTTGTCCCAGCTTCTGCCAACCTAGCAGTTCAAAAGCATGTAAAAAGGGAAGTAAAAAATAGGAACTACTTTGGTGGGAAGGTAACAGCATTCCTTGCGCCGTTGGCATTTAGTTTGCCAGTCACATGACCATAGAGACGTCTTCAGACAGTGCTGGAGCTTTTGGCTTAGAAACAGAGATGAGTACCACCCCTAGAGCCAGAAACAACTAGTATGCATGTGTGGGGGAACCTTTACCTTATATTACAGTTGTTAAGTGAAATCACTGCAGTTGTTAAGTGAATCATGAAGCCATTAAGCAAATCTCGCTTCTCCAATTGACTTTGCTTGTTGGAAGCTGATCCCACATGACCCTGGGATGTTACAAGAGTCATAAATACAGGCAACTTGCCAAGGGCCAAATTTTGATCATATGACTCTGAGGATGCTACGATGATTGTAAAGTGTGAGCACCTATTATAACTCATTTTTTTCAGGGCTGTTGTACTTTTGGATGGTGACTAAATAGTTATAAGTTAAAGACTAAGTATAACATGACTGTGATTTGTGCTGCTGAATGTCAACTTTTAAAAAGTTTTTGTGACCTTGGATTTTATTAAATATATATAAAAATCACACCTACAAGAAATGTATTTTTTAAAAAACTTATCTGAGCTCTTACTTTTGAAGGAAAAGCAATTGAAAATTCCTCAGGTCAAGACCCTTTAGAACAAACATTATCTTTTTTTGTTTCATAAGATTTCCTGGAATCAAAAGGAATTACAAATAATTCTGTGTGGAAAACTTGAAAATCTGCCCAAGTCTTTCTGATAAAAGTCAAGTGGCTCCAGAGATCAAGCCAGGCCTATGCTATAATTTATAGTTCCAAGATCTACTCTTTTTCCTCAGCTGGCCTGGGGTAAGTGCCTTCTTCCTGCTCACTCCCTGTTGCTGGGTGGTATTCTATAACAAATTTCTTATTTCACCATGAATCAGTTGGGCAGCCATATACATTTTCTAAATACATACATTTAAAAAACTTTACCAATAGCTTTTCTCGTTTTGTTTCAAAGAGTTTGCCTATTCTTATCAGCAACCATTTTTCTCTCAGGTTCCTCCTTGATACCAGTTACCCCTTCACTTTTGTTGCTTTGGTAAGCTGTTCCCGTCCTTTTTATCCCATAATATATGTCTACACATCCCAAATCCAGCTACAGGTCTTGGATTTATTTCATATTACCTCATCAGTTATTATCTATTCATTCATAAATGAAGGGGTGGTTCATTCTAACATCCCTTATGCTAAACAATTTATTCATAGGGAAGCAAATGCACCCTTACTGTACATATTATTAAGAGCACAAACATGAGGATGCAGCTACTTATCTAGAACTAAATCCCACCAAACTTACATAAAATTTACTTTTTATATTTGCCATGCTCTTCATTTTCAGGAAAGTTCCTCTACATGGTCCATCAAAATAATAATGAAAAAATATACAAAGTGGTTTGTCAACAATACAATACAATAGCAGAGTTGGAAGGAACATTGGAGGTCTTCTAGTCCAACCCCCTGCCTAGAAGGAAACCCTATACCATTTCAGACAAATGGCTATCCAGCATCTTCTTAAAGACTTCCAGTGTTGGGGCATTCACAACTTCTGGAGGCAAGCTGTTCCACTGATTAATTGTTCTAACTGTCAGGAAATTTCTCCTCAGTTCTAAGTTGCTTCTCTCCTTGATTAGTTTCCACCCATTGCTTCTTGTTCTACCCTCAGGTGCTTCGGAGAATAGTTTGATTCCCTCTTCTTTGTGGCAACCCCTAGTCCTTCTTTTCATTAAACTAGAAATACCTAGTTCCTGCAACCGATCTTCATATCTTTTAGCTTCCAGTTCCCTAATCATCTTTGTTGCTCTTCTCTGCACTCTTTCTAGAATCTCCACATCTTTTTTACATCATGGCGACCAAAACTGAATGCAATATTCCAAGTGTGGCCTTACCAAGGCATTATAAAGTGGTATTAACACTTCACATGATGTTGATTCTATCCCTCTGTTTATGCAGCCTAGAACTGTATTGGCTTTTTTGGCAGCTGCTGCACACTGCTGGCTCATATTTAACTGGTTGTCCATTAGGACTCCAAGATCCCTCTCACAGTTACTACTATTGAGCAAGGTATCACCTATCTACACAAGATCCAATCTATACAGAATTATACAAAGCAGTTTGTCAACAAGATCCAATATACTATCTGCTGCTGAACTCCCTGTCCAGCAACTAACTGAAACAGTTCTATGAACTACAATATTATGCAACCAAGGGACAACAACATCCTAGAAACTATTGGATTTTTTTCCAATGACAATGATACTCTAGGCCAGAGGGGGTCAAACTGGAGGCCCATGGGCTGGATGCATCACACACAAGCCACGCTCATCCCAGCTCCGCAAAGGCAAAAAACATCACGAGATGTCACATGATGTCACGTGAGGCAATCAAGTTTGTCACCCGTGCTCTAGGCCAAAACTAGATGTGACACAGGAGATTCGCAAAACAAATCAACCCATTTTTTTAAAAAAAATCAAAGCACACATTGCACACACACACACATATATATATATGTATGTATGTATGTATGTGTATGTGTATGTGTATGTGTATGTGTATGTATACATACATACATACATACATAATACATACATACATACATACATCTAAATATGTTCTAACTCTGGAGAAAATATAGATTTGCTTTTTCAGAAATTTAGCTATTGGGGAAAAGGTTTTAAAAATAGCTATACCTAACCCTTAAATTCAAATTATGCTTCCTCAAGATGATTGGAGTATATCTTAAGGATGCACAAAATATTTCAAGATTAAAATGTTCTGCTCCCCAAATTACCTATTCCAAGAGGGAGTAGCATTCCAACAAATTATTCAGATGTATGGAAGTAGGGCAATCCTAGAACTGGCTGTTCTAATGTGTCTTATGCATTGGGGGTATAGATGTTGTGATGTTGAATATTTTTGATCATGCATGCAGCCATTTGTATGGATGAAGAACTAAAACTGGGTCTTACACGTGGTTTCAATGTCTCGCATGTTCAAAAGAATGATATATATGCATACAAACATAACCAGTGCCTTGCTAGATTGAAGCCCTAACCCATCTACTCCAGCAGTCTGTTCTCATAATAATTAACAAACTGCACAAAAAAGTCTACTATTTTTCCAACAGATTTTCTTCAGAAATAGTCACATGCCATCAAAGATAATAGCCACTGATCCCCGTAATTTCCATGAAGTCCAACTCTTTTTTAAAGCTAGTCACAGTGGTAGCACCACATCTCGTGGTAATGAATTCCAAAGTTTAATTATGAGTTGTGTAAAAAAAATTCTTTTGTGATCTTATGCTATTTGTAAAATGTAAGATTTTTATATGTTTGTACAAACAAAAATTTGTTGCTATGTAGCAGTGGGATGCTACTACTCATCATATCCACCAGAGGTGGGTTCCTACCAGTTCGCACCTATTCGGTAGAACTGGTTCATCAAATCTACCGAACCAGTTAGAAGAGGTTCCACCAGTGGACCCGGAAAGCAGGCCACACCTACAGAAGAGGTTCCAAAATTTTTTGAAACCCACCACTGATATCCACCCCCCAAAAAATCATAGACTTGGCCTCAGCTCCATAAACTAGAATTGTAGATTTTTGCTCTAGAGACTTTTCCTGCTGGGCTCTGAAACCACTACTATTGAACTAAGGATGTGAAATCAATCATTTGATTTTCTGACATTTAAAATAGTAACCCAATAGGCAAAATAAAGAAAATAATTTCTATTTTAACATACTAGTTCAAAGCACTAAAAAAAACCGCATTCTGTGGATAATATTTTATAAAAGACTGAGCAGAGAAAAAAGGTAAGTTAACTTGACTACTCAACAGCTCTACTCAACTGTTGTGACAGTAGCATAAGCTTTGCCAATTCAGAGCAGCTATAGAACTTCAGCTTTAATTTAGCTAATTAATTCTAAATGACATTTTTATTCCATTCAGAATAATAGAGTTGTAAGGGAATTTGGAGGTCTTCTAGTCCAATCCCCTGCTCAAGCATGAAACTCTATGCCATTTCAGACAAATAATTGTCCAATCTCTTCTTAAAAACCTCCAGTTTTGGAGCATCCACAACTTCTGGAGGCAAGTTGTTCCACTGATTAATTGTTTTGTCAGGAAACTTCTCCTTAGTTCTAGGTTGATTCTCTCCTTGATTAGTTTCTATCTATTGTTTTTTAACCTGCCTTCAGGTACGGAAAACTCATTTCTATACTGACAGTCACTAAGTAGAGGAAAATCCAACAACAAGCACCAATAATGGCTGTTATCACTAATTATTTAACAAGTATGCATCCAAGGAATGTGGTCCCTTCCTCATTCCTCAAGCCATCACATCTTTTTTGCTATATTTCTAGGCACATTACGTGTGATGTCTTCAAAAATGGGATCACTCAGCAAGACCAAGAAGCAATTTTTATGAGTGGGCTCAGCTCAGGTATGTCAAGAGATATGAGAATTAAGTAAACTTCTTTGAGGGGGAAGTAGCTAATTTGATTCCGAAACTCTAGGTACTCCAAAAATGCTATTATGAAATATAATGTTTTGGTCTCATTCCGTCAGTCTAAGGATAGAATTACATGCCAAACACCGGCTAAGGAAGCAACTGGTACAGTATATTATTGTGGAAAATTGGTAGGCAGGGGACGGATTAATCATCCTCCTGTTTAGACTATTTTCTATGCAAAAGTCTGCCTTTCCAGTCTCCATGTACAGAGAAGGAATTTAAGAAACCACAGTGATACTAGCTGGTCTTAGAGATAAAAGCCTCAGTCACAACTAATCAACTATTCTGTCATAAGGGAAAACGCATTTTAGATTTGGTTCACACCTTATGATATGCTCCCCATGTGATTACTTCAGGACGGCAAGGAGCTTAGGTGATGAACCAACATTCCTAAGCATGAAGCTTAATTGACCTGGAAAAATTTGCTTTCCTACAAGAATTGAGGCACTTACAGGCCAACTGTGCAGAGGAATTAAATCAAGCAGAGTGAATCTGTTTAGCACTTCTGCAACATTAATTGCTGACTGCAAGCTATGCCTGTCAGATATGTGAGACTGAACTCACTACTTTTGGAACCAGAAAAAGGTAAACGTTGCCTCAAGTCAGATTCAATTTCTGGTGAACATATGGACATCTCCATATAGTTGTCTTCACAACAGCAGAGAAGTTGATTGCTCATTGTCCTTTTCCAGGATGTCTTTCTGACTTTCCAGTTTAGCCTCCAGCCTTGGGATTTCCTACTGATCTCATATTCAAGTCCTAATCAATCTGACCCTGCTTAGCTTTTACAAGATCAAAGTTGGCTGAGTGCTACCATCTGCTACAGGAGTTCTTTAAAAATGTTAATTTTCCTACTCATGCAAGCACTACTCTATAAATTCAAACCTTCATTACTCAGTTCTCTTTTCCAACACTTAATAGTGTAATTCATGAAAACTACTGCTATACTTCGGCAACGTGACTTTTTATGCAACCAAAATCTTCTGAAACCCATTCTTTTTCTTTTACATTTTAACGACGACTTTGTAAGAAAGGACTTCAAAATTATTTTATTTTTGTTTTGTTTATAACAACCTCTGAAACCACAGTGTCCCATCTAGCTTTATGCAGAACAAATTAGCATGTGAACTGTTTTGGGCATTCCATTTTAAAAACAAAATACTTTTTCAAGAGAATGAAACTAAAATTGCTCTATGGACAACCACAACAGAGTGGTTGTACCTATTTGGGTGGTTTTTTTGGTAAATTGTCCTGTTATTATTAGCTTGGGCTGAATGGAATGATATATGGGGCAGAATTTTGGAGCAATGAACTGTGCTGGCACAATGGTTAGAATGCAGTATTGCTGGATAATTCTGCTGACTGCCAGCAGTTCAATCCTGACCAACTAAGGGTTAACTCAACTTTCCTCCCTTCTGAGGTTGGTAAAACAAAGACCCAGATTGGGAGAAATATGCTGACTTCGTAAACTGCTTAGAGAGGGTTGTAAAGCACTATGTAGCTGTATGTAGGTCTAAGTGCTGTTGTTGGTATTTAAGTAGCATCAGAGGTGATATTCAGCAGATTCGGACCAGTTCTGGAGAATTTTGAGGTGTTTGGAGAACCGGTAAATACCACCTCTGACTGGCCCCGCCCACATCTATTCTCTGCGTCCCAAGTCCCAGCTGATCGGGAGGAAATGGGGATTTTGCCGTAACCTTCCCCTGGAGTGGGAAGGATTTGGAGATTTTACAGTATCCTTCCCCCTGCCATGCCCACCAAGCCACACCCACATAACCAGTAGTAAAATTTTTTGAATCCTACCACTGAGTAGCATAGGGCTGAATGAAGAGCTATGCAATTGAATAAAAGGGCCACAGTGAAAGACTACTGCATCAAGACTGTTGTGAAGGATCAAAGACCAGATTGGCCTTTATACTGGCCTTTTAATTTGCTAGAGCTGATGACGATGTAGGCATCAGACTTCCAATATGGCCACCCTGCCATTTAAGTTCAAGTATAGTTATTTTAGATGTTGTCTTTTAGCCTTAGATGTAATACAAGGTAATGGAATGTATGGTTGGAGGAAAAGAGGGAGAAAAGGGTATTCTCCTGTCTATCCTCTCTGGTATAATCCAGAGAACAACTTGGTAATGGTTGCCAGGCATTCAGCACATTTAGACACAGCCCTTAGGCATATCCATCGGAAGGCTCTGAAACAGAATTGTCAGCATGGCTACATAAAGTTGGAGTCCCTTCAAACTGTTCATTGCATCCTGGCAACCCATTGCAATTAAATCCTATGCTTTTTCCTCCTTGCTTCCCTCTAATTTTTTGCCTTGAGCCTGACTGGTTGTTCGCTATTGACATAACTGACACCTCAACTCCTAGCCTGGTATTTTTTTAAAGCAAAGAATCAATGATATGCAAAGGAACACCTTACCAAATCTGCCGACATTCCTCATAAATAAATACGATAGGCTTAACAAGTTTTTTTTTAAAAAAAATCTCATAAGGATAAGGAAGCACATCAAGCAGTGCATTAAGTCTTCGGGGCTACGACGACTGCCAGATGCTCCTGATTGGCTGAGACCCGAGCAGCCAATCGGCGGGAGAACGCAGCCTCACCATTGGTCCGCCCGTCTGACAGCTCTATATAAAGAGCTGCCAGATGGCAAATGTTGTTTGGGAGTTGCCTTGCACTTTGCCTTGTTAAAGTTAGAAATAAATGGTTATTCTCACAATCTGCCTTGCTTCAGTTTCTACCTGCCTAGTTCTCCATACAGAGCACAGAGTGCCTTGGGAGAGTCGCATCTGGGAACATCAGATGAGAGAAATCTGATGGACTGAAATAACTGTGATCTAGAGAACTGAAACTGTAGTAATGGAGAAGTAATTGCTTTTTCTTCTTTCTTGTTAGGTAATTTAGGTAGTTTTCATCAATTCATTTACTTTGTTTTTCTACAATATGCTTCCTATTTAGTAACTGCTTCCGAGCCATACAAATACACACATAAAGAGACCAAACGAAACCAGAAATATTTAACTTATCTAACTATAAGTTATTTGGAAGCTGACCTCCTCCTATTTTGAGTGATGATGTGGTGGCGAACTTACAAAAACACTCCCACTCTCTCCTGCTCCCCCTCTTTCACACACAAAAGTGGGAAACCCAGGGCAACAAAACAGCATCTTCTTCAAACCAAACTCTTCAGTTTATGAAAAAAGAGAATTAAGCAGGTGGGAAAACTATTGTTGTTGTTATTAGATTATGGACTAAGGGATCACCAACCGTTCAGACTTCAGGGACCACTAAATTCACAATTTTAAATCCTGTGGACCACTAATATGATCTACCTAATAACTGGCTGGATGGGCATGGCTAGGTGGTCATGTGACTGAGTAGGTGTGGCCAACTCAATGTCATTCACATGGAGAGGTGCCTCACCGGCCTTTACTCGCCCCTCCCAGCCACTCCTCACCTGCCCACCCGGGTTCCTTAGGGCTGCAATAGGAAGCTGTTGTTGGAGCTAAGCAGCCACCATGAGAAAGAGTTGGCAAAACAACTGGCTCAGTTCAAATTCAATCTGACCGAGAAAGAGGTTCAGCAGGAACACCTCATGAGCATAGGTTTTCCAAGCAGAGGGAAGACCACGTATCGGCACCTGGAGGCTCAGCAGGCGAGATGGTCAGCCAGTTCCAGGCCATGATGCAGTTCCCACTGGAACAAGGCCCCTCCAGCTCTTTGCCACCAGCGGTACTTGCCTCCAACCAAAGTCTTGCACCAGGAGGCTGAAGCAGAGCCCAAGTTGGAATTTCTGCCCCCCTCCGACTTGCACAAAAAGACCCTGAAGGGGGAGACTCTCTGCAGCAACACAAATGCTCATTGTACGTATCTGGTCCAGGGGCCGTAGTTTAAGGACCTGTGATGTAGTGCAATATAAGAAATGCAAATAATTTTTCTGCAGACAACAACAATTTTCTCGCAGACCACCAGTGGCTGCTGGACTAGAGTAAGGCATTCACTCAGTTGAAGGGGTGTTTCTGCCTCTGAGGAGTAGTCAATGAATCCTGGGGCTAGCCTGCAACAAATTAAAGCATGTTATATGGAATAGTTTCTCTCAAGGCAATATAACATGGGAAAGTGTACTTCTGAAGTGGAGTAAATCCCTGAAATTGTTTTAATGGTGAGAGGGGGATTAACAGAGGGTGGAATTGTCTGTTTCTGTTCACCAGAAACAGTTGCTGGTCTGTTTTGGCAATTGAGCAGAATACATCCAAAATTATTGCAGATACTTATTAGGACTGTTCTAACTAATTATGTTTGCTCCTGATAAAGGACTGGAGCAGATATACTCTTACAAATCAGCTCCTATCAATCGCCATCATCAAACAAACAAAACAAAAAACAACCCCACCCCCCCACCCCCTAATTCAGTGCTTCTCAATTGCCGACTTTAAGGTATGTGGACTTCGACTCCAAGAATTCCTCAAACAACATGCAGGCTAGAGAATTCAGGGAGTTAAGGCCATTAATCCTGAATCTACTAATGTTGAAAAACACTGTTCTAATAACACTAGTCTACAAGGAGAAAGCCTTGGAAATGAAAGTAGCTAAATTTTACCAGAATTGGTAAAATTCTGGTAAACTAATAAAAGAAAATTAAGTCCTGAGTATTAATTGGCTCCAGTTTCCAAGACACAGCTTCAGGTCAAAATTGCATCAAAATAATTCAAAATTACAAGGGGAATACGCAATTATGGTCTATACCAGGGGTAGTCAACATTTTTATACCTACCACCCACTTTTGTATCTCTGTTAGTAGTAAAAATTTCTAACCGCCCACTGGTTCCACAGTAATGGTGATTTTATGAAAACCAAATGAAAATGTTTTTAAATAATGCTATGACATTTTTTTAAAAAGTCAATTAAGTTTTTTAAAAAAGGAAAGTGCTTCAGTATCGGACAAAACCCCTACCGCCCATCATGAAAACTGGAACATCCACTTTTCTGCAAATGTGATATAGCAATGAGGATGGTGCCACATCAATCATTATAAATGTATCTTTTTATTGATACCAATAACGTAATTTTCATTCATTTATTTGTATTTTATGTAACATTTTCATGCTTTTTGCATGAAATCAGATTAAACAAGGTTCCATCTTTATTCGGTCACTAAACTGTGTTTTTTGGTTTTTCTCTTGTGAACTGCAGTAGGATCCTCCCTAGGGAGATTCTAGCGGTAATTGGCAAGTATGGACAGAATCCATTTCTCTTGGTATCTTTTCTCCATGCCTGCAATATCCTGGTGGAATCACTCCACATGCTCATCACTCACTGCCCCACAGTTCCAAGGGAAATAGTCTAAATGCGAGCATAAGAAGTGAATTTTCAGTGACATGTTTGCACCAAGTGCTTTATAGGACCTAAGCAAATTTTCCACGTCTTTTTCAAAGTCATCTGCCTTGCTGTTCTCAAAGTGAAAATACATTTATACACTTGTGGTACATTTTCATTGTTCTACTGTACTTTGTCAAGAAGTCAGAAGGCATCATGATTATATTAGACGCCTCCATCCCTTGTAGGCAAATATATTCGCCTGTGTATAAATCTTTATTGTGAAATATCTTGAAAACTTTATCCAATCAGCACCTTTATCATCTTGTTCATTATCACTTGTTTTTTAATTCATTTAATCAAAATATGTAAAATTTACATTTTATCACGGAGGTTGTTAATTTCCCAAAATTTGTAGACCAGTGTAATTGAGATTCTTTCCACATAAACTGCATGTAGTTTCATGGTGTAAAGTAAAGCTTATTTAAACTCCTAACCTTATGTAAAGTTAAAGCTCTCTTATCAACCCACATCAGGTTTAGCATGCAGCAATTTCTGTAATTCATGAAGTCTATTTTTCTATAATAGTAAAAGAATGGAAGCAACTGTAACTACGTGAAATAAACAACTAAATATATAAAGATAAGGAAAGCTAATTTCCAAGACAGTAACTGAAACAATGAGGCAGCAAAGAAAGCTCTCTCTTTTTATAATTTGCAGAGATTTCATTATTGAAAGGAAATTTGTATCCCTTCAATCAATTGACAAGGGGTGCAACTTTTTAGGAAATTCTGCTACATAAAAGAGTTTCTATATCTAATGTATCAAATATTCATGAATTTGGTTTTCCTTCTCTAACTGAATTGATAGGAGCCCTCACAGTAAATCTGCATAAATGCTAATTTTTCTTGGTTTTCGACTCATTATTTTCCCATTAAATTGAAGCTTTGTAAATTTCCAAGAAATCTAAATCAGCCAGAAAGTAAACTAATTTTCTCTGAAAACACTTAAACATATCAGCTACAATTTATTTTCTCTTTTTTATCTTCTTATCCTTTCTCTCCCATACATGCTTACTGCTCTGCCATAGAACTCCATATTTCCCTTTATGCTAAAAGGTGAAATATTTATACAATCTGAAGAAAAATCAGTTTCTGCAGCAGATTCTTCTTTCAATTGTTATAGTGTACTGAATTTTGTATGAAAAGGTCAGTTAATTTTATGCTTGTAATATCAATATTCTAAATTGTAACTGATATTGATAGAATATATCTTTTCTCTGTTGCCAATACCCAAATTATCTAAACAATAGAATGTTAATAGCTGTAATTAACACTGTACAAATATAATTGTCCTGAAACAATATAATGTATTGTATTACAATTTATAACAATATAATAAAAAGGGCAAAAAACCTCTTCCTTGTATGCTAAGGTTTTAGAAGATCAATTTGAGATAATTAAATAATAAAATAACTGGATTATCTTTTTTTTCTTTGAAAACATTTTGCTTCTTATCTAAAAAGCTTCTTCAGTTCTAACTCCCCTGTGTGTAGTTCAGCATATAATCAAATGAGCACACCATTTCAATGAACCTAGTATTATATTGTCATTCAAATCCATACATATGGATATTGCGTGTGCATACATGCATACATGTGAAAAGCCCTGTTTTATAAATAAGTAGAGTTAAGGATACATAACAGCCTTCATATGAAAAATGGAGAGAAAAATATATGCCATGTTCACAG
This sequence comes from Thamnophis sirtalis, assembly GCF_051295495.1. Lineage (NCBI taxonomy): Eukaryota > Metazoa > Chordata > Lepidosauria > Squamata > Natricidae > Thamnophis > Thamnophis sirtalis. Next base: position 76,152,973 of record NW_028261381.1, on the reverse strand, counting down.
AATAAGTTAAATAAGCAAAAATTTTATACCATGCCATCAGAAATGAATAGATTCTTCTGGAGATGAATATCCCGAAGAGACAAGTCAAACTGATTGTAAAAGCATGTCCACACTATACTTTTTATGAGAAGTTAATAAATGTAATAACGGTCTGTCTGCTATTAAACCCAGTGAGGCAGCTACCTGAAGAGCTACCTCAAGAGTTAAGCCAAGCAATATTATTAAAGGACATATTTGTCAATGCAACAAAGGTTTGTCTGGCATTATTCCACAGATGTTCTGAGACATGCTGTCCAATCATCCAACTATAATTCTAGTCCCTTTGATACATAAAATGGAGGAAGACACGTTATGCTTTAATCTTTGCTTCAAGCAGTAAAATGTCGTGGACCAATCTTACATAGATGTGAACTTGTTAAATTTTTGAGTTTTTTTTAAAAACTATTTATAACAATTCCTAGTATGGAAGGGAGGTAGAATTAATAATAGAAGACCCATCAAGGTTATCTAAGGTAGTACTGAATATAATATTCTTGATGATATTCTGGAATGGGCCGCCTACAGCACTTAGCTGTAGGCCCCCCGTTCCCCATAAATTGCATCAACAAATATTGGCAGTAAACTACAAATTTCTTTCTGTTTGCCAGTATAAACAAACAGGCAACAGGAATGTAAATCATTTCATGCATGTGCAACCTTCCACGTGTCCCATTTTGGGCCTATTAGGCCTTCCTGTAGCCTCTTGGGACTAAAAATTGGCTGCGGGGGTGGTGGTACCCGAAAATCAACTGACTGGTGAGAGGCGCACGTGCATGCACGGTGGAGCTGAGCTGGGGTAACGGCTTGCGTGCCTGCAGAAAGGGTTATGCATGCCACCTGTGGCACGTGTGCCATAGGTTCGCCATCATCGGAATAAGGGTTGTAGTAAACTGAACTTGCATTAAAGCAGAGTCTCTTAACAGAAGGGGAAGTTCTCTTTGGACTCTGGATTTCCCCTTGTAATAAACCAGAGGGCTTTAGCTAGCAACAGAAAGCATCATAAATGTGTCTTGCAGTGGAGAAGCAACTCCTGGACAAATGGAAGTGCCTTCTCAGAATTAAATTGCCTTGAGTTTTCTTTGCCTGGCAGGCAAGTCAGTTAATGAAGAAATCTGAACCAATAAAAGCTGCATTATTTCAATTCCCCAGTTCTATTTACTCTGTGCTATTTGCTCATGGTTGTCCTTGGAGTTTGAAGAAAGGCAAGACCTGCCAAATTATCCCTACGCTTCAGAAAATAATTTTCCAGTTTGCTAATATGGCCTCTACCTCCCAACCAACCTTAAATATAGAAGATTAAAGGTTTTGTCATATTTGTTTGTAGACAGGATCTGTTATAACTTTTATAACTATTTCCCCTTCTCATAAAAATGAGAGTAATAAAGAATTTTTCTAATGGAAAATTTATTGCAAAGCCCCATGTACTGTCAGTTAGTGAAAAATAATCTCAATGAAACAGCTCACAGCCAGTCTATTGCTTACCATTACTATTCCTTATTTTGAGGATAGATGGTCCACGACTTACAGGTATTCATTTAGTGACTGTTCAAAGCAGTGGTGGATTGTAGGTGGTACGCCCTGGTACGGGCATACTGGAGCCTGCCCGGAGCACTGGATACTGTTCCGGTATGGTGCTCCAGAGGGTCCACCCACCTGCCCGAGGTCCTTACCAGTCTTTTAAGTCTTTGGCACTTCCATGCACGTGCATGTGCACGGCGCATATAGCGCCTGCACAACGCTCCGCTGAGCAGCTGGAACATCGTGGAGGCTTGCAGAATTGGTAAGACGCATGTGTCCATGTGGACGCCACGGGCCCGGATCCGGAACCCACTACTGGTTCAAAGTTACAATGACACTTTAAAAAGTGACTTGTGATGGGATCCGGAACCCACTACTGGTTCAAAGTTACAATGACACTTTAAAAAGTGACTTGTGATGGGTTCTTGCACTTACTATCATTGCAGCATCCCCATGGCCATGCCATAAAAAATTCAGGTGCTTGGCAACTGGCATGCATTTACAATGGTTGCAGCATCCTGGAGTCACATCAGCACTATTTGTGGCCATACAGTAAGTCATGTAAAGAAAATAAATAAAACCATTAAAAATTGAGAAATGGAATGTTCTTTGGGTTTTTAAGTGAGAAACTCCATAAAGTTAATATTAAAGATCTTACAGAAGCTATCAAAGCTGGGTGATCTAAGAAACCAATATTAGTTGAGTGATACGATGGACAAAGCTTCAGATTACTACTTTGATGCTGCATCAATGCAGGGTGTCTATTTCACTGGAGCATCAAACCTTCTGATTTCTTAGCACAATTAACTAGAGGCTCCGCTCATGATTATCAATGGTACACATCCAATTTTATTACCTTAGAGATTTCAGTTCAGAAATGCTAGAAATAAACTACTGAGCATATTCTGAGAAGAACACGAGTTATAATGCGGAGAAGCACAACCCATGATCCCAGCACTGAGTAGCAATGTTTTGGTACAATGAGCAGATATAGACTGAGTCACCATTTTACAACTAAGGTTTGACTGATACAAAGAGATATACTGCATGCTGCAAATATGTGAAAAGATTGAAATAGATTCAAATAATTTAACTGGTTCTCTGCCCTAATGATTGGCTTGGTGGGCATGGCTGGGAGGCCATGTGACTGGGTGGGCATGATCAACTCCACATCGCTCATGTTGAGGGGTACTTCACCTCATCCGGCCTCTCATGACTGTGGGGATGCTGCAACGGTCGTAAGTGTGAAAGAGGGTCAGAAATAATTTTTTCCACTGCCATTTAACTTTGAATGGTCACTAAATGAACTGTTGTAAGTCAAGGATCACTGTACAAAAATACAAAAAGCTTCTTTGCTTGCAAAAAGCTACCCTAAATACCAATCATTAGATTAGAAATGGGGGAATGCACACTGAAGATCAATGGCAGTCACAGCCACCATGGAAACCTAAACCATTCTGTCTGAATGCCTTCCTTTTCATCAGCAATACCTTCAACCCAGAGTTATAAATCAGGCAGGGTGCCAGAGCACCTTGAGGAATTAAAATAGTTAAAATGAAATGATAACTATCATCAGCCAACTCTTGCTCAAAAAGTGAAACCCTTTAGCCGAGAATTCATTTAAGCTCTCCAGAAAGTGGGTGGGCACACATGGCTGAGCAAAAGAGATAAATTAATGACGTATATAGGGGACCCAGATTCAAGTCTCTGACCTCCGAAGCTTGTCAGGATCACAATAAAATTAGTACCTGCCACAGATATCCAAATAAACCTCAAGCCTGGTGCCATGTTACTAAGCCTTATTATCATATATATGAAAGAAAACTAAAATAAATTGGAGGGAGGATCCATACCCCTACCTCCTATTTTTTTTAAAAAATTTTTAGTATCAATAAGCAATCACATGCACTCCGAACCAATGCAAGAGAGTCCTCTCCCAAAGGTGCTTTTTCAAGAGGCAAGAGGACTTTCATGGGACAATCATGACCTGGATGACTGAAGAATCCCTATAGGCAAGAGACTCCTGTGCACCCTTTCCCATCCAGGAAAGCAATCCTTAGATCTATTTGCACCACTTTAAGATACCAGCTGGTCTCACTCACCTCACAAGATATCCTAAGGAAATCATCTAGATTTAAGGAAAAATCACATGCCCCCAGAAAGGCAGTAAATCAGACAGAGTGCCAAGCTTGCATCCTGCCTCTTGAAAGTACACTCCAAAAGGACAGTGCCAGGAACCAGTAAAGCAGTGTAAAAAAGATTAAAACAACACTTCCCCTTTAAGAAAGTAAAAAAAAAAACTGGAGAAACTCAGGCTACAGAAAGTCTGGGTGTACTGCTGAGAACCATTAGCTGTTACAATGTAACAAGGCTTAACTGCACAGGCAATTTCTGAAAACACTTAAGCAGGGCAATAAAGATAAGGATTAGGCTAGAAACAACACACATAGGCACACCAGAATGTCTCCTTCCTGCCTTCTTGGCAGAAATAACTCTGTACGGTAGGAAAAACAAAAGGTTTCTTCCAACAGCTGGTTCACTGAACTACTCAGAAAGTTAGCTAATGGTTTCGAACTGGTGAGAACTGGCTGAATCCCACCAGTGCATACTATCAGGCAAGTGGAAACAGAACAGACCAATAACTGCTCTATTTGAACTTTCAGATGGTAGGTGGGAAGAAGAGTAGAAGATAATTACTCAGTTACAAAGATTTTTGCAGCAAAACAAACATACACAGAAGAGGTTCAGAGTGAAATAAATTTTTATGCTTTTAGACTAGCCCCTTTAATTAAATCAGGGTTGAGGAGTGATGGCCTTTTTGTGACTTGTAGACTTCACCTCCCAGAATTCCTGAGCCAGCATGTTCAGAAGTCATAAAGGGGCCATCATTCCCCCACTTCTGAATTGCATCATAAGCTTTTCTGGATAAAGCCTACTTCAAGTGAATTCATACAAAAATGATTCTCTATACTTATGCATAATGCATATCCTATTCACTTAAAGTACCATCAATCTTTAAGTGCTTTGTTTTGATAGCTACTAAGAGAACTTTTCCACACCTGTTCTCTTGCATCCAATCCAGCTCCTTCACAATTAACTTATAAATAAGTGTAACATGAGACCCCCAAATATGTTAAAAGATTACATATAACACTTGAAGACTTTCAAAGACATTCATAAACACTAATTATTCATGTGGCAGAAGGCAATGGCTGTTAAATGCATGACAGCCAAATAACCATATTAACTATATTTAATTAATGTAGACAAAGTAACAGAATCATGCAGCAGGATTGACCTATTAGGCCACCAAATCCAATTCCTACCTCAGTTCAGGAATCCTAATGAATGTGTTTTGACAAATGTCTTACAAGCCTTTGCTTGATCATCTCCAAGTCAAGCTCTCCACATCCTGAGATTCCATAGTCATACTACTCTCTCTGTTATGGTTTATTACAATACAGGTAGTTCTCGACTTACAACAGTCCCTTTAGTGACTGTTCAAAGTTACAACGGCTCTGAAAAATGTGACTTATGACCATTTTTCAAAGTTACGACCATTGCAGCATCCTCATGATCCTGTGGTCAAAATTCAAATGCTTGGCAACTGGTTCATATTTACGACTGTTGCTGTGTTCCAAAGTCATCTGATCACCTTTTATGACCTTCTGATAAGCAAAGTCAATGGGGAAGCCATTCAACAACTGGTTACTAATTTATCAACTACAGTGATTCACTCAACAACTGTGGCAAGAAAGGTCATAAAATGAAGCAAAACTCACTTAACAAATATCTCACTTAATAATAGGAATTTTGGGCGCAATTGTGGTCATAAGTCAAGGACTATCTGTAAATGAGAATCCCACATTCAGATTGTAATGCAAAATAATTATAAAAAAAATGGGCATACATGAAGAGGAAATTTACTTTGGAATAGTGTCTATAGTTGGAACCAGAAAACAACTGTTTAGTGGACCTCATTTGAGTAAATTTTGGAAGTAAATTTGGGGGCTCTATTATAGGGGTATCAAAATGGTGACCACCCAGCTAAATGCATATGCGTAGCTACCAATGTTCCCTCTAATTTTTTTTCAGTGTGAGCGGAAAAGTATAGTGTTTGAGCGGCACATTTTCATGCCTGAGCACTTGACTTTTTTTCACAGATGTCACCCAAGACAACAACAAAATCAGTGTTATTTGAAACTCAAAGTTATTTTTATTCAAGGGATCCACTTAATTAAAAAATGTTATATAAGATCAGTATCACTTATAATACTGCAAGTCTGCAATATTAAAATACTTGTATAGGGGATCCCCTGGATTCCCCAAAGAGCTCAAATCACAACCAGTATGCCACCTTCTTGGTCTATTGCTTTTATTTTCATTGAGTTTTTAAAAATGAACATTATTTCATCCTTTTTTCTTTATTTTTGATTGGTATCTGCAATTTGTGTTAATTCTGTTCATACATATAATATAAATGAAAAACCCAGCTCTCTTAAAAATCTTTTAAATTCTTTGTGGTGCTCTCTTTTAGAATTGGCCTACTAATATTTCTGTTCCCCCAACTAATGTCAGGCAGAGTTGACTGAAAAAGTAATTTTTCATGAAGGGACATTTTCCTACTATTTATGAATAATAGTTCATATTTATATCTCCTAGCTTCAGCAGAGGATGACCAATTATTCTAAAGCTATTATTGTTGCTTGTATCTCCTAATTTCAATATTTGTCTTGACACTCAGTACATCTTGCAACTATTTGCAATTGGCAAATAAATACGGTAAGTGATTATGCTTTTTAAAGACATTTAAGTAATTGATAGTAATTAGTATTTTGCATGTTATGCACAAAAACTGAGTATTCCATAATGGGGGAGACACTCCTCAAAACACAGCAGGAACAAAAAAGATAACATTCCTTCCCTCTCTCCTAAAAATCTTTCAACTGGAAAGTTCACAATAATTACATGCACTAACCTCTTAAAGGAACCATTCCAAATACCCGTTTTTTACCGTTTTACTGAAATGTGAAAACTCAAGATAAATGTTTTTAATTCATTGCTAAGGAGGGAGGGGGCAGGGGGTGTTTATTGTTTATTAGTTTATTGAGGGCTCCAGACCATCACCCTCTGTCTTGAAAGAAGCATGATCTCACACCCACTAAAATCTCCCCCTCCCGCCTCAGTGCATACTGGCAATATCCCTTTCCGCAGCCACTTTTCCTCCTCCTTCCCCAAGATTCAGCCACCAACACTAAGAGGAACAAGGAAAAAGGCGCCTTCTCCGCCCTGTGCCCCATACCACTGTACGCCGAAAGCCAGCCGGAATCCACCAAAGCGGCCAGTTAATGAGCTTCTCCACTTCAGTCAAGTGAAGCCTTTGCCAGGAGGGGGTGGGCAATCCAATCTCAATTGCAGCCAACAGCCATCGCTCGTTCCCCGCTGGCTCTAGATTGCCCTGGGAACCAGCAAGCGTGAGCAAGAGAGGACGGGAGACACCCGATTTCTCTCCCCTGCCGCCCAAGTCCGGATGCACAACCAACCACAGACCAAAACTTTCTCTGCCTCCGCCCCGAGAGTGGAGAGGTATAACTTCTGTGACAGAAATCAGCCTGGGTGCTCCGCAGCTTGGAGCAGAATCGGCAGGGACTCCAGCTGTTATGCAAAGAAGGCCCAGGAGCGTGAAAGTTAGCGCCGGGAGTGGAGAGTGGCCTCTCATCTAACGGGAAGCATGACATTGAAAATCACCGCGCAGCAGTTGGAAACTGCTGCGTGGTGTTTTCATGTTATGTGTGCGGCTGCGCAGGCGTGCAGCTTAGAGGGAACATTGGTACCTACCACTAACCCTGGCCCTGCAAAGGCAAAGACGTGATCGAATTTGACACCCATGTTCTAATACAATAGAGTATTAACAGACAGCATATTTGAAAGATTCCTGATTGCCATAAAAATATATTTTCTTTAATTTGGGTTCAGTTTGCAAATCTGTGTATGAATTTTACACAACTCTGCATATATTAGCTTTGTAGAGGTCTCTTAAGATCTGGCTCTTCATCCAGGAATTCAGCTAAGATAAAAGTGAGCCCAGCAGAGGGAAGTCAATCAGATGTTGCGATGATTTGCTTGGGATATATGTCATTGTTGTGGGTTTGGTTTATTTTATTAATTCTGCTTTTATTTAATATTATTGTGAGCCATCTAGGAGTAACTATATATAAGGAAGACAGCCATGTAAATTCTAAATAATGTAATTATTTTTTTTAAAGGTGTGGAAATTTCTATTCTGAGCTATTCTATTATTGGAGCTAGCAGCACTAATGCTATTTGAAAAGCTGAAATATTAATTATTATCACTGTCACCAATGATTCTGGTAAAGTTACACTACTACGAAAAAGTGACAAAGAAATTATTGCAGTTTAGATCATTGACATTTTCTGAACTTGCCTGCTTTTAGCCTTCTGCAAATTCAAAAAAAAAAAAAAAAAAAAGGAGGGGGGACTGAATTTACCTCGAAGAGTAAAATTAATATAGTGGTTAGACTGAATTTCAGTGAAAGTAGCAGTAATACCTGTGGACATATCTTTAGCACAGATCAAGAGCAGGGCATTACCTTGACAAAAAGTAAATTGAATTTCTAATAACATTAAGTCATAAGAAGATAGCAGAGAACATTTAGCGGAAAGATTATACATATCGGATGTTAAAAATCTCTCCATATAAACAATGGAAAATCTAGGTCAGTTAATGTTGATAACCAGGAAATACATCCTTCAGTAAGCTTGTTACTAATGTCCTGTAGCTGGTAAATAACTGTGATAAATCAATTTAATGGAAATTTCAGAACTGTACCCAGGAATGGAAATGAATTAATAGTGTCTGTTAAAGAGGCAGGCATAAAGAATAACAATTTGCAGATAAAGTCAAAATGATATGACATACTCCAACAGTAATTTACTTTTCAGACCTTGGATGAAAAGGATCCCACTCCAAATAAGTCATTGCAGTTTTATAGCATGGCATCGCATATTCCTCCTCTCTTACTAGGCCTAGCAGAAGGTCTCAATGTCAATCATGCTGGGCCACGTGCCAAGAGAATTAATGAAGCAGTGTAATAGCTCACACAGAGGCCCAATGATTGCACTTAACGTGGATCTGCAAACGAGGGTTTGCAAAGTTGCTGTTTTGTTTATGACACACATTTCTCTTCTGTTCCACTGATTTCTTTATTAGTGCACTTGAAGAGAGCAACATGAGCCTTTGTTTCTGCTCCAGGCACTAACAGCTGAATTCCAGCACTGCCTATTCACTGTCTGAGATTTAGGAGGGCTGACATGCCAGCTACTGTATTAACTGCTAAGTATTTCTCTGCAAACGTACAAGATAATCTAAAATTGAAAAAGGGAATTCCCCCATAAATAAGGAGGACAGATAATATAATTTTTGAAGTGGGGATATTGAAAAAGGACATTAACTTATAGCTGATCGAGTATGAAATATGGCTTGGAAGAATTATTCTGTGCCCAGATGTTCAAGAGAGCTTTCCTCTCATTTAATAACCCATGGATAGACTTAGATTACAGCTCTCAAAATAATAATTTATTAAATTTGTATGCCTCCTCCTGACACTCAAATATTCTGGGCGGCTTTCAACAAAGTAATTGCAACAAAATAAACAAACATGGAAAAAAATAAGAATAAAAGAGGGAAAGATTCCCATTCTTTGGTTAGCAGGTTGCAGAGGAAAGAGAGTAAAGGTTTTCAAAATGCTAGCAAAAGCTTGGTTTCTAAACACCTATCAAATTAATTCAGAGCACCAAAAAACAGTGGGATATTAGAAGCAGGATAAATACAAGTAAATTTTCCTTCCCCTCACCAGCAATTTGATTAATTGTACTGGACTGCTGAACCAAAGGGGTCTTTGAGCAGAAGAAAAGTAGTCCGCTTACAGTCTTGTAAATCATCCATTTCCCCCATTATTTCCAACCAACCTGAGAGACCAATTGCTTCTATATTATTTATACCGTAAAGGAAATTCTGATCGTGAGGGAGCTCCATAGCAGCGTTTCTCCATCTTGGCAACTTTAGCATATGTGGACTTCAACTCCCAGAATCCCATGGAGATGGCTGGGGAATTCTGGGACTTGAAGTCCACGTATTTTAAAGTTGCCCAGGTTGAGAAATGCTGCTCTATAGTTTACGAATCCCATGTCTTTACACACTCTAAAGACTGGGGAGCAACTCCATCGCAGTTTCAAGTGTTCTTTTTTCATCTTTCTTTTTCAGTAACTGAGGATTGCGGGAGATGTGATGATGCAATCATATCAGCAGATGAAGTGGAAGGGCAATTTTCAAGCCCTGTTAAATCCTGCTGAGAAGAGGGTTTAAAGCTAAAAGAGGCTTAACCCATTTATTTTACTTGGGGTTTTAATGTCACCCTACCTAAAGCAGAATACCATGCTGCTGCTTTTTATCAGTTTGTAACTAAATTTCAAGGATATGCTTTGAAGGGACTCTGAGGACTACATTTTGCCCATGTTCTAATGTGAAGGACATGCATGATCTGAAGGACCCTTTTCTAATATTAATTCTCTTCATGGCCTCAAGGATACTTGAAGGCTTTGTAATACAGCATAAATGAAAGTCAGTTTTCTTTGTGGTCTTTTAATTTTTTAAAGTTCAATATCAATATGCAGAGGTTGTTAACGGAAACATATTTCTACTTTTTATGAATTGAGACCTTGTAATAGAACACATCCAAAGTCATTGGCCATTCTGTCTCCCTTACTGCTCCCATCATAACTGTGCCTTATTCTCTAAGTCAGTGTTTTTCAACCTTGGAACTTTAAGATGTGTGAACTTTAACTCGCATAATTCCATGGGGTAGCTGGTGAATTCTGGGAGTTGAAGTCCAGACTTAAAGTCCAGTCTTAAAGTTGCTCAGGTTGAGAAACACTGCTTTAAACTACCATCAATTACTGATCAACTAAGATCCCTTCCACCTCATCTAACAAAAATAATAAAAGCCAATTGCTAATATCTTTTCTTCTTAGTAATCACACATACCCATTGGTAATTTTGAATTATTTGCACAGTAAATACATTAAATCCTTTTTGAAGGCACATAACAGGGGGCATGATCACAGAAATTGCTTCCTGACAAAATTGAGAAATGTGATTCAGACAATGTCAGCTTTTCTTTGTCATGTTACATATAATAAATGATGGAAAGAAAAAGCTTAAATAGCTTCCCTAATGAAGGGGCCATTCAAATGTGCATTAGTTAGCAGTATTCTACAAATCCAAGTCCCAGATTCCGCACTCCATTTCTGTTTCACAAACTTTCTTCCAATTTAAGAATGTGCAGCTAAGAAAAATAAATTGAACATCAGTAATGAAAATATGTTTTATATATTGACACTTATAACTCATCTCAAGTCAAGATAACTTTTAATGAGCTGATATATTTTACTGACATCTCTCAGATTCCCCAAATTTGTGGCACATAAAAATATTTTTCTTTGGTAAATGCTTCTTAAACCTACAGGAATATAGCAATCACTAATGTTGTTATTTATTCTCTCCAGTAGGTGGTGGCAGCATATAGAAGGTTCCATAAATAGAAAAACCAAACACCATTGAATAGAAACCTGCCACTGAATCTCTAGTCTAAACACTTAGAAAAACATTATTATTTTTAAATCTGGGGACATTTTAATAGCATATTTAACAGTTCCACTTTCCAAGTGTAGGTATTTTAGGGGGATGTTTTCAAGAGCTAAACTGCATGTTTTTAAAAGTTAGTGTTAGGGTGATCATATCACAGCACATACTATATCTTTAAATATAAAAAAGGAAAGGTTTACTTAAAAAGAAAACTTTTATGATATTTGTCCTGTCCCATGCCATTCCATCCTGTCCCACCCCATCCCATCCCACACTATACAGTATCAGACTACATTATACTCTCCTTGCTGGAAAAAAAAGTAAAGGATGAGCAGCTATATAAATGTTTTAAATAAATGAATCATCTGTTTAGTTATGCCATTTTAGCTTTCCTTTTGGAAATACCCAGATTTGGTTAAAAGACGGTGATTATATAAATATGTTAAATAATTAAAATTACATGACAGCAGAGAAGCTACAATGGAAGAACACACATTGTAAGTCCTCCTTCATTCAGCACTGTGGTAACTTTGAATGGTTATTGAATGAAAGGTTGTGAGTCAAGGACTAACTCTCCCTTAGGAGGAATAAAAAGTCCTGAAGAGCTAATGTGCTCATTACAATTTCTTGTTGGATCATGCTACAGATCTATTGACTGGTTCAGAATATGGTTTCCTCTCTTGGTCAATCAGAGACTTCTTGGAAAAAAAATACATTGTGGCTCTTTTTGTTACTTCGCAACGTGTAGTTATTCTACAATTGATTGGCTAAATGCTTTGTGGCCTCATGATTTTGGGACATCATTCTAGCTTATTGATTTAAGTTCTTAATACAACTTACCCACAGCTTGTTTCAAGTAAACTGTCCCCAACTTGCAATGATGCCATCCCAAAGTCTGCTATTCGGATATTGTTCTTTTCATCCAGTAGTAGATTTTCTGGTTTTAAATCCCTGTGGCTGTGAACAAGGGAGCAAAAAGGTGTTAATTCAAAGCAGTTGCTTCTCTTTGCATACAGTAAAGTAGAAGAATAGAATAGAATAGAATAGAATAGAATAATAGTTTATTGACATTTTGAATGTATACTAATCAGCATACATTAAAATGAAATTTCGTTGCATACAGTTGTCAAAGGGTTACCATCTCCAATATATACTACATAAACATGACAAAATAAATAAATACAAAATTATGCCTATCATCTATCTATCTATCTATCTATCTATCTATCTATCTATCTATCTATATCCTTCTATCTATCTATCATATTATATACATATATGTATATATATATTATAATATTTTATATAATTATATTAATAATTATATAAAATATAAACATAGTATTTGTTGTGGCCCAGCAGGAGCCGTTGGAGCTGCCACCAGACTCCGACACCAAGGGGCCCTATGAGTCGGCCTTGGACGATGTGGAGGACCCGGGACAGGGTTCTGACTCTGAGCAGGGCGCAGAGAGACTAGTTGGCCACCAGGTGGCACCTGAGCCTTGGACCAGTGGGGAGGAGACAAGGGAGAGTGATCCAGAAACCAGCAGTGAGTTGTTCCTGGATGCATGCAATCGAAGAGCTACTCGGCATCAAGAACAATTACGCAATTACAGGAGGTAATTGTGCTCAGCTGGTGGTCATGAGGCTCCTCTCCAGACTATAAAAAAGACTGCTTGTGACATGCCCCTCTTGCAGAAGTCAACGCTTTGATTAAAGAGAACGTAACTACCTTGGCAGGCTGGATTGCTGCCAAGGTTTGTCTGAATTGCTGCCAAGGTTTGTCGGACTTGCTGCCAAGGTCCTTATCTGTTGTTTTGCTTGGCTTTCAGCCACCGAGATTCTGGTCTTGCTAATTAAAGTACATTCTAGTTGAGCTTGTCTCGGCTTTCGTTACTGGATGGAGGAGGGGGTCAGAACAGTATTACAATAATATTATATATATTACACATATATTATATGACAAAGATAAACAACACAATCTTGTTCAGATGTATACATGTACATGGCGAGAAAAATGAATCTTGAGAGTTTACCAGACTGATGGCAAAGAGAACAAAGTTGTTACAGATTCTGGTAGTCCAGCTAGAAATACTTCAAAACCTCCTCCCAGAGGGGAGCAACAGAAACATACGGTGAAGTGGGTGAGGGGGATCTCTAACAAAACTTTGAGCTCTAAAGACATAGCACTTATAAGCAGTATCCTGAATAACAGGAAGCAAGATTCCTATAATATTCTTGGCTGTCCTTACCACTCTCTGTATGGACTTTCTATCTGAGGCCCTGCTACCACCAAACCAAACAGTGATGAAGTTTGTTAAAACATGCTCAATCGTAAAAAGTGGCCAGGACAGAAGGAGAGGGATGTGCTCTCCTCATCCAATGCGGGAAATGAAGACACTGGTTAGCACGCTTCACTAAGGAGAGACCAGTTCACATTGTTAGTTATCTGCACCCCCGCAGAACACAGATCATTTAATTTCAAAAGAAGCAATTATATTTACATTTGTCCATTTTGAAAAAATAGAGAAGTCACCCCACTTTTAAACTGAGTGAATATATTAATAGTTCTAACTTGTGATTTTGAAGAAATAATTGCTCTTATTGATGGAAAAAGTGTCTAATGGAAGTAAGTGACCAACAATTTTTTAAAAAGAATTATCTTTCTCCCTTTGCTCCTTTGTTTGTTTGGAATAATAATTAGCTTTTAATGGAATCAGTCTCAAATTTGTTATGGCTTAAATATTGGGAAGAATTTGTAATTTGGCTATTTCATAAAAGTTGACTGAATATATCAAGCTTTTTGATTTGGCAGTCTGAATCTGAACAAAATAAATAAATGAGAAGTTGAAAAACTCCAGACTAAATATTTTATCTCTGTTTATCTTGTTCTACATAAACTATCTGTCCTGGGTCAACAACCCAGGTTAGTTAGGTCCTCTTTCTATTAATTAAAAAGGAGAAGCTAAAAAAGATGGTGCCCTCCCTCTGCAATAGCAACAGTGCTTAGACTTATATACCACTTCATAACTCCCCCCAAGCAGTTTACAGAGTCAGCATTGCCCCCAACAATCTGGGTCCTCATTTTATTGACCTCAGAAGGAGAGAAGGCTGAGTCAACCTTGCGCCGGTGAGAATCGAACTGCTGGCAGTCAGCAGAATTAGCCTGCAATACTGCGTTCTAACCACTAGCCACCACTGCTCATTACTGCTCCCTACTGAAGAATGATTCCTGCCCCCTTTCCCACAGTATTTGTGTATTCAGTAATCATTGAAACGAGATAGTAAACACTAAATTGTAATTTAAAATTAATCATGAATGGTACTTTTGTTCCAAAGTTTGTTTTTGTAGAAGGACTGTTCGGTGTACCATCCCTTCGCAACTTTGGAACAATCTAGATATTATTGGTTTGCTCTAATTCTCCTAGTTTGGTTTCTCTATTTATTAAATGATTCATATCCCATCCTGTTTAAAAGACTCTTAAATTGACTCTGGACAATTGACAGTCTTCACAACAGACTACTCAAATAGCACAGTAAGCAAATGAAATATCAGATAAAATTTGAATACTTAAAATTAAATAGATTTAAGCATTAAATATTAAAATTACAGACTAAATATATCTGATAAAACATGGTCCAGAAGTCAGCAATGTAACCCTCAAATACTTTTCACTACTTTCATGAATACTAATTTCTGAGGGAATTTCCCCCCCCCCCCATAAGGATGGGTTGACTACTGAGAAAGCCTACCTCCCAGCTGCAACTGTTTAACCTATGGGAGGGGATATCCACAGCATACTCACCTTGATTGAACACAAAGACAGGTAGATTCTGCCTGGAGAAAGTAGTTCCAAAGGTAGTAGGGAGTTGAGCCATCTGGAGTCTGTTGTGCTCATAATGTAGCTATCAGTGCTTAAGCAACTCTTACAGTATCTGCCTGCATTCAGGCAACCATTCTATACCAGTTGAAATTTCCAGATAGATCACTGAGAGACTCTTGATCCCCCATTATTACTGTTTGGAACTATTTGCTTAGGAAGAAGTAGAGCCATTGCAAAACAGAGGAACCAACCAGTAACTTGCAGTTAGTTCAGGAGGTTGATGGTATGGAACACCGTTAAGTGTTCTATAAGATCTAGGAGAGATACACTCCAGCCAGATCTTGACAAAACTCATGCACAAGAGCAAAAAAATATTATTTCCATAGCTCACTATGAAACAGATAATTTACTTGCAATAGATACCAGGGGTGGGTTCCAGCTGCCACTACTGCCGGTTTGCTCAGGGACCCGCCCCTCCTGCGTGTGCATGCACTGCGCACGCAAGCGCAGTGCAACAAAAATTGCTCTGTGCATGCTCAGAAGGCAAAACCAAGATGGAGGCACATATGGCGCCACTGAGAGAACCAGTTCAGGGGTGTGGCAGGCCTGGGTCGCTGGGACCAAGTTACTATTGCTTCAGCCAAAACGGTAGGAACCCACCTCTGATTGATACCCTGCAACTGATGCTCTATCATGGTCTTCAAAATCTTCTTTTAAAAGTAAGGATGCAGATTATGTGGAAGTTATCCAACATGGCTGGAACGAGGGATGGTTTATTCAGAAGTGGCATATTTTATTCAGAATATAGCTCAATTCTATCCTAACAAAGAAACCCTATTTGTCACTCTGTAAGACATTCCCTATGAGTCCTTGTTTGAGTCTTCCTGCTGACATGACAGAATTACATCTGCTTAGAAAGCAGTTCTGTCTCTTTATATATAAGCATCTTCTATATTTACTCCAGTGGTGGGTTGCAGGCGGTACGCCTCAGTACAGGTGTATCGGTGCCTGCCCGGAGCACTGGGTGCCGTTCCAGTACAATGCTCCAGAGGCCCACCCACCTGCCCACGCTCCATACCTGTCTTTGAACTCTTTGGCGCTTCTGCGCATGCACATAGTGCGTACAGCACCTGCACGATGCTCCACCGAGCTGGAGCATCACAGAGGTTCGCAGAGGCTTCACTGGACAGTAAGACACATGCGCGCACTGCACGCATTCATGTGGAGGACACCGGGCCCCGTTGCAATGGTACTGTTTGCAATGGGATCCGGAACCCACCACTGATTTACTCCTTATTATTTCTTTGTGAACTACAAATTATATTTGGAAAAATGAGGAGGAAGATGAATTAACACTTTACTGGAGAAGCAGGAGAATAGGTAATGGAGACTATAAGAACAAATGGGTGACTCTCACTTTAAATGCCAATTTTGTGCGTTTAAAGTTTTGCACTGATATAATACTAAAACAGAGGACACGGGAACAATTTCCTGAAGGCTAAGATTGCAATATACTAATTTCCAGATGTTATCACAGCAGAAAGCACAATTTGGGTGTGTAATGCAGGTATCTAGGGTATTTGTTTATCTGTAATGTTATAAGTTCAGCTTGATAGAATATTTAATGCTTTCCATCCCCCATTACTGAACATCTGAGCTGTCAGCAGAGAGACATGCAGTACAGTGGCTATAAGCTACAATTTCTAAAAGTCCAGCAGCTTGGATAATCTAATTAAAACGCAATCCTCCCAAACCTCATCTTATACCAAAGAAAGCAGAAACATAATGGAGCAATGCATGGAAAATGAACTTTATTTGGTTCATTTCCAGCTGATCCCTCTGATTCTATGTTTTACATGATCAGTGTCACCTTACTCTGCAGGTGAATGGAGGACATAATGCCCTTTTAATGTTCTACAGGCTGAAATACTCCAGAGCCCTTCTCCATATTGGCTGGAAACATGATTAAATAAGGCAGCAACTTTAGTGAACAAGAAGCCAAAATGCTTCATGCAGAGTGTACATGCCAAGAAAGAAGATTGAAAAGGAAAAGTGAAGCATAACACACATAAAAAAGCTTATTTCAGCTTTATCTAGAGTGCAGTTAATAATGTGCGTGCCACTTCCATAAATACCAAATTAAGGAATACTTTATAAATTCAAAATGAAGCATGGATTTCAAAGGATATTTATGTATATGTATATATGATACATATTTAGTCTGTGTGGAGGAAAAGTATAAGAAAGAAGGTGGAAGGGAACGAGAACAGCAATAGCAATAGCACTTAGACTTATATACTACTTTACAGCCCTCTCTAAGCGGTTTACACAGTCAGTGTATTGTCCCAACAATCTGGATCCTCATTTTACTGATCTGGGAAGCATGGAAGGTTGAGTCAACCTTGAGCCTGGTGAGATTCGAACTGCCAAACTGTAGTCAGCCAGCAGTCATCAGTCGTAGCCTGCAATGCTGCATTTTAACTACTGCGCTCATGAATCTACCCCAGGTAGTCTTTAGCAGCTAGAAGTCAGGTCCAAATGGAACACGAATCTATTTTGATCTTACCCAATAATTGCTTTATTGATAAATAAATGTTGAACAACTCCCAGGCAGCTCTTATTTCTAATACACCATGCCCCTCAGCCTTTCTTTCTCTCTCCTGGGGAATCCAGAGAGAGATGGAATTAATGGATGGAGTTAATTAAATGGCTAGTATGAATATGTGCTGTCCCTGGGATGGGGGTGTTATTATTTTTTAATTTTCTTTGTATTTTTTAATTTCTTTTATATGGTGTTTTTATATCCTTGTAAGCCGCCTAGAGTCACCATGAGCAGGTAGACGGCAATATATTTATAATATATTTATAAATAAATATAGCAATAATTTAAACTTTCTGTAGGCTTTTTGTTACAAAACTCCAGCATTCATCTCTTCCTCACGTTTCCTTCCATTCTGCTTTCAACAAAGTGTGTCCGTCTCCCATCTCTTCCACTTAACTGCCATCTTACTAACTTCTATGAATGTTCTGACCTAGGCTTCCACAAACCACGATGCAGACTCCTTGTCCTGACAAAAACCTTTTTATTAAGCTACTGTGAATTCCTCTCATTCACATCCAGCAAAGTCTTTCAAGGGAGATTTACAGTCACAGACCTTATCTGGCTTGGAGAGCTGCCAGGCCGATATCTTCAAAACTTGGCAAGGAGCTTCTGAGAGTCACGAACCAATTAAGCGAACTAATTGTCTTCTGCAAACTCCACTCCCCTTTCACTCCTCCTTTATTCCCTATGGGAGGCCTTATTGCCAAGTCGGCCCTTGTTCCTTAGCTGTTCTCTTTGTCTGGCAACTCTGTGCATGCGCACACTGGGAATAGGCTCCAGCTATTCATCTGCCTCACTGATGTCTGACTCTGAAGGCAGCTGATAACTGTCAGACCATTCCATCTCTGCCTCTGACACAGTGCCCTCATCAGAGCCTTCTTCAGACTCCAGGACTGGCCTATGCTCCTCTCCAATCTGCTGCCAGCTCGGCTGGCCGCTGGTAGGCCACAACAATAGAAACATATCTCTATTATCTGGGGGCCCATCACCGTTCAAAATCTCTGCTTGTCCAACATAGAAAAAATGGATTCTTTGGCCTAGTCCAAAAAGGATAAACCATCCTGAAGTCAATGTACACATTTCTGCAGAATATTGAGATTCGAGAAAAAGAAAAAAAAAGTCATGTGATTTGGATTGCATGTGCATTAACAGATTGGTACAATAGCAATCACAGTGTTTCTAAGTATTGTTTGATAATTTGAGACTGTCTGAGGTTTATTCCCCAAAATTCATGTGTGTAAACAGAGAGTACCCTAGAACTTACAATTTACAGAGTAATAAATTGATTTGTAATTCCTTATTTTTGTTATAAGGAATTGCTATAGCAGCCTGGCCTACAGCTTTTCAATAATGTCTTTCCTTTTAATGGGAAAGATGCAAATAAAGCTCTCATTCGTTGCCCCCACATACAAAACCCTTGTACAAAATTACTATGTATGCAACTTGCATAGCTCAGCAGACATAGCCTCAGGCAGTGGAAGAGGATGAGACTCTGGTAATTGTCATTTATCAATATTCATGCAAAATCCGGAATGGCCTTCTCAAAATACTTCTCCAATAACCTCTTATAGCAAAAACAAAAATAAGATGAAAACATTACTAGAGGGAAATTCTTCTCAATCTTCTCCTTCCTTTGTAAAAGCATTAGCTTATTTATTATTACTGAAGCCTAATAAGATTTGGCATTTGTTTTCCCCCCCCACTAATCTTACTTTCAGTTGTTAACGTTAGCATTCTAAAACCCAAAAGGAAAAAAAAAAACCTACACAGAATCAATTAGCCCAACCTCATTCTTGTTTGGTGATTTCACAAATGATTCTCTTAATTCTTTTCTTTCCAGGTTTCTCGTGCTGGATGGATTTTACTTTTTTTCATTTGGAAACTGCTTTAAAAACAAAGTATAAAATTGGGGCTCTGCATTTATGATTCTCCACAGACCTTTAATACTTTTTCAATGTACTGCTAGTTCAGAGGTCAGCGGCCCTGGAGCCACATATGACTCTTTCATCCCT
Source organism: Thamnophis sirtalis (assembly GCF_051295495.1). NCBI lineage: Eukaryota > Metazoa > Chordata > Lepidosauria > Squamata > Natricidae > Thamnophis > Thamnophis sirtalis. Next base: position 76,133,314 of record NW_028261381.1, on the reverse strand, counting down.
CTTCTGTGGCTTCTTGTCACTCAAAATATGTGTCACAGCCGCCAATATGCAACACCTGCCGGCATGCAATTTATTGAGCTTTTTGATCCCTGGTAGGTTTTGTGGCTCCCGGTATTTTCTTTTCTGTGGGAAATGGATCCAAATGGCTCTTTGAGTGTTTAAGGTTGCTGACCCCTGTGCTAGTGTATCTTATATACCCATGGCTGCAAGAACAGATGACCACTAGATGGCAAGAAGGCCTACTTATCCAAATTAATAAATCCAGACATGGAATGCTTTTCTATATTATTTTCAGAACAAACGCAAAAGGAACCAAGTTAGCTCTGTGATTCCTCAAGTATTCTATACGGTACTATAGCTAGAACGTACTTAAGACTTTAGCTCTAAAAATGAGCACTGATTTCTTTTAATTAGCTCCAGATCAAATGTACCATAGTAATTTCCTAATGGGTAAGTAGCCAACATTTTGGTCCATACACTAACCACTTCACTGTTCTCATGTAATCTCATTTTAAGTAAATTCAAATATTTTCCAAAATGGGCCTTAGCTTTTACTAAGTCCCTATGCTGATAGATATTTCAAAGTAAGTCACAACACATGCATCATTCAGAATAGCTCTGTGCTGGTAAATGTATTCTGCTTTGATTCTCTGTGGCTATTTCAAAGACTTAAGATGCTGTCAAATGACTTATGATATTCAATAATCCTGCCTCATTTATGGACTTTTACAGGGATTCAGGCAATGTTATCTTTCATTTCTAATGCCTCCCAGCTTTTTCTATTACTCTTCTATTTTTTCCCCATAGAAAATCCCTTAAGGAGAAAAGCACAGCCCATATTTCAAGTGAAACTACTAGAAGCCCTCTATTGACAAATATCCTTATTTTGTGACGTGCTTATATAAATTTATTATTTAATGCTAAATTTGATGTAATTGTTACTTATCGTGCTTTATTTTTTGAATGAGATTCAGTGATGCCTAAGATATATTTGTCATTAAGATTTTCAATTTTCCTGTTTACTTCCCATGTTCAACATACTGGTGTATAATCATCCAAGATTATGACTGGTTATACCTACCCACTTCATTGAGATTGTTTCTCCTCCACTCTTGCGCTTTTGCCTTTGTTGCCCCCAGTCCTTGCCAGCATATAGTCCTGAGCTACTACTACATCCCTTTTGCACTCATGTTAAGACTTTCCTTGTGAGAATGATAAGGTGCCTCACTCTTTGTGAAATGCAGCCTATCTTTTGTCTACAGTTTTCCTTGTAGGTAGTTCATTGTTGAACTGTTTGGTTAGCATTTTTCTATTTTGACTGTTGGGCAAAAAAGGGAAATGTTGATTCTCTGATCTACAAAGCACTGAAATCTCTAAAATGATCTTGAACAGCCACAATAGTGAGAAATGATCATAACAGTATGGAATGTGTGGAGTTTAAATTAGAATTGAGAGTTATTCAGGGTGGGAAGATAGATCATCTGGATAAGCTTTACTATACTTGTACCAGAATTCTGATTTATCTGACTTAATAATGAATTAGAAATTTAACTTGAAAGCTAATTTGTTTTCTTTCAAATCTTTTACTACCAAGCTGTGCTTGAATATATGCTAAAATCAAAGGTATTTGACACAGAGAATTTCTAAAGGAATGCTTTTAGAAACTCAATCAGGATTATATTCTAGGTCACCAGTAAACAAACAGGCAAAGAGAAATAAAAAATAACTGAAAGGAATTACCGGTACTCATTTGTTTGTTTTTGTGCCTACTGTTGGAAATGATGGAAAAAGAGGAATCTAGCATGTGATTAAACAAGCACATGACTATTAATCTGTTTTATATGTGGGCAACAAGCATCCATGTCCCATCATTAGCCATTGGAGAAACCTTCATTTTCAGTACGGTCATGACTGGATAACCTGGCTGATTAGACAATTTGTCATTTTTGCTATCCCCTGACAGGATAAGGTCAGGCTTCATCATTTAAAAACATGCATTACATTCATTTTTTTTCACCCTAGAAAATGAAGAGTGTTCCTTTTCTTTGCATTTCTTTAAAATATTTGATAAAAGAAATCTTGTAAGCATCACCCTCTTGGGAACTACAGACAGCAAAGGAGACCAAATAAAGCTAGTGGTTAAATAGTAGTTTCCCTCACCAATTCAATGATCATAAAATGGAGCAGGTTTCCCAGGCCATTAATTCTGGCTTGATGAGAAACCACAGCAAATCATAGAAGTGGAATTCCAGCTTAGCTGTGGATGCCACTCTGGAGTCATCCAAGTGCTTACTGTGTCAATGACTCTGGCAAAATGGTGTCTCAAGTTCCCAATTCACTTTGCATGACTACACTGAAGGAGTATGAACCAAGGAATGTATGCTTCATTGTATATCATTCTAACTATTCAGTTATTTTTGGAAATTACAACAGTACGATGATGTGATTAAAAAGTTTAATATTTTCCAAAAATGAGGATAGTGGGATTTCAACTAAATACCCTGTTTCCCTGAAAATAAGACCTCCCCAGATAATAAGCCCAATTCGGCTTTTGAGTGCATGCGCTAAAATACGTCCTCCCCTGAAAATAAACCCTCCCCAAAATATTGCAACACAGCAGCAGCCATGAGATGATCATGCTCACCGTCTCCTGCACCTCAAAAATAATAAGACCTCCCCCCAAAATAAGGCTAAGTGCTTATTTCGGTGGTCAAAAGAAAATAAGACCCTTCTTATTTTAGGGGAAACGCAGTAGTACCATTGCAGAAGAAAAAAATCCCACTTGAATCTCTTCCATTATTGTAACATCCATTGTATAAAATCCGCCTAGTCAGTGGTCCAGCCTAAATCAAGCAACAATCACCACCTATTAAGATGAAACAATCTCAATCATATAAGGGATAGCTTGCAATTTGGCCATATGGATTGGTAATAAAAAAATATTTAATCTTGAACCAACAGTGACCAAAGATATTCACTCTATTAAAAGTAATGATTCAGATTGGACCCTCCAGCTGTTATTGATTTCTGTCAGTTGTCCCTTGTGCTCTGGTGAGTGTATCTATGCTACCTGCTTATTTTCTCTGAATATGATTTTTAGTCTACCCAATATCTAATCATCATTTTCCCCACCTCTGGGCTTTGGTATACTTGCAATTTATTGCAACTCAAAACATGGCTGATGGTGGCTCACAAATCATGCACAGCCTTAGACTGTAATTTGCCTCTAATGACTCTCTTATTAAAACCAACTTTCAGTTTGCATTTGAAAAGGATTCACATAATATTAATAATAATAGCAATTATGCAGGGAGCCATACCAAAAAACCTTGGATGGTGCTTCAAACATCTGCACATTAACAAAATTTCCATCAGTCGGTTACAAAAGATCACATTGCTTGGATCTACATGCCTATTATATTGATGCATTATGACATCCTAGATTCTTGGGAAAAACTTGATGCACATGAAGGCCAACACCAGCTAAAGATCTGGCAACCTATGATTTCATGTTGTTGTATGTATAATAATTGGCACATATACTATGTCAGTACATTACAGCAGGGCTGTCAAACTCCTGGGCTGCGGGCCGGATGTATCACATGCTGGCCATGCCCAGTTTAGCAAAGGGGAAAAAGTCCTGATACATCATGTGATGCCACCGTGACACCATGAGTTTGACACACCTGAATTACAGCATACTAAGTTCTAGGAAAGAACCTGATGCATATGAAGGCCAACACAGTCCAAGGAATTGGCAGCTGTGACTTCACATTTTTGTGTATATATAATAATAATCAATAAATAAGTAGAGACAAGGAAGATCAAGGAAGCATAAAGCAGCAAATAACAGATATAGTCAAGAAAATCAGCAGATATGAAGTTTGAATTGCACACTACAAGAAGAATCTGTAATTTCAGTAAAATCAGAAACATTTCTACCATCCACCAATGGTGGTCTCATGAACTACCAATGAACCAGTCAACACCTGACAAAGAAAAACAGTACATTTTGGGTGCAGATATGGGACAACCCAAATAAATACAACAAAATGCAGCTTGACTAAAAGAGGTAGATAAGAATTAAAAAAAGAAGATGAAATAAAAGAACTTGCCATAACAGCAGAAATGGTGGAGAAATGGCAAGCAAGTTCAATAATATGTCAGCATGGGTTTTGGTTGAAACATCTGACTGATCTACAGCTACTAATTGCCAAGCAGTTTAACAACATATTGCAAGGAGGTGAAATTGAAGAGTTGCTAACACTTAGTTGATAATAAAAGGGCCAACAAAAAGGGCAGCAACAGGCAACTGCAGGCCAATTACTTGCTTTCAAACTGCTAACTAGTCTGGTAGCCGATACAGTCCAACAGTTCACTTAAAAACAAGCCCTTTCTAATGAAAAAAAAGGAAACCACCCAAACACTAGAGGAACAAAAGATCACCACCTAATTGACAAGATGATTATGGAAAACTGTAAGAGAAGAAGATTAACTTGAATGGAGATTGGATTGATAACCAGAAAGCATTTGCTTCCCTGGATAATTGAATTCCTAAAAGTAACAGGAGTCCGCAGAAATATCAGAAGCCTTGTGCAGAGATAAATGGCACAACGGAAGATACTGTTACTAGTCAATGGTGATAGCCTGGAAGAGGTTAATATCAAGAAAGGAATCTTTCAAGAAGATCACTATCAGCACTACTATTTGCCATTGCACTGATTCCTTTGTCAACAATACTGAACAAGTCAGGCCATGGCTATCAAATGTCAAAAACATCTGCCAGGCTATCCTACCTTCTTTACACAATCTGAAACTGTATGGAAAACCACCATCTGAAATAAAACAATTGCTCAACATTGTCTGTACTAATAGTCAGGATATTACAATGGAGTTTGGACTGGACAAATATGCCACCTTGACCATCAACAGAGGAAACTAGTGAACACTGGAGGAATTAAGGTGCCCTATGGAAATAACAACAAGTCCAGATGAAGACGATCACCTGGGCATCCTTCAAGCTGACAACATCAAACACACTGAAGTCAAGAAGGTTAGAAGTGAATACATCATAAGAGGGAAGAAGACATTAAAATCCAAACATAGTTGAAGAATGATCATCAAGGCAATTAACACCTGGGCAATTCCAGTCATTAAATACACAGCTGGAATAGTGGACTGGACTCAAGCAGAACTAAAAGCCCTGGATAGAAGACCAGAAAAATAATGACAATGAATCATGTCCTTCATCCATGCAGCGGTGTTGACAGACTCTATTTATCAAGGAACAAAGGTGGGTGTGGAATATTGTAAGTGCATCAGGCAGTTGAAGAAGACAAAGGGAATTGGAAGAATATCTGAAGGATGGTGAAAAAGATGCCCTAAAACTAGTACACCATGAAGTCTTAGTGAATACCAAAGAGAACAAGAGGTTATTTTTTTTTCTATCATTGCCCATATGTGTATTACCTAAGATAAAATTCACTGTCCTGAGCAAATTCAACTGTACAAGCAACATCAAGAAAGGTGGAAAGAGATGTTCAATGTTTCATCCAATGTTAGAACCGAATCCAGTTGCAGATTAAGGGCTTTTTATGATCCTCAATAACCACTTCTAACAACAAGCAAGGCAAAACTCATCTTATTATATAAGATGGGTACGTTTTTCTTATGTATATAACAGAGTTGAAATCCACCAAATATGTTTCCAATAATCATTGCAAATGTATTAAAAGACATTGTAGCTCTACAGAATACATTTTTGATTTCTCCCTAGTTATTAGCCTAAGAGACCTAACTCCATTTGTATTCAAAACATTTTTTATCCATTATGCAAATCAAAACTGTACAAATAACTACTGAGGAATAAATGAGCAGTTATGGATCAGCAGTTAAGTAGAAATCTTGCATTCCATCTATTGGGACAATCCTCCCTCTATTTCAGTCTAATTGAAAACTTACTGAAACTTGTTTAAGCATAAGGCCAAACTACAATATTTCAGTCCCAAAAATGGCAGGCAAGTTAAAGATTGAATCACACTCAACAGCATCCAAGTGAGTATTAATAACACACTGATAAATTAAGCAACACTATATTGGAAGAGAAATAAAGGCAAATATCCAGAAGGAATTTAGCCAAGAATGCTGCCCAGAAGTCACAAATTCTTTAACATGAGTTTCTTTCCTTTCTTTTGAGAGAACGTTTTGTATGACACATGTTCATTTACATGCTTGATATGGATGTCTACTTCAAAACAATGATTCTGGGCAGTTAATACATAAAATTATATAATACAAAGTTAAAAACTATAATGTAAATATAGCAAAACTCTCCCTACATATATAACATAAGTAGTCCTAGATCTACAATCTTTCATGTACAAAACCATCCAAAATTACAAAGATGCTGAAAAAAAGTGATTTAAGACCAATCCTTGCGCTTATGACCATCCCAGCATCCCAATGGTCACATGATCAAAATCAAAATGATTCAGCAATCAGCATGTATTGTTATGATGGCTGCAGTATCCCAAGGTTAAGCGATCACCATTTGTACCTTTCCCAACAAGCAAAGTCAATAGGCAATCTGGAAATATAAAATATAAATAATAAAAAAATATAGGGGACCACATGGCATTTGAGCACCTCATGGCAGCGCAACAGAACACAGTTAATGTTGGGAGTTTCTGGGAAAGATCTGTTTAATGTGTACATATTTTAATCTTGTACATTTTAAATTTTATGTCCCATAGTATGCCTTATTTTAATTGTGATGCTTCTGACACGAATAAATACGAATAAACAAACAATAACGATAAATAGCGATAAATTGAACACAAGGAAAGGGAAAAGGAGGAGTGAACTGAATTATTTGAAGTTACAGCTTATGATAACCGAGTGAAAGACATACCTTCAAGGTTGGTTCCCTACTCAGATGAACTCTGTCGAAACAATTCCCTTGTTGAAAATCATGTGCCCTAAATTATTGTACTCACCAGATGGAATGACTATGACAAAAGTCTAACGCGGAAATAATCTGTCGGAAGAACTTTCTGGCTTCTTTTGGTGTTAATCTTCCTTTCTTTACCAAATAATCGAAGAGCTCTCCACCTGACACATGTTCTAGCACCAAATATCTGAAACAAAGGAGGAAAAATATTTTTTAAAAAAATATGATCATACATATGTTTGAAAACACATAGAAACATAGAGAAAAAGTAATCTTCAAAATAACTAACAGTTTTGTTTAAACTGCAGCGCAAGAACTTTTGAAAAATGGTGCACTTGAACATTTTTATCTGCGACTAAGCTTTTGGAGACCTTACAGTATCTCAAGTAGAGATTTATCAAACAAAATTAAATTACTTCTCTGTTTTCAACGTCTTTTACTGATTGATTTCCAATGCCATGAGACAAAGTCAGTGTAATAATATAGTAGATAATCATCTAAATGCAATGTTTTCTAAAAACACCCACCATAACTGGCATGAATAAATAAATTACTTCATGATATTTGCTGCTTGATGTAAAGGACAAGAAGGCACCTCCTTGACTCCCAGTATGCAAAGCCAGCCTTGCAGTTGACTAACTAGCAGGAATTAAATTCTCCAGGCTCACAGCAGGTAACATCAGAAGATACTCAGCCAGCTGAGCAAACATTCTGTTTGTCCTCTGCTCTCTAAAGCAGTCATGTCATTCTACCAGAGGTGGGTTGCTCCCGATTCGGCCCGGATCGGGCGAACCAGTAGTGGCGGTGGCGGGAGGCTCCACCCACCCACCCACCCAGATGCTTTTGCGCATGCACAGAAGCGGCAAGTGTGCACGCAAGCTCACGAACAAACCAGTAATAAAAAAATAGAAACCCACCACTGCATTCTACATAGCAAGAAACTCAACCCTTATGAAGCCAATTCCTAAGCAATCTTGAGTGGGAATTCCTGTCCAGAGGGGCATGTCATAAAATATGATTACAAGGTCTTAGCTATAATCCAATGGTGGGTTTCAAATTTTTTTAGAACCTCTTCTGTAGGTGTGGCCTGCTTTGTGGGAGTGGCTTGCCAGCCATGTGACCAGGTGGGAATGGCTTGCCAGCCATGTGACTGAGTGGGAGTGGCTTGGAAGTCATGTGACTGGGTGGGCGTGGCCAACTTGTAAAATGTGGTGAAACTCACCTAACAATGCTCTTGCTTAGCAACCAAAATGTTGGCTCGGAAACTCTGGCATTTGAAGCACGCAAGTCTTAAAGCTGTCAAGTTACAAGACCCTTGCACCCCTAACCCTTTAGAAAAAAAACCCAGGGGTGTTCAAACTTGGCAGCTTTAAGACCTGTGGACTTCAACTCCCAGAATTCCTCCTCTCGCTCTTCATCTTGATGAAGTGCGGATGGGAGGGGGGAGGGAACTAGAACCGGTTCTAAACGGCACTGTAGATTTGTGGAACCTCTTCTATAGAAGAGGTTAGAACTGGCAGGAACCCACCCCTGCTATAATCCCTTTTCTTTATATTTTCTGCAGTGTAAAGCAGAACTGGATATTTATTTTATTTAGATGTATTTATTTAGATTTTTATCCCACCTTTACTGTTTTTATAAATAAATCAATATATACACACACACAGACATACATATAATGCTCTTTCTTCCTCCTATTGTTTGTTGTTTCTTCTTGATAACAGCAAACCAGTGGGTTGGCCTGAACACCCCAAAGGTTATCTGGGAGCTAGCGATAGCTCAACAGACTGCCTATTATTGTTTATCACCTATCTAAGTCAGAAACAGAAACAAATGAAAGAAGATATTTTGAAAACAGGTGCTTCTGCCTTCTCAAGTGATAGAAGAAGAAGAAGAAGAAGAAGAAGAAGAAGAAGAAGAAGAAGAAGAAGAAGAAGAAGAAGAAGAAGAAGAAGAAGAAGAAGAAGAAGAAATAATAAACCATGCATTCTAGTTTAGTAACACGAGGAGAGTGGCAGACCTGTTAGTTAAACAATGCTCAAGATAGAGGAGCGGTTGCACAAAGGAGGTTATGTAAATAAGGCAACATCCCAAGTACTCTGATCCTAAATTACTAATGCACCAGAGACGCTAACAGAAACAGTGTCTTTGCATGGAGACAATTATGTTTAAAATTGCCACTACCAGATGGCTTTGATTAAACAGTGTTACTTTAATGCCCAACTCCTGCTCAGTGCTCTTGTTGTAGGAACACAAATGTCAAACTCATTGGAATGGGAATACAACATATTTACCAAACACTCCAAGCTAGAACTATTAATTACAGGTTTATTACTTTGAACCTTGCAGTCTTTGCTGAAGACATATTTGTACACATATTTGATTAACCAAGTTGCGGAGCAGTTCCCAGTGTGGGAGGTTCCTCCTGGGTTGCCGAAATAATTACTAGCGTAGCTAATTTTGATTTACTATCCCTTTAAAGACTATTCAAAAGGCATGCAAATCTCATAGATATTTCTTTCTGACCTATTTCTTCTTCCTCTACAGAAATTATTATACCCCCTCAAAAAGACACAAATCAAAACACCAAGACTGCATTGTGTGAGTTGAATCTTAAATTACAGTCCCTAGAAAAGACGTAACGCTCCTGTGCTGTTAACAATGCTCCACTGAATGAACAAAACCACAAGGTCAATGTTTTCCCCGCAAACAAATAACCCACTTTTTTAATGGAAGATCAAAATGTCTGTCTGAACATTAATTGAAGCTCTCTTCTAGTATGAGACACAACTTTCAATCAATGTGTGACCAGGGGTCCTCGGCAGCTGTCTCCTGCAGAAGAGCTTCTAGCTAGGGGCCCTTTACGCATATAGATTCAACATGATATAGTTCTTCTTTTTGGATTGGTCTACTTTATATGCAAGGATAATAGGGAGAAAAGTGGGAAGTGTGCTTTATCAGCCTCTTTGAAACACTGCTATAGGTAGGGAATATCTGAATACATTAATAGTAGGACATGTTCCCCAAAAAAGGAAAGGAAATAAACCAAAGAAGAAATAGTATTAAAGCAAAACATCAATGTTCTCATTCCAGAATGTTCATTCTATGAACATTCTATCTGCCCTCGTAGCATAACAATTAAAAACAAGAGTTAGAACTACACAACAGAAATGAATTATCCATAATATGTTTTAAGGTAAAGTGATCATCAGAAGCAAAAAAAGGTAATAACTTCCAAAATAAAGTACAACCAAGGCAGTATTGAGTTCCGGATCCCGTTGCAACTGGTACAGTACAATGGGACTGGGCGTCCACCACATGCACTTGCACAGCACATGCGCAGTGCACACATGCGTACTGTCCGCCCATGACAGGGGCTGTACACTCTGCATGCGTGCACGGAAGCCCTGATCAGCTCAAATACAGGTGAGGACGGTGGGTGTGCCCTCTGGAGCATCGTACTGGAATGGTACTTGGTGCTCCCAGGGGATGTACGGGTCGTATCCCACCATTGAACCAAGGCCAGCCAAGTACAAGCCAGACACAAGACTCCCAAAGACCTGATAACCTGACTCTCAAGATGAGGCCAGAGGGCTGGAAGTTCAGGTTATCCTTAGAGATTTGATCCTCCCTTCCTTGGGCGCAGTCTACCTGCTGCTTCCCTCTGGTCATCACTATCCTGACCTTCAGATCCATTTCTTTCCACCCCCTTCAGAGTTCTCTAGTTTAAAATAGTTTTCATTAAAAAATTTAGATACATAATAAGAAATACATTCAAAGAGAAAAATAAAATAGACCTGAAAAAGAAAAAGAGAAACAAAGAAAAAAATGAACAGAAAACACATATTCATTCATACCTGAATATATATGGAAGGTGTGTCCAATCCTTTCAGCAATTATACAAGTCTAACCAAAGTTCTCTCTCTAAGATTACATCGTGATTCTTCTTTTGAAATAGTTTTTATTCTGCACCCTTCAGAGCTCATGGTCTTGGATATCTGCCTGCATTTAATGGTACTGTTACTAAGCCTATTCCTATATTCCTTCTCCATTAAGACTCCTAATCTGTTTCTAGTTCAGAAGAAACCATGACAGAAGAAAGAGATGTATAAGAAAGTATAGGTTTTTCTACAAACTCTAATGAAAAAAATACTACGCTTAGTTATTTTCTACAGAATCCTTAATCAAAAAGAGTCCAGACCATACTGACATATTACAGTTATTTGATTATGTTTTTCCAATGGCATTTTATATTTATTAAATCATCTCTATTAGATATTAAGCTCATTATTGGTACAGCATGTAAATAATTCAACACTTATATAAATTCTAATGGCAGGCATGAATTTTTAAATCCCAATTTGGTACTGAGCCAAGACCTCTTCATTTCAAAAACTGGGGAGGGTGAGAGACTGCTTGCTTCCAACAGAAAAAATAAATGCATGTTTCCCTGCATTTAACCAACTGCTGTTTATCTGAAGCAACCATTTAAGTTATATTCATGTTCGGGAATTTTTTCTTTTTGTTTGCAGTTTTTCTTTTCTTGAAATCTTTAAATCTCCAAGCCACTGTGAATGAAAGACGTTTTGAATGCTACTTCATCAATTGTTTCTAATACATAGTCAATGTATGATTAAAAGCTGGCCAGAACAATGTCTGTTACTTGATGTTCCAAGCCATTGTTTATTAGACATTCCTTTCAGAGAAGTCCATTTGCTTTGTGCTACTTGCCAATTATCTGGAGCTTCCAGCAGTCCAAATGCATTTGTGAATGTTACTTTAAGGAACAGTTTTTGTTGCCTTGTTCTATTAATCGAGGACTTGTGCCACATGTTACATTTAGTAGAAGTGTTTCTTTAGCTTTTGAGGCAGATTCTTGGTTTTATTTCCTAATACGGTGATTCCCAGATCAATCCCACAGCTGATAAATGAATTGCTGTTGTGTCTTCAGGTGATTTTCTGTGTGTTCACACTGAATATTGCACCTGCAGTATACCTCTACTGAAATCTTTTAAAGCTGACTGACTTTTGATGGAAATAACCACGGTATATTCCATTCAATTCCCTTCTGTTCTTTCATCCATTCTCCTCAATTCTGAGATCTGACATGGTAGTAAACAGAAACCAAACATGTCAGCTCATAAGAAATGAGGACTGAAGGGAGGTTCGAATAAGTACACAGATGAGCACTCAGTCTTAATTACACATGGGCTTTTTTTTCTTTGTGGTTTTGGTGCTTCACACTGATTGGAGAGTAACAAACTATATGAGAAGTGGAGAACTGGTTTTAAGAGATGATTGCTCTATCACATACAGCCTGTTTCTGCAGTCTAATACCAAACAATAATAATAATTGCTAAAAGGCTGCAGCTTTACATGGATTTGGGAGCAAATACTCTCTGATAAATGCAGTAGACACCACCAATGGCCTGGAAGAATAGCTCCATAGACATGAAAAGTACTTCACCAACTTGAAAAACAAGATATATTATCCCTTTAGCAAGATATCATAAATACACTTTTTCTGCCTCAATAAAAAAATCTACTTTTGTTAGATTTTGTACAAGTAAGGCATGAAGAAAAGATTCTTACAGTTAGTAATTAGCAAATTTTGTGTGCTGAGATGGTAATACTCAAAACTGTTATTTTTAGGTAAGTAAATGAAGAGCAGCAGAATAAAAAAATATTAATAATAGAGATAAGACCAAAGATAATTTTTGGCAGGGACTGGGATTATTAATGCTATAATTTCTCTAACACTAGAAATATTTTAATTGTCAGATTTGAGAAGATAAAATACCCTAAATGTAATATAAATGTACAACTTTATGGCCTTATAGGGACTTAATGTAAATTGATTGGAGCATTCTGGGAGTTTGAAGTCCACACATCTTAAAGTTGCTAAAGCTGAAAAACACTGGTTTTGACTTTGCACTCCAGATAGGGAAGAGAGCTGAACTAGAGACAGAATAATCATTTATATCAGGAGTGTCAAACTCACGTCGTTATGGGGGCATCACATGACGTATCGGGACTTTTCCCACTTTCGCTAAACTGGGTGGGGGCGGGGCCAGCATGTGATGCATTCGGCCCACGGGCCGCGAATTTAACACCCCTGCTTTATATCAACAATTCAGGCCTGGGTTACAGAATGAGGGAGCTGGGATGGACTGCTGATGATGCAATATAGGCTGGGAGATATCCTGAATTGCTTCCATGAGAAATGGAATTGCAAGCTATAATGTTCCAAAATTGAACCAGAGTGACCCCAATCTGTGTTTCCTCACCCTCCCTTCCTCTCTCCTTTGGAGTCTATCAAGACGCAGGATAAAGTTTCATTGGTTTTTGGCCCATTTAGCAGTCAACCAGGAGGGATATGCAGAAATCAAGTCCAAACTAAGTTTCTGATATCAAGATAACATCTTGACAAAGTAGCTGCTGAAATCTCTGAAAGAATCTGTCCAGCTCTTTCAAAAGTGTACGGCTATTGCAGCAGGCTTGATGGTATCTGTAGTTTTGAGCATTTACTGTATTCCCAAATAACGTACTTAAAAATATAACTAGTTTTGGTTGTTGACCTTGAAGACTTGACCTTGAAGTCAGAATTATGCAACATGTTCCTCTTCCAGCACACCATATAAGGTAGTGGTTCATTTTTAGGAGGAAATGTATTGCTACATTTCACACAAGGCTACGGTTGAGTCTGAAGCCAGTAAATATAGGCAAAAGCAAAAAGGAGAAATACAAAAATAGAAAAATAGTTGAGAGGGAGAAATAAAATTTGAAGAAAAAAGAAGATTATGATAACAAGAGAGCAGAAAAATCCTGCTAAAGAGAAAAATGTTCTTGAGATACCACCACTATGGTGATTGAACAACTGAAGAAAATGGGCTGATCCCTCATTAAGTGGCATCCTATATTTTCCATCTATGTAACTCAAGTGAGACCACAGTGATACAAACTTTAAGTCTCATGTATCACTGAAAACCTTTCAATTAACTGAAATAATTAAAACATGTGGGAAGCATCTATGTATGAAATTAGCCTAGATACCAAGAGAAAAGTTCCCTTCACAGAAGAAGAGTGCCCTGTGTCAAGTCATAATTTTGTTCATGCAGAAATGTGTATGCTCGACTGATCACCGTTATAAGCAGTGGTGGGATTCAAATAATTTAACAACTGGTTCTCTGCCTAATGATTTCTTCCAACAACCAGTTCAGCAAACTTCTCAGAAATTTAATAACCGATTCTCCTAGAGTGATGCAAATTGGCTGAATCCCACCACTGTCTATAAGCTTACTTCAGAACAATCATGCACATTTCTTTCTTTATTATTGAAAGGGAATACTTAGTACAGTTATTTCAAAGGATGATATCACAGAATAAAAGAGTTGGAAAGGACCTTTGAAGTCTTCTAGTCCAACCCTCAGATCAGGCAGGAAATACAATTTCAGACAAATGATTGTCTAACCTCTTCTTGAGTAGAAGCAGTAGTACTAAAAGGGATATCCTTACCAAATAAAACTGTTTTTCAGAAGCAGTTACAATATGCTTCTGTGTGAGAACCCAATGTTTGCTTTCTTATACTTAGGTATTTGTGGGATTTTGGTCTTCTCTGAGCTTGGTTGTTTTCTTGCACAACATTATACAACTAGGTAACACCATCATGATGGATAATGAAACATATTTAAGGAAACAACCAATCTCAGAGAGCACTAAGGAATTCTCATTTCAACTCTGATCCACAGATATTTTCCTATCTTGACTTTTTTTTTTTGGCAGGGATCGGGGTTGAAATGAGAGGTCCTTGGTGTTGAGAGTGGTTGTTTTCTTGAAGACATTTCATTATCCGAACTACATAACCTCATCAGGGTTAGTGACAACCAAGCTCAAGAGAGATCCAATACCCAACAGTTCAACCATGAGCTGCAAATATTCTCTCCTATTGGTCTTAAGTCCAAGACTTAAATCTTTATCTATCTATCTATCTATCTATCTATCTATCTATCTATCTATCTATCTATCTATCTATCTATCTATCATCTATCTATCTATCTATCTATCTATCTATCTATCTATCTATCTATCTATCTATCTATCATCTATCTATCTATCTATCTATCTATCTATCTATCTATCTATCTATATACTGTATCTATCTATCTATCTATCTATCTATCTATCTATCTATCATCTATCTATCATCTATCTATCTATCTATCATCTATATCATCTATCTATCTATCTATCTATCTATCTATCTATCTATCTATCATCTATCAATCATCTATCTATCTATCTATCTATCTATCTATCTATCTATCTATCTATCTATCTATAATATGCATACTCACACACAAATACACATATAAATATATACACATATATACATATACACACAGACACATATACATACATACATACTTCACAGAGATAGTTCCATAGCATACTAATGAAGCCATTGCTTTCATTTTCATAGCATCCCTACACAAAGAAGCTAGCATTGTGGTTCTGCCAATGAATTTAGTATACTTCAGAGTTTATATATTGCTCTAACCCATTATGGGTTATACAAATGAAATCATTATGGTTTGTTATTAAGCCATGGTTATTAGTGTTATGAACGCAGTTGTTATTTGGCAGCTATTCAGTTCAATGAATTCAGTCTGCCTGACGAAACACTGTTCTTGGAAGTGATATATGCATACATCAGAATTATATACTGTTTTCTCCCTAGGCATCATAGATTTCTTTTTTTTAAAAAAAGCAGGTAGAACTGACATATTATGGAAGGAAGTGGCGGAGCTCTTTTTCCCAGTCCATTTGTTTTCTATGCAAAGAGAGTTAATTGGAAAAAGCATTTAACTTGAGATTTCTGCCTTTGCAGTCTGAGTCAGCAAACCTAAGAACTGGATTCCACTGAATGCTTACATCTCCTAGTAATGCATTTCTCCTCCATAAATGTTGGAAAGGAATGGAAAGAAAAGTAGAATGATATTACTTTGGCTAAGCTAGGCAGCAACGTTTTTAATTCCCCCCCCCCTCCGATGCATTTTCGTTCTTAAATTAACTGTGGAAAAAAATGATTTGATTCATGACTGCATTAGGAATCTACTCAACCAAAGCTCCTTTGTCACAAATTAAATAATAATCCCAAAGTCAAACATGATTTGTGAAATTAACATTTATCAAAGAAACACTCCCCGTGCTGCAATGCTGTCTTTGGCATCCAAAATATCAATCTTCATTCATAATATGCCTAAGAAACCAGGCTACCAGCACTGCAATTAAGACATGATGTTTGATGGAATGCTGATCGACTAACCTGAGACTAATTTGTAAAGGGGGGTGGGGGGAGATTGTGCCGTGTTGCATTTGCTGGCAACATCGGCATCCCCCTCTTAAACCTGAACTTTACAAGGTATGAAATTACTGACACATAGCTTTTTCACCCCTCCACAGTCATACTCCATTACTGTATTATCCAAAACTCATTAATTGATTTATTATGTTTCCACATTACCAATCATATCAGCTTGTTTTAATAGCAAGCAATGGCCTTTAGTATAACATTGATGTAATTTTCTTTAAATTATCACCATCAATCAAATTGCAATATTTTTATACTTTGACAATAAATATCCTTCATCTTAAGGTTCTGGGGTATAGCTGTCTGAGAAGCATTTTATTACCCTATCTTACAAAGAGATAAACTGAAATTTCAGCACCCCAAATCCTTAGATTTACACAACTAGTATGCAGTGCTATCAGGTCTAATATTTTCAAAAGTGATTGATAGCTTGACCACAATGCATTTTTCAAACATAATTTATGGACTTTAGGTGGTTTTTTAAAAAATCTCTTGCTATGATTTCTGTTGGGGATGAAATGATATTCTAAGTAGCACACACCAAATCAGTATGGAGAAAGTCTCCTATCCCTTAAATCTAATCAGTGGGGAACAAATGTCATATATGATAATAAATCCCCAAATGACACTGTGCACAGTGTCAATCTAGCCTGTTTTGTGATTCTGGGGGGAAAAACACAAGAAAGTATAGAAGTACCTTGATAATAAGCGCATTTATTGTGGCATCAATCTTTTGTAAAGTAAAGCCCAATTACTTAGAAGCACTATCTAACATTGCCAGGATGGCTCTGTAGCTGTTGTGCTGTACATGGATATGAGAAATCTTGATTCCAATCCGTGCTCAGTTGCTATGATACAGCATAATCTGCTTTATAGGGTCAATGTGACTGTATGGCTAATTATTACGCATTTGAAAAAGACATGTTGCAAGGCATATTGGTATGAGTAGAGCAGGCCTGCTCAAAGCAGTAAAGCAGTTTTGCCTAATGGAAGGTTTTAAGGTAGCTTCAAAACCTTTCTGGGTGGTTATACCTCCACTTTGTATTGCTGGCAGTCTCCCATAGAACTGCATGCTGTTTGTTCATACTGTATATTGGCTTGTGCAAGCAGCTGGAGAAAGTCTTCAAAGCAGCAGCGCTGAATTTCCATAGGAGACAGATATTTTCTTTTAAGAAAAAGCCTCTTCCCAGTGCTTTGTGCAGTCCTACTACAATGAGATTCCAGCTCAGACTTTCATGATGCAATTAACTTGCTTTATTCATAGAACTTGGTAAAGTTGCCTTCCGTTTTCAAACTGCTTGTTCCGAGTGCTTCTTCTCTTATTTTTCTTTCCATTAAAAAAAAAATCAATTGAGAAATGAAGATAGAAGAAAAGCCCCTCTCCCAATATTTGGTAACATTCAGTGAGAAAGTGGGTAGAGCCTGGAAACCAAAGAAGTTAACAAGGTATTAAACATAGAACATTAAATGTTGTGGCCCGGCAGGAGACGTTGGAGCTGCTGCCAGACTCCGACAGGAAGGAGTCTTATGAGTCGGCCCTGGAGGAGGTGGAGGACCCTGGACAGGGTGCTGACTCTGAGCAGGGCGAGGAGAGACTGGTTGGCCACCAGGTCAGTGGATCAGTGGGGAGGAGACAAGAGGGAGTGATCCAGAAAACACCTGTGAGTTGTTCCGGGATGCACACCGTCGAAGGGCTACTCGGAGGCAAGAACAACTGCGTAATTATAGGAGATGATTACGCTCAGCTGATGCTTATTAAGATCCTCTCCTGATTATAAAAGAGACTGCTTGTGCCATGCCCTTTTGCAGAAGTCAACGTTCACGATTAAGAGAAAACAACTTGGTGAATTGGATTGCTGTCAGAGCTTGTTTGCATTGCTGCCTAGCTTTGTAGGACTTGCTGCCAGAGTGCTTATCTCTTTGTTTATTTTGGGCTTGCAGCCAACGAGAGTCTGAACTAATTAAAAAACATTCTCATTTACGTTTGTTTTGGCTTTCGTTCCTGGACGGAGGAGGGGGGTCAGAACAATTAAACATGTATTTTAGTGCTTTTTTTGTGGGAGGAGCTACAAGCCAGTTTCGGCTCCTGGTGACTGCCTAGGACAGGGGTGTCAAACTCAAGGTCTGCGGGCTGCATCTGGCCCATGGGGTGTTGTTTATATCAGGCCTGGAATTAACAAAGGACCATCCTGCAGTGCCTCTGCTAGCGAAAATGGAACGTGATGTGCGCACCCCCCCAGCTCTATTTTCACTGGCAGTGGGGTGCAGGAAGCCCTCCAGGCCGAAAATGAACTCCGTTGTCGCTGGCAGAGGGCTATAAAGGCAAATTAAAACTAAAAAAGAAACAAAAGGAGAAATATTTCCCCTTTTGCATTTGAGCATGGGAGAAGGGACAGGGAAGGAGAAAGGGAAAGAGGAAAGACAAAGAAAAAGATGGGAAGAGAGCAAGGAAGGAAAAATAAGAAAAGAGAGGAAGGAAGGAGAAGGGAGAAGGAAGGAAAAAGAAGGAAGGAAGGAAGGAAGATTATAACGTTGAGGGAGGGTCTCAGGGAGGTCCTCCCTTAGCACTTGGCCACCACATGTGCCTCCAACATGAGTTCCATGGTGATGCCTTCCCCGGTTATGCCATTACCCCCAGCCATGTCTCACGCTCCCACGGACCGCCAAGGTCAAACACAACCCTGATGCAGCCCTCAATGAAATCAAGTTTGACACCCCTGGCCTAGAATAATCCCTGCAGTCTTCTTAGCAAGGTTTCAGAAGTGGCTTACCATTGATTCCTTCCTAGGAGTGAGAAAGAATGACTGGCCCAAAGTCATCCAGCTAGCTTCATGACTAGGGCAAGACTGAAACTCTCAGGCTCCTGGTTTAGAGCCTGGTGCCTTAACCAAACTAACTCTAATTCTAAACAGATGTGCCTAACGTTGTGCTTTTAATTTAGTATTCTGTTTTAGGAAATGCACAATATAACTGTTAAAAGAACATTGCTATCCCCTGTGACTAGAACATTTTGCTATTTGCAACTTTCTCAATAAGGTTAGGAAGGAATACACACACACACACAGACACATACACACACACACACACACACATTCCGATATTAAAATGTTTTTAGTGGGTGACTATGTACTGTCTCTCTAGACTTCAGTTACTCATCTCCAGATTATACAATGTTTTTACTTTTTACAGTACAGCAGTACGGCAAATCTGAAGGTATCATTAACTATAAACTATTGTATATTGTTTATAGCTACACTTAAAACAATCCAGGAACAGACAGATAAGTCACATGTGTCTATATAAACAAAAAGGCTGAGAATATATATATTTTTCTGTTATTTTTCTGGAGTTACCTTGTGGTAAGATGGGCAGCCTATAAATTTTATAAATAAATAACATTATTTTTTTCTGGTATTGCAGTTCATTGTTGAAAAAACTTTCAAGAGAGGGAAAGAAAGAGAGAGAAAAAATGAACTGCTTCATCTTCTACAGTTGATTTTTGAATTTATGGATCAATTTTGTTTCATAACAATTTATTGTTCTAGTTGTATGGTTTATATGTGGTCATTACTTCCATGCCATATTCTCCCTTGGTTTAGCAATCTAATTTTCAAGGAGATGTGATATTTTAAAAGGCTACCTACAGCGCAGCTAGGTGAATTTGGATCTTGCTCACTTCTTTGCTTGTCATAATGTTGTGAATGTTTGCATTTATTTTTGTATTTTGCACACAAGAAAATTGTGTATGTTCCAAATCAATAGGTGATGCCTGGTGATGAGATTTCTAAGAGAAAATTAGCTTAAAACTCCAGCTAGAGAAATCAGTGATCACCCTACGTTGAAAGGCAGATGAGAATGGGAACACTGCTTGTGATAGCATCCCAGTGGTGGGTTACGACCAGTACGCCCCGGTACGGTGCTCCAAAGGGCCCACCTGCCCACCCACCCTCCTTACCGGTATTTGAGCTTTGGCGCTTCCATGTATGTACATGGAGCATATGGCACCTGCATGATGCTCCGCCGAGCAGCTGGAGCATCGCAGAGGCATCGCGGAGTGTCGCAGGTCATAAGTACGCATGTGCATTCTGCATGCATGTGCACACTTGCAGTGCGCATTCATGTAGTGGGCCCCGGGCCCCATTCCACTGTACCAGTTACAACAGGATCCGGAAACCACTACTGTAGCATCGCACTCCTTTTGAAAACTCAAGTTCATAGTTTGGATGTAGTTCTACATTTATCTACTTCCAGGTTTTATTTTTCTTATAACAAAAAGCCTAATAGTGCAGTTAAATAAATAAGTAATAACAAACAAAAATATAATAATGCATAACAAAACTTCTCTAAAACCTATAAAGTGAATGCAATATTAATAAATCTTAAACCATCAACAATTAAGACATCGTGGTCCAGTACAGAGGTGATATTCTACCAATTTGGACTGAATCATCCTAACCAGTAGCAAAAATTGCAGATGGCTCCACCCACCCACCCCTGGCTCTATGGCGTTCCATTTTTTTCGTCAAAAGCGCATGCGTGGAAGGGTCTATGTGCTCACATTTGTGAACCAGTAGGGAAGGTAAGTGCATACCACCCCTGGTCCAGTAAGAAGATTAATCTTGAACTCTATTCCTAGTTTGCGAGTAGGCAGAAGTCTCATCTAAAGCTGGTGCACTAGCTATACCTCTTTCTGGAAATAATACTGTACAGTAGTTCCAATCTGGCTTTGCCTTAACTACATCCCTCTGGATTACTATGACCTCCTTTGTAGGGAGGAACTGATTTTGAATAGGATTCAGAAATTTCAATGAGCTCAGAATACTGCTGTTAAACTACTGACTGGGAATGACTGCAGGGAATATGTAAAATCTCTTGTTAAAATAACTCCACTGCCAATTATCTATGGTGGGGGACATAAGACATTATAACCTATGTCATGCACCTAGGCAATTTGAAAAGCTATATTCCTCTTTAAAAGTCTCTTGAGGCTTTTGATATTCTGCCTGGTGAGCGTCAAGCTTTATATATATATGTATTTTCTTTGATGGGAACGCAAGGTAGTAATTCTTCAAGCTACTTCATCTGCTCAGCTAAGTTGCACTGTTCAATTGTTTTTATATTTAATGTTTTAATTCTGTTTTATTTAATTAGAATCCATAATCTCAGAAAATTAGAATATTACATGCAATAAATAAAACAAAGATTGTACATAGAACAATATTGGACCTCTGAAAAGTATAAGCATGCATATGTATTCAGTACTTGGTTTGAGCCCCTTTTGCAGCAATTACTGCATCAATGCGGCATGGCATGGAAGCTATCAGCCTGTGGCACTGCTGAGGTGGAAGACCAGGATGCTTCAATAGCGGCTTTCACCTCTTCTGCATTGTTCGGTCTCATGTCTCTAATCTTTCTCTTGGCAATGCCCCATAGATTCTCTATGGGGTTCAGGTCAGGCGAGTTTGCTGGCCAATCAAGCACAGTAATCCCACGGTCATTGAACCAGGTTTTGGTGCTTTTTGCAGTGTGGGCAGGTGACAGGTCCTGCTGGAGAATGAAGTCAGCATCCCCATAAAGCTTGTCTGTGGAAGGAAGCATGAAGTGCTCCAAAATCTGGTAGAAGCTGCGTTGACCCTGGACTTAATGAAGCACAGTGGACCAACACCAGAAGATGACATGGCTCCCCAAATTAATACAGACTGTGGAAACTTCACACTGGACTTCAAGCATCTTGCAGTGTGTGCCTCTCCATTCTTCCTCCATACTCTGGGTCCTTGGCTTCCAAATGAGATGCAAAAGTTGCTCTCATCAGAAAAGAGAACTTTGGACCACTGAACAACAGACCAGGTCTGTTTTTCTTTAGCTCAGGTAAGACGCTTCTGACATTGTTTGTTGTTCAGGAGTGGCTTGACAAGAGGAATACGACATTTGAAGCCCATGTCCAGGGCTTCAAATGTCTGTGTGGGGTGACTCTTGATGCATTGACTCCAGCCTCAGTCCACTCCTTATGAAAGTCCTCAGCACTTTTGAATGGCCTTTTCCTGACAATCCTCTCCAGGCTGTGGTCATCCCTGCTGCTTGTGCACCTTTTTCTTCCACACTTTTCCCTTCTTAACTTTCTATTAATGTGCTTTGATACATCACTTTGGGAACATCCAACTTCTTTTGCAATTACCTTTTGAGGCTTTCCCTCCTTATGGAGGGTGTCAATGATGATTTTCTGCACAGCTGTCAGGTCAGCAGTCTTTCCCATGATTGTGATTCCTACTGAACCAGACTCAGAGACCATTTAAAGGCTCAGGAACCCTTTGCAGGTGTTATGGCTTAATTAGCTGATTAGAGTGGGATACTTTGAACCTAGAATATTGCACCTTTTCACAATATTCTAATTTTCTGAGATTGTGGATTTGGGGTTTTCATGAGCTTTTGCACAATATTATAATTTTTCGAGTTTCTCCTGTAAATTGTAAAACATGGTAATAAAATTTAAAATATCTTAATATATTTTAGATATTTCTGGCCATAGTTACAATTCTTTCATTTGTTGCTAGTAAACCTGGGAACATTCTGGAATTCAAATTCCCCTAAGAAAGTGACAATGGATGTATTCATTAGTCTCACTAAATCAGTAAAATAAATGGAGTCAGTAAAAATAAATAAACAAAACATCAATATTGCGGGGGAATGAGCCAAAAAAGGTTCTTAAAATCTTACATGACATTTGGTTATAATACTTCTTTTAGCTTTGAGAAATATACTCCTTTTCAAATTCCAGAGCAGATCTTCCCAGCTTGATGTCATCATAAATTTAGATTAACTTTTATCTGAAAGCTACCAAACTAGGGAATTCTGCTTTAGAGAAATGTAAAGAACAATAAGAGTTTTGTTAATTTATCAATGGTGGAATTGACAGATTTTGACAAGTTTCAATTGTCAGTACATCCATGGGTTCACTGAGTGATATTGAAAGAGTCATTCACTAGTCTGTTTCTGTTGATTTGACTGGTCTACTCCACATATTGAAATGTTCACTGTCCTCCTATTCCCAATGTACTATATTATTCTTTAATATGTTACAGGCCACCCAAAATCACTGTGTGTGAATGGGTCTGCTATATAAATTTGTTTAATAATAATTAAATGTCAATGAATAATACCTACAAATATTTTTTATTTTCATAAACGTCGTGCAGCTTTAAAACGTGGGGATGTTCTATCAACTTCAAGATGGCTATTTCCCGTTCCACCTAGAAGAGAAAAGAAGGATACAAGAGATTAAAATCTATGTCTTAGATTATATAGCAATGTTACGTCTACCATCTTTCACTAGGTCAGTAATAAAATAATGTAGAAAGTAGATATTCAGTAAACGTGACCAGTTGACAAAAAAACTAAAGGTATTTGCTTATTTTCTATTAAACTTATGCCAATGTTCATTCAAATGCATATAAGATTTAGTCATATCAGAAAACCAAGAGAGTCTTAAAGCCCCTTGGCACAAATATATAAGGCAGAAGCTTTCAGAGACTAAATCTCGTAAATTGCAGGAAATTGTATTATTAACAATAAAGTATATAGAGAGATATCGAGAATAACAATAATATACAAGTACAATAATTGTATCATATTTACAGAAATAATTATGATTCACATGGTAAATGTTCTTTCAGTAACCACAGTTTCCAGAAATTCAAAGATTCAGAGCAGCGAGGCTGTTTTACATAATGATCCAAAGTATAAATGGTTCATGAACTGCTGGACTCAAACTTCCCCTGGATATTCTGTGATACCTTAACAGAATTTAAAGCACTATTCAGTGGAGGTTTTCTGCATTTTTAACTAATTCTGAATTCTATAACTCTCATTTTTCATTGTCAGAATATTTTAAAAATGCAAATTATAAACCATAACTAGAAGCTTCTCATTGTCTTTTGTCTTTTCTCCCATGCAAGGAAATTACATACATGTCTAAGGTTTTTTGAGCTTATATATAAATCAACAAAAAGACTATAGTTTCAATACCAGAATCCTGAAAAAAGTTAATATTCTTTAATGCATGATGCACAAACCATTCTTTGGAATGCTGTATTAAATCTCAAACACTACACAATGTACGTAATTGTCATAAAATAGGATACCTTGTTGAACAATCTGTAATTTTATGAATTAATTCTTTCTGTGCTCATTTAATTTGAACAAGCACCATTTTCTTCAATATTGAGTGTTCTTCATTTTGTAGCCAAGTCATGAATGGTAGATATTACAGAATAAATTAATAGACAATAATGAAAGGTTAATAAATTGTCCTGGAGATGGAATTTGAACCAGACTATGCCAAGAAATAAGAAATTCCAATGAAAAATATGAAGAGATGGAGAATTTTTGAGAAGATTTATCTAACATTATTGTAATACTATATTCATGGAAAGGACCAAATGAATATATGTCGGACCTTGATAAATGATTATGGCATTGGAATAACCATCAATACTAGCCCTTTGTGGTAAGACCAAATCAGGAAGTAAACACTACAAGAAATACTAAAATTAGAATTTTATTAGTACAAATGACAGCTTCTTGAAAGCCTGAGAGTATTTTCTTTACCTCCCTCTTCTATCAAGAAGAATCAAAGCAAGATAATCTTAACTTTTCTTGTCTCACCTTCCTGAACTAAGTTCATGTTTACCTGGGCCAAGTTTACTTGGGCTAAGTTCATGCTTTCTCAATGGCTGCCATATATTTTCTTCAAGGCAATCTCCCTTATTCCTCTACATCAATAAAGATGAGGTAGGTTAGCACTGCAAATAAGAGAGATCTGAGGTGGAGGAGGAAGAGGTTCAAAGCCCCATCTTCCATTCCATCAAGGTTCATCTCAAAAGTTGCTTCCCATGATTCTTCTGTTACTTGGCCAATGACAAAGAGGACTGCTTGGCATTTACATGTACATTCTGAATTATGGTGAAATGCTTACATTGCTAAAATAAAACTTTTAAAATATATTGATAGTCTCCTGGGATTTCTGGGTGGTGTTTGCCAAGATTGTTCAATTTATATATAAAAGATTTTTAATTCTACAGCAGAGGGCAAGCCTCTTATCATGACATAGATACCAGAATTTTAAACAAAATCAGTAATATAATACTATACCTTTGGCAATTTTCTCTGCTGAATAAGGTGCTCTAAATTAATTCTGCATTGCCTTTTTCATTGTTACATAACTGGAGCAAATGAGGATGGTTGGTACACTTATATAAGAATGAACCACTAATGCTTTAATCACAGTCTGATGAACTGAGAAGTAAGGCTATACAAATGAACAACAGACTATTAAAGTCAGCAGACTAATATAGAATTAGGGGAAAAAACATGAACTCTGAATCCAATAATGCTCTTGCTAATCTGGCATTTTTTCCCCATACAATTTTCTGTATCAGGGCAACCTGCATAAAACTAGAGACATTAAAACAGATTGGATAGCATTTGGACAATATAGTTGTATTCTGTCTCAGTAGCCAAACAGAAGAATATGGCTATCTTCTAATCTAACAGATACACCATGAGAGATTCTAAGGTGTGGTTACTTTGAGACAGTGACGTGCGGTGAGGTTTATGCCTGGTGAGGCTCAGCTGGGCATCCTTTTGCGAAGCCTCAGCGGTGTGGGGGGGAATTTGCGGCCTCGGCGGTGTGGGGGGAATTTGCATTGCGGGAGCCGCCAAGCGCCCAGGTCTGCAGCAAAGGCGCTTGGCGGCTCCTGCGATGCAAAGTGCCCCGCCGCCCACCCGCTGACCCGGCCCGCGGCCGCTGCTTCTCCAAGCTCCGCCACTTGAAGTCTCGGATCGCCTCTGGGGAAAAGCTGAGTGAAGAGCGGAGCGAAGCTTCTCCGTGGCCTCCCGGCGCTACGCAGAGCCTCTACCCAGATTTTCAGCCTCTTTTTTGAGGAAAAAAGGTACATCTTAAACACCGAAAAATACGGTAAAATGACTAAGCTGACTTTAACTTTTTCTTATCATAAAGAATCTAAAAAAAAAACCTGGACTGAAGTATTAATATCTCAGAAAGGCTATAAAGTTCAGTGGGGAAATGGTTATATGATGAGAAAAACCTAAAAAAATCTGTTACCTCACATAAAGAGTTTGAACAATGGAAGTCAACTAAATTGAGATTACCAAAATGGAAATACAAAAGATAAATCAAGGAAAAGGAATAGCTGCAACAGGAAACCCTGAATGATGCCTCTTTATGGGATATAGAAAGCAGACTGGCAAAAACTTTAAAGACTCCTTTTGAATGCTGAAGATTGATGAAAGATATCAAATCCTGCAATACTATTGAAAGATCAAGATTGTGAAGAGCAAAAGGAAGAAATGTGAAGTTTGATTATTTGATCAGGAATAAACTATTTGTATATTTCTGGCAACTCCTAATGATCATTTTCTTGAACCAGGACTGAAATGAGTTCTGAACTGCATAGATTATGGGTAGAATATTATTATTTTTAATTTGCAATTTTAAATGAGAAATTTTGATGGAACCAAAATTTGTAAAAAGGTGACATAGGGGCAATCCATTCAGCCATTGTCCAACATTCTTTGTTGATCTTGGACAAAATAAAGTGCTTCTATAACTCTTCACCAGTCATCTAGCATCTTTGGTATCTTCCTGGCTTGGAAACGAGCCACCTGGGGTTGGAAGTGTATTTTCCTCCAACAGAACATAATATTTACAAATAAAAATAAAAGAAAAAAAATCATGATGTGCCTATTGAAAAAAAAACGAAGCTTAGAGCATCACTGACAAAGGAATCTGGCTAATATTATATCTAATCAAAACAACATTAGGAATTTTATTTTATCTTTGCCTCGCAGCATATTGAAGAGTCATTACTTTTGAAACGCCTCTCCTGCTGATGGCTGTGGCATCATGTCAACCTTAAATGAGTGATGGTAGGCTATAGTTCTTTCAGGGTACTTCTTAGTTACTGTCTAAAACCCTGAGATGAATAGGTACACAAAAGCAAGATTTATGGCTTCAGTCACTTAAGAAGCCACAGTTATAATATTTTAAAATTTATTTGCACGAGCAAAAAGAAAAACAGAAGATAAAGTAATCAAATATAATATCCCATGTTTTTAATTAAAATACTCCACTTTTTTCATTACAGTTTGAGTATTTACAAATCAATAGCAAGATTCCTTCTTTTGCTTCTGGTTTAATTTTCCCCTAATCCAAATGTTTTAAACTGTAAAATGTTTTTATTTAAAAAAATGTATTTCGCTTCAGAGATGCAACTTGAAATAGCCCGTGTTTCTAAGTTTTTTAATTTATCAGTAGTCTACAAATATTTATAGAAAAAACAAAGTGTCTCTAGACCAATAAAATACCAGCTCTTGATATTTAATCTGTATTTAATCTGATAGTTGAGTACAAAATAAAAAATATACATGAAATACTACCATGTTTCACCAAAAATAAGACAGGGTCTTATTTTCTTTTGAACCACCTGAAATAAGCACTTGCCCTTATTTTTTGGGAGGTCTTATTATTTTTGAGATGCAGGAGGCGGTGAACGTGGTCACCTCATGGCTGCTGCTGCGTTGCCATAGTTTCAGGGAGGGCTTATTTTCAGGGGAGGGCTTATTTTAGCACATGCACTCAAAAGCCCAATTGGACTTATTATCCAGGGAGGTCTTATTTTCAGGAAAACAGGGTATTACCCAAGCAAAGCCTCTGAATGAAGGAATTCCATATAGATTTTGCAAATTACTAAGTAAGTGAATTTACACATCTTGAATTTTAGGGAATTTTAAATAGTTTACTAATACAGTCCAGTGGTGGGTTCCACATCCTGGTACAACGTGGCTGGGCATCCACCACATGCACATGTGCAGCACGCGTGCAGTGCGCACATGCATACTTACCACCCACAATGCTCTGTGATGGCTCCACAATGCTGCAGCTGCTCGGCGGAGCATCGTACAAGCACCGTATGCTCCGTCCATGTGAGCCCCGATTGGCTCAAATACAGATAAGGACAGCAGCTGGGCGTGCGGGCCCTCCGGAGCACCATGCCGGAACGGAACCTGGTGGTCCCAGCAATCATATCCCACCAGTGGTACAGTTAGACAGCACAAAGTTTGAAAGCCACACTTTTCTTTATCAGCTGAGGGCCACAGGGGAAAGGTGTTCTGAAGGGAGACCCAGAGGGACAGGACTGAGGCAATACAGATCATAATTCAAACAGGTTTATTAACAGCTAACAGTAAACCAACAGCTCTGAACCGGCAATAGGGAAAGCTTCTGTCTGACAGATGAGGCAACCAATCGGGATGCTCCATTCTCCCGCTCTGGATGTCAAACCTCCAGCCAATCAGGGATGATCTTGCATCGGCATGTTGGCAAAGCCACGGACATAACAAAAGGATATTATCAGACAAAACCAGGTTGAAATGTTTATATTTTTCCACCTGGTGGAAATTGGCTGGATATGTGATGCCTATTGGTAGAGTAAGATACTTTTTCCTTTGTATTTCCCACCTAAACCCAGCTGAAAACCACATCACTTTTGATGGTTTGCAACCAATTTCCATTGGCATAATCTTTGGGGGCTCCAGAGATCCCAAAAAAGAGCTTTGAACTGTTAATATCTAATGTTTTCTTTTTACAAACTGAGAAGAATCTGAAAATTCCTATGCTTGGAGAAAAAAAAACTGAATATGGGAAAGAGATGTGGGGGGAGGAAAGGGAAGTGGAGTGATTATCTGGCTGATGCTTGTCTGCTTGCTAGTTCTGGAGAAAAACTTCTCAATGGGACAAGATAGGGGTTGTATGTTTCTGGCAGAGATCATTTGCCCATGAACTGTGGCCAGAAAACAAAGCTGCCCTTGGTGGCAGGTTACTGATGAAGTTATTATTGAAAGAAAAACTCCAAAGGGGACTGCCTGTTTGGAAGTCCCTTAGAGATTCTTTTGGGCCAATGGCACAATTATAAGTTCATGAAGTCCTTCCTCAATTGGTTGAATTGATTGATGACTTTCCACACATTGTTTATATCAGTCTTGACCAGTACAAAGAACTCTATGTGGGACTATACTTGAAAGAGGTCTGGATGCTATAGCTGGTGCAAGATACAGAGGTACTCACTAGTGAAAGTATGAGACTTGTATTGAAAGATCTGTTTGGTTGCCAGTTGTTTACTGAGTACAGTTAAGATATTTTGGTTATCTTTTAAAATCCTTACTATAATCAGATTCTATACAAAGGGATGTGATGCCTCAGTGGCTAAGAAGCTGAGCTTGTCGATCAGAAAGCAGTTCGCATCCCTAGTGTCGTGTAATGGAGTGAGCTCCCGTTACTTGTCCCAGCTTCTGCCAACCTAGCAGTTCGAAAGCATGTAAAAATGCAAGTAAAAACTTAGGAACCACCTTTGGTGGGAAGGTAACAGCGTTCCGTGCGCCTTTGGCATTTAGTCATGCCAGCCACATGACCATGGAGACAGCGCTGGCTCTTCAGATGGAGAAATGGAGATGAGCCCCCCGGAGTTGGGAACGACTAGCACATATGTGTGAGGGGAACCTTTACCTTTTACCTTATAGTCAGACAGTCTATGTAAAGGACCATCTAATTGGCTGCTTCAATGGCCCTGCTGAAAATACCTCTGCTGCCAAATGCCAAAAAGACAGCTTCCTGAATTGCTCCTGGGCTGTGAAATAAATTTGTCCAGGAGCTGCATTCAGTCCAACTCCTTCAGTTTTAGAAAATGTCTATGCCAAACTGGTTGCATCAAATTATTTTTACCATTATTGTTTGCATTAATTTTAGCTTGGGGGCTAACCTCATTAGATTTTATTTATTTACTTAATCAAATCTGTATGATGCATCTCCCACAGGGTGACTCTGGGTGGCATACATGTATATTTGCCTTCATTCGGAAAAGAATTCTTTCTTACCAATTTTCTTCTTCCTAACTGCAACCCAAACTTGCTTCAGGAAACAAAACTTAATGAACTTTACTTTTCCAGTGATGACATAACACTCAATTACTTCAACTGAGTACTTTAACCCAGGGGTGGGCTACAGGGGTTTCGCAGGGGTTCAGGAGAACCTCTAGCTAAGATTCTGTGCAGTTTGGAGAACCCCCAAATCCCACTCCTGACTGGCCCAACACCACCACCCCTCTCCCAGGAGTGTCCATGGAGCCCGTTTTGGATGCAGGGTGCATGAGGATGCTCGGGGAGGGCAGAAAACGGGCCTACTGGAAACGGGCCCCAGAAGGCCTCCGGATCCTGGAGAGGCTGTTTTCGCCCTCTTGGAGGCTCAAGGAAAGTCTCCGGAGCCCGGGGAGGGCAAAAACACCACCCACGCCATGGTGCAGGAGGCCGACTAGGCCATGCTCACCATGGCCATGCCCACCCAGCAACCGGGCAGAGAACCCCTTGCTAAAAATTTTGAAGCCCACCCCTACTTTAACCCCAGAGTTGGGTGGGGCCCAACTCTTCTGGCCTTCTGGAAGACTGTCAAGACCTGGTTCTGCCAATTGCCATGGTGATCTAAGACCAACATGCAATCCTGGGAGTGGTTAGTGGCTTGAGGGAGATCCCTCCACTTCTTTACCTTTTAATTTTTAACTTCCTTTTAATTCTGCTTTTAACAGTTTAATTCTATTTTTACACCACTGTATGGTTTTTTTTTACTATAACTGCCCAGAGTCACTTAGGTACGAAGGGCAATTTAGAAATATGATAAATAAAATATTAGTTGAAAAAATGATTTTTAAACCTTTCTTTTTTCCCACAATCTCCAAATGATGGCTGGAATGGAATTTGGGAAAATAAACACATCCTTCTTAACCTGGACGTCTGGTTTTAAAGACAGCAATAATCCTCAAGTTGCCTTCAGGAAGGGAAGCAGAATCATTGGTATGCTGTTAAATTGTGGCTGACAGTGGTGAGTTTTTCAATTAGTGCAGTCATTTACTTAATGGAATAAAATAAATCAAACACCACCTGGGTGTTTAACAAACCCTAGG
Source organism: Thamnophis sirtalis (assembly GCF_051295495.1). Taxonomy (NCBI): domain Eukaryota; kingdom Metazoa; phylum Chordata; class Lepidosauria; order Squamata; family Natricidae; genus Thamnophis; species Thamnophis sirtalis. The sequence continues at coordinate 76,101,969 of NW_028261381.1, read as the reverse complement.
CAACTTAAGTGTTTGAAATGTGAAATATTTTCAGTTGTCTCAGCTGCAACTAACAATGTCTATGGAATATCTAAGAATCAGATTAATCCTAGGGTCCTTCTGTATTGCTAGGTTGGAGGGTTCTGTCCAGCCATCTTTGAACTGCAGTAAACCATACCAGCATAACATTTGCTGTGGTCCCATATAACATTTATTGTAGCTGTTTCCTGTCACCTAACCTCCTCACTCCCACCCACATTGAATAGGTAGCAAGCACTGCCTAATACTGTGAGGCTGTCCTTAGGCCCGGGGTGTCAAACTTGTGCCTTCATGTGACATATTGTGACTTCCCCCCTTCATTAAACTGGGAGTGGAGGTGGCCAGTGCATGACGCATGGCCACGAGTTTGACACCCTGCCTTAGGCATTTGAGCTGTGGTAGTACAGTGGTTAGAATGCAGTACTGCAGGCTATTTCTGCTGAGTGCTAGCTGTTTACAATTTGCTAGTTCAAATCTCACTAGGCTCAAGGTTGACTCAGTTTTCCATTCTTCCGAGGTGGGTAAAATGAGGACTCAGATTGTTAGGGACAATATGCTGACTCTGTAACCCACTTAGAGAGAGCTGTAAAGCACTGTGAAGAGGTACTGCTATTTTTTGAATAAGGAAAAACACCACCAACAACAAAAAATTTAACAACAATATAGTCACAGGGTGAGTCAATAGGAAGAACATATCTTGGGAACATGGTAATAGATGTTGCCAGGATATTTTGTGCCTTAGTTGTAAGTATTATAAAAAGCCAAAAATTACCCTTCTTGGTCAAGCATAACTGAATGGAATATTCAATACTGAGTTGTAATAAAATGTTTAGAAACTATTAATAGCTGGAAAATTACTTCAAGACACAAAGCAATCTTGTCTGAGTTTTATCCTGTCTTTATTTTTATAAATAATTCAAGATGTTGAACATATCCTAATACTCTTTCCTCCTCCTGTTTTCCTCACAACACCCTTGTAAGGTAAAATGGGCTGAGAGAGAATGCCTGGCCCAAGGTTACCCAGCTGGCTTTCATGCTAAGGTGGAACTAGAACTCATAGTCTCCTGGTTTCTAGCCTGGCACCTTAACCTCTAGACCAAACTGGCTCTCAGTATTTTCTACTAGGAGTAGTTTCCAAATACTCTCTATGGTCCGATTCAATCGTTATAATTATATTGGATTAAACAAAATAGCATTTAAATCTCATGTGAGTACACAACTTTCATCTAGCATAACATAGATCTTAAAAATCCATTTCTAAGCACATCTAGCAGTCAAAGAGGACTTTCAGAATTGCCCCATGCTTTCCTGGTGACTTTTGATAAGTGAATGCTTTCTCTCTGAATTACATTCCATATCTGTGTGATAAAGTAGTTGGAAAAATTATAATAGTTATCCCCCTGGATTCTATTACCTGGGGACAAGAGAAATGAGACTCAGCTCAAATTGGAAAAGCAACATGAGTATAATAAATTTAAACAGTCTTTTGTCTTTGCTTCTTTCAAATGAAATCCCTACCTGGATTGCAGTTATCCTGTATAAGTAAGTGAATTTAATACAGAAAGCCAGGAATAATGATAAGATCTCTATCCAGATTGCTGTGAAAATTGATATAAAGTTCTTGCAACTCTTTTACCATTCTAGGGAAATGTTACAGAGAATTCATGTAATTGAGCAGTTCTACTCAAAAGCTTAACGAATAGCTGTGATTCCTCAATTATTTTTATTGCAGCAAATGTTTGCTTAAGAACAGGATTTCACATTTCCAAGGAAACATCAGTGGCTGGTAATTCAGGCTGCAGTAAACCACCAATGACTTGCCTAAAAGAACAGAATGGCAATGCATATCATCAGCAAATCAGGACTGCTGCACCTCTAAATAAAACATAACTTTTACAATATGGGATACCACAGTGAATCCTTCCTGTCCTTTGACAGCATTTGGAATCACTTTTATGTTTCCTTGCAGTGAGAAACTTACATATTGCTGTTTGTTCCAAGCTGTGAAGGGCAAAAGAAAGCAGGGCCCTGCGGAGCCGAATGCTTTCATCCAGATAAAATTACAACAGAACAAACCAAATCTCAAACAGTTAAGCCAAAGAGAAGCTCTAGAAGCCTGCAGTTTACAGAAATCATGAAGCCACCGCTGCATAATGTTAAAAAGACTAATGTATCTGCAACTATAAAGCTAAGGATTCTCCTCGCACATATGTGCTAGTCGTTCCCGACTCTAGGGGGTGGTGCCCATCTCCGTTTCAAAGCTGAAGAGCCAGCGCTGTCCAAAGACGTTTCCATGGTCATGTGGCTGGCATGATTAAACACTGAAGGCAAATGTAACGCTGTTACCTTCCCAACAAGGTGGTCCCTATTTTTCTGTTTGTATTTTTTATGTGCTTTCGAACTGCTAGGTTGGCAGAAGGTGGGACAAGTAATGGGAGCTCACTCCGTTACATGGCCCTAAGGATCCAAACTACTGACATTTCTCATCTACAAGCTCAGCATCTTAGCCACTAAACCACCATGTCCCTTACTTACAACTGTACCAAAGTCCTAAACTCAAAGAATGTTTTCCCAGTCAAGATCAGAACACTTTCCCCCCCACAACAGGCTTTTATACAGGACACCTGCTGAATCAAAATGGATTTAAAGGAGACACAAAGGCATACCGCTAGGTTTGTGACCTTGCAGGTAACAATTAAAGGTTTTTAAGAACTAAGCAGGGAGCTGATTAGTTAAATAGGATGCTTCACTAGCTCTGCTAATGACAGAGACTAACCCAAGGGCAACACTGCCCTTAGCAAGAGAAGTGCAAGATCTTCATTTCTGTCTCTCTTCCCAGACCTTTCCCTTGGTGATGTTGGCTTCCTATTACTATAAACTCATTTCACACAGACGCACCTCAATGGGAAGGACGGTACTTAAACGGGAAGGACGGTACATTTCTCCATTCAATCTTGTGACCCCCCCTTTGAATGACTGTAAAGGGCTAATGCTTTGAGGGGTTGGTCTTTTATTACATGCAATTTTTATGTTAACTTTCTTTGCAATTTGTGACTGTCTTAGCATAACGAAGATGGAATTACAACACTGCTATGCAGTGAAAATGGAACCTACCATTACTTTATTCCACCCTTTGCATATTTGCAACTTCCTCTTCTCTGAATGGTATTCAACTGAAATGCTATTTTTATGATTCAGGGAAAAGGCAAGGGGGAAAAAAACCCTCTTCCAATTCATAGGAATTGTTAATTAATTTAAAATTAGGAAAAAAATGTCCAAAGAAATAGACGCAGTCATAAGGTGACCCATTTCCACTCACTACACTTCAAGGATAATCTGTTCATTTTCTGGTGTTTAATACTATCATTCATTCTCAGTCCACCCAGTCGAAATAATTAAGTTTCCTTTTTAAGTTTGTGCCTAAATTGCAAAGTAATTGTTATCTTTCAACATCTCAAAGCTGCTATAGGAAAAAGTACAGAGTGATGCAATACTGTTTAAGTGTCTGTTAACCTTTTGCCTTATGCTGTACTTGTAGTGGATTTGCAAAACTTTTCTGCTCCTAAACACATAAAGTATTGGAAAACAGCTTACAATGGGAATTTATGAAAGTTAAATTGATGGTTGCACTGATTCAACAGTCCATCCCATTCATGTTGTTTCTCAAGACTTGAAAGCATTGAAAACAAAACAAAAAATATGAAATTAGAGATGTGATGTCTTGGAATAAATAAAATCAAACAACTTAATCAAGTTTCCGTGCTAATACAGGATGTAATTTTATCATAACAAATGTTTTAAGAAAACGGTTTGCCATTTCTAACTCCACTTTATGTGGTTGTTATGACTGCTACATAATACAAAATTACATTTGACAGTTTACATTACAATCATAGAAACAGTATGCCTCTATAGAGCAGTCACCTGTAGTGCATGTCTCTTTAAATTGCAAGCAGGAAGCACTGATAAAAACTGACAACAAATGGGATTTTTCATTCGGCATGCAGAATAATCTGCCACCCAATGGTACATAGCAAATTAAACACCTGATATATAGTTCCCCGACTATATTTAAGTGAATTGGGTTCTCTGGAGCGGGAAACCGCTTCTGTTTCCAATAAAATACCTTCAGCATCAGTAGTGTTGCAAAAGGTAGTGTTGCTCTATATTAATTAATTTATTTAGTTTTTACCCACTTATCTTAACCAGATTTTTTTTTAAAAAATGGAGCCGGAACTAGCTATTTCATCTAATCTATGGGTAGAATTACTGAAGGAATAAGTACATATATTTCATCATACCTTTAGCCTCTTACTCATAATAATTGACTTGCAGATAGTTCTCAACTTATAACCGTAATTGAGTCCAGAATTATGGCTGTAAGTTGTGATGGTCAAAACGTGGCTCACCATATGAGCTGGCTTGACTTTTAAGACCGCATCTGGCTTTCCCAGGTGCTGTTATTAAGTGGACAGAGAGAAAGAACTGCCTGTTGAAGTAGGGGCAGATTAGCTCCCCTCTGTGCAGAAGAGAACAGCAATGGTGGGATTACAGGGGGGGGGGGGACTTTGATCTTTGTTTTTTTTCTCTACCCCAATACTGCAGTTCCCTTCTTACCTGCTAGAGAAACTCCACCCCAGGTGGGGAGGAATCTCTCTAGCAAGCAGCATTTTCACTGTCAAAGATATTGACTGAAAAATCCAAAGTCCAAGCAGAAATCCAAACTTGGATTTCAGAACAGAACTTTTTCAGTCAGCCCCCAGGAACCAGCCAGGTGGCAATAGCTCTGTGAAAGCAATTTAGAAGATTCTTTCTGTCAAAATGTGAACACCTTTCCTCTGTCCTTGTGACACAGCTTAATTTGGAGGGCAGGTTAAATTGTTAGATAGTAATAATGCAACAGTACCAAAATAAAAAAGGATAGATAATATGTGGAGGGAAGTAAGTTAATCTAGAACAGTGATGGCGAACCTTTTAGACACTGAGTGCCCAAAGTGCATGCCCCACCCAAACGGCAGGGTGTGGGCACATGCATGCACATGCACAGCGCATGCGTAGGAGAGACTCAAAAGAGAGCTGGGACGACGACACACGTACCCACAGAGAGGGCTCCGCGTGCCACTTCTAGCACATGTGCCATAGGTTCGCCACCACTGATCTAGAATTTGCAATTTAATTTTCCCCCAACTCTGAGTAATAAGATTTAGAGAAGGCAGAGTTTTACGAATGTGGTCTCATGGCTATTTTCAGTCAAAGAATGCAGGGAGAGGTGGAGAAGTCCCTTACCTTTTGAAATCCTATGACAAGGTAAAATCTGGACAAGTACAAGAGTTGATGTTCTCAACTTTATGGTACTTCACAGAACGTAAAATATTTTAATTTCCTAATATGGGAACCAAGCATTTTTATTCACCTTTCATGAAAGGAAAAAAAGCACGTGGAAAAAAGCTGTAATACTCAAGTGGTTCATTGACATTGGTCAAGAAAAAGAACACCACCACATCCAGGGCTTCTGAGAAAAGCTAAAGGACAGCATATACACAATCAAAAACTCAAGTCTGCATTTCTCTTTTGCTTTCTGCTATTAATGCAGGGAGTAATGAGGGGAAAAGGCAGAAGTTTTCAGCTGAAACTGTGCCATGTGGGCTCCTATGCATGATGAAGCCAGGTTGACCTAGCTTTATTCCTCTTTCCTAATGGGGCTTTAATAGACTTTGTTACCTGGCAGCTTCCCATACATAAAACATTTTCATTTCCCCCCCCTGTTGGTATCCTAGACCAATATTTCATTTTTATTTTTTACATTCATTGCATCAAACCAGTGGACAGGAAGGAAATGCTTATATAAAAAGTGTTAACAAAATAAGATGCAAAAAAAAAACATGAGAGAGAGAGGGAGAAGAAGAAAGAAAAGAAAGAGAGAGAGAGATAAGGCAGGAAGGAAGGAAAGGAAGGAAGAGGAAGGGAGGAAGAAAAAGAAAAAGAAAGAAAGAAAAAGAAAGGAAGAGAAAGAAAAAGAAAAAAAGAAGGCAGGAAATAAAGCAGGAAGGAAGGGAGAGAAAGAAAGAAAGAGTTCTAGAAAATAACCTTGTGTACAAAGTAATTTCTGGAAATTTAATCAGATTGTTTGGATCTTCTCCACCTATTTGTTAAAAAGAAAACTTACATTCAATTACTGATACACAATATGTGTCAGCAATTCATTTTTATTAATAAAGGCATAAATGTATCTTTCCAATGTTGCACAATTATTATCTACTGCCTGGGTATGAGATATTCACAGTTTTTGAGGTCTTGGTTTTGATATATAATTCAGAGTTTATAATAAAATAAACAATGTAAATCCCCAATCTGCAATGATTGGTTCTAAGGCTATGATACAGCAATTATTGGACAAACAGTGGGAGTTCCAGCTGAAAATTCAGAAGCATAATCTCCAAGAGGAAGATTATTGCAATCAACCCTGTAATTAATTAAGTAAAGTGTTTTAAAATGCCCAATAGCTGACACTGTCTGATTGGTTTACAATAATACACACTAAAAGCAATTTGAATAAAAATATACACACACATCAATAATAAAATCAAGGAAAATGTAACAGGAAAACAGCCCACAAACAAGGCAGCAGGAGGTGGTCATTCAAAAATCTAAATCAGGATGAATACAATTAAAAGCCAATTAAAAAGCCTGGGAAAATAGAAAGGAATTCACGTGCCACTGAAATTATGCTAATGTGGGCATTAATTGAGTTTTGCTGGGAAAGGAAACAGCTTTCTCTTTCTTGTAGATACCAATCTCACCTCCTTGATTGAGAGAAACCAGGGCAGAGGCCTCACTGGAAAGCCTTAAGCTCCAGATAGATACATTTTACTAAACTATCAGGAGCAAAGAATTAGGAACACTGGTTAGGTTCCAGTATTGAAGATTTATTCAAGTTTATGCACAAGAATCTGATTAACTAAAATTCTGCACTAGATTAAGTGCAGATTAAGGCCAACAGAATTCAGGAGGGGTTGAACTTGGATCTCTTGTAGCAACACAAGGACTCTAAACTGATGATGTGTTTAACATCACCCCCAGCTCTACCTCTCTTCTCCTACATCAACTTTCTATATGATATTTAGCATATATGAAATAGACTATTCTGTATTTTTGGTCACGGTAAAGGTTTTCCCTTATTCAGTCTTGTTAAACTTGAGGCGGGGGTGCTCATCCCTGTTTTTTAGCTGAGGGAGGGAGCATTGTCTGAAGACATTTCAATGGTCATATAGCCAGCATGACTTACCTTCCCACCAAAGTGATACCTATTGATCTACTCACATTTCCATGCTTTTGAACTACTAGAAGGGCAGAAGCTGGGCATATAACAGGAGCTCAACTTGTCACACAGTGCTCAGGTCTTGAACTTGAGCTGCCAGCATCTTTAACCACTGAGCCATCACGCTCATATCATATTAACTTTAAGTTATATTAAATTTCATATAATTTAATTTCATATTAAATTAATATTAAGCCATACTAAATTAAATATTAAATTTAAGTGTCATATTAATTTCACTTTAAGGTTCTTTGACATACTTAAATTTTATTTTCTTTGCTTTCTTCTTGGTTAGAGCTCAAGAAGTTATTTATACAAATGAGGAAGCTAGTCAAGCAATATAGCAAACATTCTAAGAAGAGATCATGGGGAGAATTCTCCCAGATCTAATGGGCATATAGCTACAAACATTGCAGCTGTTCTTTCACACAAATACTTTTGTTGTGCCACACTGAACAAGAATCACAGTAATAAGATAGATTGACAGCTGGAACTACACTGCTTTTATGGAGAGAAACTGCAGAGGGCAGCCCAAGGTAAGAGGAGATAGGCACAGACTATAGTAAATATGATATTATGTTGTCAGTAGGAAGTACAGTGTACAAAATATTCCCAGGCAAGAAAAGAATGAGGGGGTGGAGCAGGCACTTTGGTTGCTTAAAATAAGTGTACTGATTTTTTTAAAGAATAATTTTGTAAATCAGAATGAAATTATATAAAGAAAAATACTCTCTGCTTTCAAATAAGTCCTTTTGCACAGGAATGGTTTTTTTTTTAAAAGGCAAAAAGTGGGTTTCTTCAGAAAACTCTGTTGGATATGTATAGATATAATGGGTTCATGATTTACCATATTTATATAAGTCAGAACTGGCTTGAATTATTATCTATGTAAGATTCATCTCTGACCTTTTTGCTCCTTTCAATTATTGTAATTGAGGGGGGGAAATGGAAATCCAACATTCTGCATGAATCCAGAGCATTTTTTCAAAATAAAAATATTAATTAGCTGTAACACAATGCTTTGTTTGCAACAGCAAGAGATAAAAATTAGTGGGGATGTTAAGGACATTTGTGGGGCCAGAAGATATGACTAAGACAACTTTATCAGCTTGTCTAACTAGTAAATGAATTCTGAGCATCCTTGGGGCTGATAGTGCTTCCTTGATAGCCTTTTTGTCAAACTTTCTAATTCTGCCAAGTACTGAGTATAAAAGTTCTATTTGTGAAATACCAAGTATTTTTTATGTGCAATCAAGTTGTTATCAACCACATATTTAGATTTTTGTCCATGATGATCTGTCCTGAGCTGGTCCTTCAGCTTTTCTAATGCTACTGCAACTGAGTTCATTCACTTTATTGTGGTCATCCTCTTCTTCTTTCCTTCCAACTTTTTCAACTTTAAAACCTCCTCTAGAGAGCTTTGTCTTCACATGATGTGTGTGAAGTAGGATAATTGGAGCTTGGTCATTTGTGCCTTGAGTTAGAACTCTTGGTTGATCCCATATGAATTCAATATTATCTAAATGTCTGTGGAGATTCTCAGTCATCCAGGTCATGGTTGTTCGAAAGGCACTTGTTCAAGAGGCAACTGGACTTTCTGGTTTTTCTTTGAAGACGTTTCGCTTCTCATCCAAGAGGATGGAATGAAAATCCAAATTTTTTTGGATGAAAAAGAAATGTCTTCAACAAAAAAACAGAAAGTCCAGTTGCCTCTTGAAAAGCATCTTTGTGATAATATTATCTGAAGTTTATTTTTAATGTTTATTTAATAGCATTGCAAAGTCCAGACACCAAGTAGTGCCAAGTGACAGCAACTTCAGGAAGAAAGAGAAGTACCAGTGCCTGAAGAGGGAACTGAAGAGGATATGGGATATAAAGACCAAAGTGGTCCCAGTGATGGTAGGAGGAGCACTTGTGACTGCGACTCCTAGATTGGGAGAATAGCTCCATAAGATCCAGGAATGACATCAGAACTTTTGGTCCAGGAGAGTGCAGTGCTAGGAACAGTTAAGATATTGCACAGAACTCTCAAACTCCCAGGCCTCTAGTAGAGGACTGAGATTTGGGAAGACATAGATCACCCAAAAGAGTGAGAAGTTTTTTCTTCTTATTATGATATGCATATGTATCATTTGCTTCCATCTGAATCAGTAGAAAAAACTTAAATTGTCTTGAGTAAAGGAGCTTAAAAGTCTTGAGGGACTTTCCTTCATATCCCAGATGTGCATTCCAGGAACACTTCTCTCAAGAGATTATCAGGCTGACCAATTGCTGCTTTGGTTTCCCATCAAACCACTTATCACTATCAACTCTTTAGGACAGGGAAAAATCCTTTTCTTTGCATATCCTAGAGTCCTGTTCTTTGGCTCTTGAGGCTAATGGAAATTGCAGGTAGGTCAATCAATCAATCAGAATAAAGCTGAAGGGGAACTTGGAGGTCTTCTAGTCCAGCCCCCTGCTCAAGCAGGCAATCCTACAGCATTTCACTCAAATGGCTGTCCAGACTCTTCTTAAAAACCTCCAGTGATTAAGTATCTTCAACATCTGAAGGCAAGCTGTTCTACTGGTTAATTGTCCTCACCGTTAGGAAGTTTCTCTTCAATTCCAGGTTGCTCTCTCTTTGATTAGTTTCCATTCATTATTTCTTATCCTTCCCTCTGGTGCTTTGGAAAATAAACTGACCCCCTTCCTCTTTGTGGCAGTCCCTCAAATACTGGAATACTGCTATCATATCCCCCCCAATCCTTCTTTTCTCTAGACTAGCCAAACCCAAATCCTGCAACCATTCTTTAGATGTTTTAGTGTCCAGGTCATCTAAAACTTCAGAAATATTAACAACAGAAGGCTCCGGAATCTATTTTGACACTTCAAGGAAACAGAGGGCTTTGCAAAAAGTGGTCTTGAAGGTTTGTGCTATACTGCCCTTAAATTTCATTTCACACACTTGTCTTTCTTCCATCCTCTTGGAGCTTTTTGGTATTAGTGCCCCTCCTTATGCACTTCTGGGTCCAAAAATTCATCATCTTCCCTGATAAATTGGAGGATGGACTGGTTCCCTTCTAGTCCCTTCACCTTTTCTTCCAAAAGGGCAATCAGTTTGCACTTATAGCAAATGCCGTTCTTATTGCTTTCAGGGAGACAAACAAACATGATACGTCTCCATCAGGTGACAAGATCTGTCTCCATCTCTTTGTTCTTACGATGAACAGAAGAAGGAAGGAGGACGGAGTTTTTTCTTGATCTACCTTGGATGAACTCCAGTTTGCTTTCTCTCTTTGCTCAGTCTCTGGAAACGCTCTCCTGGGAATCTTTCAAATTGCTTCAAATTGCTCAGCAGGAAATAATGCTCCAGTCACACAATGGGCAGTCCGCAGTGCTCAGGAAACTGTCAGCACTTTCTTCCCCCACCCACATCTTGGCTCTTATGCTCCATCTCTTCCTTTTCCTCAGTTGAACTCCTCCACTAAACACCTGTTTGCTTTCCCTGCTCATTCATTCAATGATACACCATACGCAGTGCTTCTTAAGCAATTCGGTGCCCTGCTTGTGTCCTACTAATTCTCCACCGCTCTCTTTTTCTTAGTGTATCATGGAATCATGACTTTTTTTCACTCTTTAAAAATACTCAATACAGATCGTAAGAGGGATGCCAGATGTGCATTTAAATGGATGTGCAGGTGTACTTGATGTACATGCATCCTGCACTAGAATTGCAGATAGTCCTCAACTTACAACAGTTCATTTAGTGACCTTTCAGGGTTACAATGGCACTGGAGAAAGGGACTTATGACCATTTTTTTCAAACTTCTAACCGTTGCAGCCTCCCCATGGTCAGTGATCACAATTCAGATGCTTCACAACTGATTTGTGTTTATGATGGTGGCAATGTCCTGGGGACATTTTGCAAGCAAAGTCAATGGGGAAGCCAGATTCACTTAATAGCTGTGTTCTTAACTTAATGACTGCAGTGATTCACTTAACAACTGTGGCAAGAAAGGTTGTAAAATGTGGAAAACTCACTTAGCAAATGTTTCACTTAGCAACAGAAATTTTGGGCTCAATTGTGGTTGTAATTTGAGGACTACCTGTACTTCTTTTCCTTTCAATCCCCCACAAGGTCTTTATATTTAGATTTGTTTAAAGATGTTTTTTTTCTTCGGTTCAAGCAAGTCTGGTTCTTGGAGACTGTCTGGACATGGCCCTGTAGGCTTTTTGGCAAGTTTTTCAGAAGTGACTTGCCTCCTTCTCAAAACTAAAAGAAAGCAGCTAACCTGATGTCATGGGGAGACTAAGAACTCATGGGTTGTCAGTTTTTAACTTGATGCTTTAACCACTAAACTAAACTGACTTTCTTAAAAATGACTTACCTTAAAGATGGTAAAGATTTGCAAAAGGTTATGGAACAAAATTCATTGGTGTGATGAAAAAGCTGTATAAGCTGAACATAGCATAAGTTCAACCTCCTACATCTTAAGGCAGGAATTCCCCAGCCTTCAATCCATGGACCAGCACTGGTCCATGTCATGCCAGAAACTGAGCCATGCAAATAAGCAAAGCTTCATCAGCAGGATGCAAGCAGCACACAAAACCACGGCCCTTCTGGTTCATGGAAAAACCTCTCTCCAAAAAATCAGTCCCTGATGCTCAAAGGGTTGGGGGGGGGCTGTCTTAAGTGCCTGGGTGCCAACGGATGACATAATTAATTAATGAGCCTCAAGCCAAGTTTCAAAAGAAATCCAGTGATTTATTAGGAGCAACATGTCAGCATTTTCCTGAGTGGAGTTAGCTCTGCCCCATGTGATTTATGGCCTAACCATGACCCTGTTTTCCCCCCTCCTCCCGAGTGTCATAAAGTGACCATTTTCATGGCTGTAGAAAAACCCCTCTCCAGCTGGCCCTGGTAACCTGGGATACAATCTGGAGAAAGGTATGCATGGAATGTGATTCTGGTCATGGCAGCTCCACGCTCCTGCCAATGGCAACTGGAAAGCAGGCCAGAAATGCTTTACGAGTTAACATTAAGATACTGACATCAAATTTGCAAGATGCCCTCAGTGAAAATATGCTCATGCTCTGCCTTCTAGAGTCAGTAAAACAGCAGCATTATCAAAGCAGCCCATTCCAGCTTCCATTGGACAGGAAACTAAAGATCAAAGTAGCCAAAAGATCTCTCTTTGTTTTCAGGTTGTTTTGACACCTCTCTTTCGCCCACATGCTGCTACCTACATGTCCTTCTCATTAGTGAAGACATTGGTGACATACTGCTAAGCAATCAATATGAAACAGATCTAAGTTCTAGGAGAAACATGCACACACACAAAGAGAGGGAGAAGGAGAGGGAGAAAGGGGGGGGGGATACCACACTGCACAATTCTTTAGTCATTAGTGAAGCTTAAAATTGTCCTCCAGGCACTCATAAATAGTACAGTCTACCCAGATTCTTTTCTCTCTTGAAACAAATTGATTATCTTATGGTATTAAATTTAGCTTAGAGCACCTGTTCTTTGTTATCTTATACACATTTCTTGGTAATCTGCTATTCTAATTTTCCAATCTCTGTGAAAAGATACACATGTTACAAATCTTTATTCTAAAAACAAGTGATAGGTGCTTATAAACCGGTGAGATGGTTAAATAACATACATCCACTTACTCCCTGTAGATAATTATATCTCATAGTTTTTGTTCTCTATTCAATGTTAATTCACTCAAGCAACTATAATCATGTATGATGTTACAATATTTCCACTGCTTGTGCTGTACACAATCCTTCCCATTGCTCTACCTTTATAATAAGGAATAAACACTAGCAATTTCATTATCCTCTAGTTGCCTTACCACATAATCCACAAGAACTGATTGTAATTTTTAGGAATCATGTTTAGGGCTTGTGTACAAATTGTAATTGTAAAACAACTTTGGAAACTTTTCTCCTCATGTATAATCAAAAGTTAATGGTGAAAAGCCTCAAAATACTGTATATTTTGATAGTACTTTGAGTGACTCACCTTTTCACTTTACAGTGCAACATTGCACTTCTAAAAGGGAAAATGAAGTTTCTATGCATATCACTGAATGCATGAGAGAAGTGGTTGAAACTATGCAAGGCACTTTAATTATTCATAAAATATTTCCTCTAAATCTACCAGGTAAACAGTGTTGCCTCCATACTTTGATAAGATATATAACTCTCTCAATATGATATGAAGTGTCTTGTCAAGAAGAATTGAGCCAGCTTGGGGAGACTTAGTTGACAAACTTGGAGTCTGCTTTAGTGATTTTACTGAGGATAACTTTACTTCTTCCAACTGTTTCAGAGGTCATATTGGACACAAATAGGCTGTTATTCACAAAACGGTACGGTGGACATGTGTATAAGTTGGATACTGCAAATCCTATAAGTGTCACTTTCCCAGATAGGACAAGTTCAAGAATTTTCAACTGGCTGAAAAATTTGAAAATTGTCACTTCCTCTGGAGATAATCAGATTGGGGAAGCTTGCACTAACATGTTCTCACAGTTTCTTATCTGAAAGGTGTAAAATGTCTTCTTATGACATAACAAATTGAAGTATTTAAGTTTAAGCAATAGTCTCAAAAGTGGATGTCTTACCTTGATTTCAAATTTTTGTATAAGTTGTCTTTCCAATACTATGTTTCCCCCCCCTAACAACCCTTTTCTCTTACCATAGGAATTGGTCCCTCAAATTTTCTGTTCTTTTTATTTGCCTGGGCAAACAACTATCAAGAGGTCAAGCTGAACTCAAAGTCTTTGCTCAACAGAACAATACAGAGATGCAAAAAATGTCTACATAGGACTCACCACTACACTGATTAAGAAACCAGCCCCATTCATAGCTGCTACCACCAGCTTTCTTAGCTTTCACCATTGCCCTGACTTATTGGAATAGCCCATCTCTCCTTGGAGAGTCCTCTTATACTTAGCTGTGTGTATTAGGCTTGTTAATCTTGAAATCAGAGCATTCGCTCATTAATCACTAGGAATCTCTCTGCTTTTGTGACCAAACAGAAATGATGGATATTTTTCTTCTCAGCACCTGAAAATTTTTTCTTCCCTATCTCTGCTTCCCTAGCCACAGGACAGAGGAAGGTGTATAAGTGTTGTAAATAAATAAATATTTGGATCACTCTACAAAGAGGTAGGAAAAAATAACAGGGGTGTAGAAAATTAAAATGACTAACAACCCCTAAAGACTCTTCTGATTTAATGTTAGTTTGTTTTGTCCCAGTTCTCTCTCCCTCCCGCTTTTAAGTATAGTTTATAACTTTTCACATATGAGAAGTAATCATTACTGCCTGATTTCTCAAAAGTTCTAGAAATCGCTAAATCTCTTGGTCTTTGAAATCCAGGTCATTGGATTGAAGACTGAAAGGCTATGAGTGAAAAGTTCAGATCTGGTATTGCTGACAGAATTGCCAAAGCAATGTGAAATCAAAATGGGTGCCAGGCTACCTTCTAAGCTAATCAAAATAACAATTTCAAACATTTTTAATTAACTTTATTGCCAAAGTTAATTAAAAACATTGTATTTTTAATTAAATGTTAAAAGTGTTAAAATCCACATTATAAAAACTTGGTCATGTCTTAACATTGATATAAACATCCACCTTACTGTTTTCTGATTCTACTGATAGCCATTTTGAAACCCATGGCAACGAACAATAAAATCTGGAAAATGACCCTAATGCCTACGGGCAAGTCAAAAACTGAAATGAGAAAGGAAGCAACATGTAATTCCATTCATAATTGATGATAAGGTTGGTATTATCCTATGTTTTCTTATATTTATGTTATAGATCCTGGAGGGGAATCAGAAGAAACAGAGAAAGCAGGATTGTCATAGAAAGTATTATATACATACTGTACAGTGGATATTTTATTTAGAATATATTTATACATTCCTTTAGATTTTATGGACAGAGAGTATTCTCAGCCTGTATTTTGATACCACAAACCCATTCATAAACAATTCAAGCAGGGGGAAATTAGCTTAAAGGCCACTAATATTTGCATATTTACATTAGAAGTTATAAAGTCCTGATTACTGCCGATATGATTAAGTTATCAGCCCAGCAAGACTAGAAACAGGTGTTTCTTAAACAGAATGAAGTTCCAAGAACAATTTGAAACAGGACATGATGGTTTGATATTCAAAGGACAAATAAATCTATTCCATGGGAAACATAGAGCGCAGTTCAGCCTATATGATCAAATCCTGGGAGGACAGTCAGTTTATTATCTAGATTAACCTATTCCACCATTGAACCTGTTTTCATATCTTCTTAACATTTATCTAAATCCTGCTTTTATGTATTATGTTTTAGACTCATATGACTGCTAAACAGAAAAAAAATTTCTAAATACAAATCAAATAATGCTATGGGAAAATATATAAAAATAGTTCCGGCCACTCATCATCAGGCATCAGTCAATGGATCACCAAACACCTTTAGCCTGTTTGAAAAACTAAGTTTTTCTAAATGCCTTTGTAAGCAGAGATGGGGTTGAACAACCCCCCTGGGGAATGGTATTCCAGTAACTTAAAGCCATTCTTTTATATTCTATGGTCTGTGACATCCTTTCAAGTATTTCAACTGCTGGGTGAACATTCCCTGCTCGGTCAGCCTTCTTAAGACTAAGCATATCCAGCTTTCTCAATCTTTTCTTTTCTTAGACGACTTGGTTAGTAATTCCCTTATGATTCCCACTGCTATTCTCTCAGTATATTGTTAAAACTATGGAGCTAGGAATTGGACACATAATTTAAAACAGAAATCAAATGCAGAATAAAGTAGAATAATTGTCTGGAGATTATATTTGGTGTTTTTTTTTAAAAAATTGTCAGTGGCTGGAAACTCTTTATGGGCTTTTTGCCGGAAACATCAGCAGTAACAACAACACATGTTTCGGTGTGATTTAAGGATTTGATAGAAAGGAAAGAATATGGAAAGAAAGGAGCCATGATGAAACTTTAGAGAGGATAAAACATGAATGCATTTATAACAGCTATAAAGATCAGAAGCTGCTTCTTTGTATCTTTTTTCTTTTTCTTTTCCTCTTTATTTATTTCATTGCTTTTCTATTTACTCATCACATTTACCTGTTTAATTTCCATTTTTCTTTGCATTTTGTACCTTGTAAAAAACGTCTTTAATAAAAGTTAATTTTTAAAAGAGAAATTTATGTTCATTTTCAAAAAAAGTATTTTCATTAATGCCTCATAGTCAGGTAGCAGACCACCAGAATCCCAATATTTTGTGTAAAAGTAGCATTATCAAGTCAGGCATACTGAGCATATCCCGCTTCCTCTATTCTGTATGCTACATTCCTTTGTCTTCCATCATGGTTTTTCCTTTTCCCTCCAATAAATTTCATTGGTAATTTTCAGGCATTTCTCTACCATCAAAATTGCTTTGAATTTTATTTCTGTGTTCTATGGGTCCAGCTGTCAAGATTTGTAGGCCTGAGACCTTGAAATGATAAATGAATTGGTATGACCCAAATGAATAAATCTAATAATTCCACTGTGATTGGGCCTGGGGAAGAAATAATGTTCTAACTCGCTTTTAATCATTAGATTTCAAACTCTATTATAGCACTAGCACTTAGTACTTAGACTTATATACCACTTCATTGTGTTTTACAGCCCTCTCTAAGCAGTGTACAGAGTCAGCATACTGCCCCCAACAATCTGGGTCCCCATATTACTGACTTCAAAAGGATGGAAGGCTGAGTTAACCTTGAGCCTAGTGAGAATCGAACAGTTGGCAGTTGGCAGAATTAGCCTGTGATCCTGCATTCTAACCACTGTGTCACCACAGTTCTATCATACCAGGGATTCTCAACTTTTGCAATATCTACAGCTGTTTCAGCAGGCAAAAAAAAGGAATTTCTAGAATAAGTTAACAGTGTTCTTACTCTTCCTGTGCAAGACAAATCATGTTTAAAATAAATGTGTTACCGCTTCTAAATAGTTGGTGACATCCGAAGCCCCCAACCTGGGATCTAGACTCAAAGTTTGGTCCTGGGATTCAACAGTCCAATGCAACGATAGTCATCAGAGGATGCAGTAACTATTCTTCCTTTCTCATAAACCAAGTCATTTATACAAATGCAGTTAGTCCTCAACTCAGAGGTGGAATTCTTTTTTTTTCAACTTCCGGTTCTGTGGGTGTGGCTTGGTGGGTGCAGCAGGGGAAGGATACTGAAAAATCTTCATTCCCTCCCCACTCCAGGGAGGAGGATATTGCAAAATCCACTCTGGGGCCAACCAATTATGAATTGTGCTGGTTTTCTTTTGCCGATATCTGCATTTCTTTGTTAAATTAAGAACTCGGAGCATCTGGATAAACAGATATAAATGGGTTTTCTTGCATCAGATCCAATTTCCTTAAATGCCACAGCTTCCTCCACTGAACTGTTTTGTACTATTTTGGAGAAGAAGCTTGCTTCTTGGAAAACCACAAAGTGTTTTATTTCCCCATTGCAGCAGAAGGAGAGAGAGTTCCTTCTCCCTTCCATAAGAAACAATTCAAAATAATGTATACCAAAGCCACTACTGATCCTACTTCCAACCTTTCTATGACTACTCTGTCTCTCTGTCTCCCTCTCCCTCTCTCCCTCCTCCCCACTCTTTCTATGATCAGTGCTGTGCATCTTCCCCAAAAGAGCAAAACGTATCTGTTGTGGAAGTTTAAAACTATAATTATAATTCATAATCCATATGCGTTGTAGCCTTACTTTCTATGCTGCTGTTTGATACTTCTTCTAAGAACCCACTTTATAAATAAAGGCAAGGGATGTATTATTCTCAAGAATACTTAGTTGGAAAATTCAGCTCTTTCTCCCAGCCCTTTATTATTCATAATGAAAAAAAGAGTGATAATGTGCTAGAGTTAATGCAGAAATTAAATAAGGAATAATCTGGAAAGAGATAACTAAGCATGTAAACAGGAACTCATAAATGTAATTATCTATGTCATTTGCACTAAAACAACACATCATAAAGCATTTCTGCCATAACATACTGGCAAATATCATATCCTTAAAGTAAGAATCTCTATTAAATTTTGTATCAAAGAAAAATCTTAATATTGGCCTATGTGTTTGCATATACGATGACCTAAATGTACTTTGTCAGCAGACAAAACACTGTCCCTCTTTTTATTATGTTTATCCTCCTCTCAAATGGACAGAGAAAAAAATATAGTGATAGTAGTCCTTTGCTGGTAACTGTCAGGCAGCAACCAACTAAATTATCTGCAATGGCATCGATTATTTCTGGGCTCTGAGAACAATTGAGGTAGTGATTGGTCTATTTCAAAGCACTAAAAAGTCAAGATGGGGGGTGGCAATTAGACTTTAGCAATTATCCTCAGAAGCCACTTTGGCTTCTTGGCTTCAGTGCTGCCACTGAAGTCCAGGAGAAAAGTCCTACTGCTACTCTCTCCAAGACATTTCCTTTTATGTACTCCCAGCCTACAAATAAACCCTAGTCAAAGGAGAACATCTGTGGTGGAATGTAATCTGGATTCCTAGCATGGAGGGAGTGCATTCCAGAGACAGTGAAGAGATAGTGATTGGGAGTTAAGACTCCTTAGTCTTAGCAGTACCGGTTCTGTGGGCATGGCTTGGTGGGTATGACAGAGGAAAGATAATGCAAAATTCCCATTCCCTCCCCACTCCTGGGGGAAGGATATTGCAAAATCTCCATTCTCATCCCACTCTGGGGCCAGCCAGAGGTGGTATTTGACGGTTCTCCAAACTACTCAAAATTTCCGCTATTGGTTCTCCAGGACGTGTCAAAACCTCCTGAATTTCACACCTGCTCCTTAGGAGTTCTTAAATTATATCTAATGATGCAAATAGTTTGCTTTAGTTTGGCAAAATTTCTGTCTACAGATGAGGAACAATGAAGGAAACTGCTCAGGAGAATCTCAGTGTGTCTTTCTTGGTTTGTAGAGCCTGACAACATGTTAAGAGAGGACTTTATTAATTTCTAACAACTCTTCCCTCTGTGTCATTCAGTGTGCTGGCTTTCAGTTTTAGAGCCTTATACAGAACTGGTCCTCTAAGGGACTATTTGCTCCCAGAGACCTCTGTGTCAGGCCTGCATTTATATTCCTTTTAGAATTTTGGCCTGCCACACTTTCTCTTATTTCATTATGCTGTTTCTTTGAGTATAGTCAATGGGAGGGGGGATTAGAAGGAGTAGGATTTTGGAATGTATTGTTTTTCATTCTTTGCTAGAAGCCAAGGTCATCCTTTGTCTCCACACCAGTACACCTGACTGGAAGAAACTGGGCATGGACGCCAGCACGGAAGGAGAAGATTGGACCATGTGATGGACTGTGGGTGTGGGGACAAGATCATGAACTTTTAACTGGGTGGGATTCTGATGTAACTTCCAGAGTTGGGATCCCACAGCTATGTGCCAACATGCCTGCTTTATTAAATCGGAACTTTAAGCATAGTTTTGCCTTCGATTCTGATTTGATTTTATATGGTATTTGGAACGCTGACACTCTGTTCACCCAGTAACACCAGGAAGAGTAGACTATTTCATCATGGCTTCTCTTTGGAGTTGTCATGTTCAGTCTCTCAGTTGTAGCCTCACTTCTTTGCTACAGCTTGCAATAATAGTCCACTAGTCTAGTGAAAATTGGTCAGATCCCACTTGATATCTGAGTAGTTTCCATCAGACTGAGTTTTAGAAAATCCATTTAAATCTAACATTTTATGATAGCATTGAGAGTGGAACTGATATGAGCCATGACTGCTCCTTCTTTATGGGTTGTGTTTTGATATTTCAGTATTCCTTGGAGTCCAATGCTTTTTGTAATTTATTTAGAACTGTTAATAGTTATCTTCTGACATATACATTTCTTAATATTTTACTATAAGAAAAAAGTGCAAGTCCTTCAGAGCTTTAAGATTTATTTATCAAATTTATTGGCAGAGATATTGATAGACCCCCCCCCAATGGAGTGGTGCGGTGGCCTAGTGGTGGAGTTCTCGCCTCACAATCAGGAGGCTGTGAGTTTGATCCTAAGCAGAAGAATAAAAAGAGGAGAGTAAAAAATCCAATAGCTCCTTTTTATTTTCCTTCCCCACTTACTTTTAGCATTTTAATTTTGTGTTTTACACACACACACACACACACACACACACACAAATACCCTCTGAATTTGTGTGGTTTTTAATTGTTTTATCTTTGTATTATTTTGTTATCAATCTTGACGTACCGTATTGTTTCACTTTAATCATACTATATAAACATCATTGTATTGTTTCAATATGGAGATGCTTATATAGTATGATTAAAGTACATGTATTATATAGTAGGCAATGGTGTCACAATTTAATGCTTATATATGATTATATTATTGTAGTATAGAAAAAACTATTACAAATCCTTGAATATATAAGAACTTTTTTGACAAGTTTTTTTTACATCCTCATTTTAAGATAAGGGACGAGAGCTGAACTGCTGAGTGTTACGACCTATGCTCAATCCTTTTCTAAAAGGTGATGCAAAATAAACCATTTTCAAATGAATAATAATGAAGTTAATGTTTTTTTGTATTTGCATGTGCATGGCAGTCCAACAAAGGGAACTCATTTTAAGACTTCAGCCTCATTGTGATATCAGGTATTGTATCAAATATTTTGAAAGCCGAAAGCAAAAGAACGTAACATTTCCTCCTCTAAAGTCAGTGGAGGAAAAAAAAAATATTGGCAGAGAGGAACATGAAGAGGAAAAAAAATGACAATACATGTCAAACCTAGGTAAGCCTTCCTTTCTTAATCCGGGTACCTGCAGATATCTTTCTAGGACTTTTAGTCAATAAGGCTGTTCTGGGATTTAAAGTCCCTACAGATGGACAGAGTCTAGTTTGGAGAAAGCTGACATAAATGCTATGATATTGGATACTGGAATCTGGGGAAATTGGAGATAGAGATGATAGAGATAGAGATAGAAGAGAGAGAGAGAGCGGGAGGGAGGGAGGGAGGGAGGGAGGGAGGGAGGGAGGGAGAGAGAGAGAGAGAGAGAGAGAGAGAGAGAGAGAGAGAGAGAGAGAGAGAGAGAGAGAGAGAGAGAGAGAGAGAGAGAGAGAGACCCAGCCTGCCTACCACTGTAGTCTAAGTGAGATTCTTTGAAGAAATTATTGGGAGAAGCTAAATAGGAAGTGTTTTATGATGAAAATCCAGGAAAAAATGGAATCTGAATTACAGAAGAATGTTAGACATCAGACAGAATTCAGAAGAAGGCGTCTGCATGGGATATCTGATGTGATAGGAAAACTAAACAGGCAAACAGTTATTTTTCCATCCCTCCATTCCTCCTCTCACTTGATCTTAGGCAAGAAGCTGAGAAGTGATACAGTCAGTGATGGATTGCCATTTTTTTTTACTACTGGTTTGGGCACGCTCCTTTGTTCTTTTCTTTTTCCCTCATTTTTGATTTTTTTATACACTGTCTTTTAGATACAAGTTAAAGCTATTATGGGGCAGACTGTCATTACAAAATTCTATGTTTGCTTTGCAAAGCTAATGAGGATAGGGGTTTATTTGCAGATGCCTGCTAGATAGCTGATTTTTCAAATTAAGCTTTAATATTTTGCAATGTTTTTTTTTCCATCTTGTCTGGAGAAACAGCATTTCAAGGAAAAGCTCTATAGATGCAAGAAGGATTCAGTATCCCTAAAACATTTTTTTCAAACAATTACCCATCCATATGAGACTCGGGAACGACTAGCACATATGTGCAAGGGGAACCTTTACCTTCATCTTTACCCATCCATATAATGGCAAACACATACACACACTTACAAAACTTTTGTTTCCTATATATTTCTTCATTAAAAACTTTTCTTGAACAAGCATTGAAGTCCCATCCATTTCAATAGACTACAGTGACATTTTATAAATTTAAGCCATCTTTGTTCCTATTCAATATACAGTAAAAAAAAAAAACCTCAGCAGCTGCTACAATGCAAAAGAAAATCAAGGAATTTGGCTGAAAAAGGCACAGGTTTCTTTCTTTCAAACATGTTATGAAACTCTCAAGAATTCTGCAAAGTAAGTAAGAAAAGATTCCTCATTCCTCCTTTCCTTGCTCTCTTTTCACTATTAGCCTCTGAGAAAAATAATCGTCCTATATTTAATTGGCAGCAGTTGTCTCGTTGAATTAATAATGCCTGCTGCAATCCTGCCTAGCTTCTCTGGGTCACCAGTATTCACAAGTTTTTCCTTTGCAGGAGTTGTTAACAATTCCACTTAACACTAACACTTCCAATGCTTGTGTTCACCATCAGGGATTTTGGCAGTTGGCTTGAGATAATATTGGCCTGTGAGCACATACCTTTCTCTATGCTCAGGTTTTTCCAGGAGGCAACTAAAAATGGTTATTAATAAGCCAAATGACTTGAATACCAGATTGAATCAAATGAGAAATTATAATACAATTTCCAAATGTTCTCTCCAAAGTAAAAAACAAAAACAAACAAGTCAACCAGAAGCGGTATTCAGCAGGTTCTGACCAGGTCTGGAGAACTGCTAGCGGAAATTTTGAGTAGTTCAGATAACCAGTAAATACCACCTCTATTCGCTGGCTCCCAAGTTCCAGCTGATCAGGAGGGAATGGGGATTTTGTAGCAACCTTCCTCTGGAGTGGGGTGGGAATGGAAATTTTACAGTATCCTTCTCCTGCCACACCCACCAAGCCATGCCCACCATGCCATGCCATGCCCACCAAACCACACCCACAGAACCAGTAGTAAAAAAAATGAATCCTACCACTGAAGTCAACAGAACTTCACCAAACTTTCATATGCTAAACACAGGAATTTGGCCTAGCATGCCCTACCCCCAAATCCTATTACGTTGCCTTATCATGGCATGGTAGGGAGGTGTTCCTGGAAGGGATAAGAAAAGAATGCCGAGAGTTTAAGTCAAGAGTACTGTATATATTCCAAGCAGGGTATATATTCCCAGCAGGGTTACCCAAGTTCATCCCAGCTGACCAGCCAAAGCATCTATATTGGGCAGCAGCAACATCAGAAGATGCTGCAGATCAATGTTTACTTTAGTGAGAATGGCAAATGCATTATTTCACATTGTGGGGGAGAAGGCATTAGCAAACCACATCTGTACTTTACCAAGAAAACCACCTGGAAAGACAATCTACAGTGATTGATGATATAGTGCCAGATGATCAATACTTCAGGTTAGAGGGCACTCAACACGCTACTGAGGAAGAGCCACTGGTGCAGAAGAAGAGGTTGATGAGTTTTATGATCAATTTGAAATGGACAGACCATACAAACACAGTCTGCTGCTCGTTCTGGGGGACTGGAATGCCAAAGTTGGAAACTTTAAGGAGAAAAATGTAGTTGGACTACACGGGCTAAGAAACTGAAATGAAGAAGAAGAAGGACATATATCCATTCCTGACAATCCACATTTTCTCCATCGCTAACAAGTTCTTTGAAACTAACTGAAACATTTTTTAAAGATATGCGATGCAGTCATAACCAAATGGAATACATAAGAATAAAATTGTGTACATTACTGGTATTAAAAGGTCTGGATAGTTCTAATAGTATAAATGTGGTCAGGGGTTAACTGTGGAACAGATCAGAAATTATCCGTGTGCATGTTTCAAGTTAAAGCAAAAAGAGAAACTGCGAAATATTTTAACAGCAAGACCTATGCTGCTTCTCCTTAAATATTGGCAAGATAAAAAGAACTAGAAATAATTCTCTATTAATTTAGCTTTTATGTGCTTCCTCCCTCCCTCCCCCCCTCTCTCCACCCACCCACCCACCCACATACCTACGTACACACACACAGGGGCCAAGTTAGTATTCAAAGACAGCAGTTAAGTTAAAAAAGAGGCAGAGAAAATACAGAGGTAGTTTTGAAGGTAATTATTTTGGGTATGGATGAAGAGAGCTAAAGAAGGAATTTCCAGCAGAGTCAATGAAAGCGAGTTAAAAATAAAAATGATGACGTGATTTGAGATCAAACTGAAGTGAAAGAGTGCTGGAACAAGTATTTTGACAATGATAATTCTACAGTTTAGTTCTGGTAAACTGTAGAATTGGAACTAATGCTTATAATGCTAGCATCCAAGAGAAAAAATGATAAAAAGAAAGTGATAAAAATTGACAATGTTGATAAAGAAATGATAAAAGTGAAAATAGAGAGCTGGGAAAATATTAACATGTGGGTTTGGTTTGCTTGTTGGGTGTGTAACTTTGTGTGAAGACTCTACGTATGCCTGACAATCGAATTTGGAGTCGACCATAAATATCATTGTCATACTGCTACTCAAAAGGAAGCAAAGCAATAACAAAGGCTGTTAAAGATCCCTAAGAAGTTGATTGGCAGAATTCTGATTGAAAAGTTACAGGAGGGCCGATGAGCAAATTTGTGAAGTGCTGAGCAGGATGTATGCAGACTAGATTCTTCCTTTTCATCACTGAGAATTGTATGAGCATTGGAAAGTTTATTATTTATTTTTGATTTACAGAAAGTATATGATAGGCTTGATCATCAAAATGTTCTGTGTGAATATGCTGCTGAATGTTATAAAGGATGTTTGTGTGAGAATAAATGGAATACTTAATGAATAGTTCAGGATTGGGCAAACACTAAGAGAAGGATTCACAATGTCCCTTGGCTGTTTAATATATTTAAGGATAAATATATATGGAATGCTTCTGAGGTGCTAGAAGTGTGCGGATTACAGACATAGATATAAATATAAATGGACATTTGTATACTGATGATGGGCTATTGGCTGAGAGCCTGAATGGTTTTCAGTGAAGGTTAGATTATATGATGAAATGAGAAAGACAGACTTGAACTTCAAAACAAGTAAGACAAAAGCAGTTATATTTGATGGGCAAAACTGAATGCACAAGTTCATTTCAAATGGTAACAATTAGAGCATGTAGATAAATGTATGCACTTTGATAGAAAGTTTACTAAAAATGAGAATAGGATTGGGTGAGGTCAAATAATTTTGTATTCTATATTTCCTTATATAAGCACAGGGTTTCTATATGTTTATTTAAGTCCATAAATCTCCTTCTCTGCATCTCTTAGGATTTTCGGCTAGCATGACTGCATGATCAAATTGGCTTTGATCAATCTAATCTATAACAGGTAGGTGTCCTTGGTCTCAGCACATCTGGATGGATCAATGATTTACCATAATCCACTAGCTTTTGTTTAATAAAAAAACATCATTTGGACTCTCTCCAGCTTGCTTGTTTTTTTGTGGTTTTTACCATAACCACTTGGATTATTTATTTATTTATTCAATTTATTTATTCAATTAAATATACCATCCATTTCATTGTCCAAACACCAGAAACTGGAACTGAAAAGGCCAGAGAAGTTTTCTGCTACTGAGATGACCCAGAAATATCTAGCTGGTCATTGCTATGTAGGCTTAGCAAGCAATTTTCACATTAATAGCCATAACAATCCTGCTTGAAACTGGTTAGGTGAGCTGAAAATCCTTGCTCAGCCACCACTTCTGCTTTGGGGGAATACAAAGCACATTATATGTGACATATAGCCCAAGCCAAACTCCTCATTGCATCATTATCAAAGAAGACAAATTATAATAATAGTGAAAACATGGTATTAAGGGACTTGGCCAATCAAGGAAAAGTTCCTGGAATAGAGAGTGGTCTAAAGACAGATAACAAATGGCTGAGATGGGAAGCAACCAAATTAACAAGGAAAATCTCATGGATAGGAAAAGAGAGGAACATTTATTATTCTGTGTGATTGCAAGCTGGGTGATGACAGGGAAAGCCCGGGGTGGCACACTGAGAATTCACACAGTAGCTTAGAACAAGTCACAGACTACAATGATTTATGTTCTAATCCAGCCATAGGTGCAAATTGCAGCTGCCGTAATACAGGGAAGTCCTGGAAATGAGATACAAGCTAGTGCAAAGAAAAGAGCAGATAAAAGCTCTTAGTACACGTTAGAATGGGTATTGTACTTTATGCTGCCATGGAAACAATTGCCTCCCCCTCCCACATTTGTAGTAGTTGTTTGAAATATGAAAAGTATTTCATGAATATCAATATCCTCCCCCTAAATTTTCTTTTTAGTAAATATTTGTTTTAAGTATAAGTATTTCCCCCTTGTTTGCTAGGAAGATAAACCGTGGCTGCAAAAGCAGAAGAACGGAAGGCACACAGCTGTTTTAGAAACCTTCTGATTCAGTCAGTTAACAGCATTCACATTCTGCATCAATAAGAATTATAATTTTCCACACTCTTACTTGGAAATTATTTTGTGAAAAAGAAATCCTATTCCATTAATTGATAAATTTTCTTCTAAATTCTTTTGACTGCCTTTTATCTTTAAAGGTAAAGGTTCCCCTCACACATATGTGCTAGTCATTCCCGAGTCTAGGGGCGGTGCTCGTCTCAGTTTCAAAGCCAAAGAGCCAGCGCTGTCTGAAGACATCTCTCTGGTCACGTGGCCAGCATAACTAAACACCGAGGTGCACAGAGCGCTGTTACCTTCCCACCAAAGGTGGTTCCTATTTTTCTACTTGCATTTTTTTAACATGGTTCAAACTGCTAGCTTGGCAGAAGCTGGGACAAGTAACAGGACCTCACTCTGTTATGCAGCACTAGGGATTGGGAACCGCCAAACTGCCGACCTTTCTGATCGACAAGTCCAGCTTCTTAGTCACTTAGCTACCGCATCCCTGACGGAGCCACCGTGTCCCATCTTAATAAAGCTACATTTATGTTAAGTACACATAGATCACTTTATGGGTATTTAGGTAACTCCCCCCGAAAACAAAACAAAAGCACCCTCCTCAAGCTCTCCCCTTCAAAACAGGAGACAATAAACTATAAATATGTATTTACTAATTTAAATACATAGGTGTGAATGCAGAAATAATTACTGTAATTTAATACAACTATTAAGTATGTCATCAAAAGAGGATGACTGAAGGTTGACTTACTTTCTTGAGCTCCAGGTAGCCCTGGACTTACAAATGGTCATTTACTGACTGTTCTAAGTTAGATACTCCCTCCCAAAGCTGCATATGATGTGACACAATTTCAAAGCTGTGATGGCCACAAACAGACACCCCACCCCTATCCACAAGATTACATTTTGGGCAGTGATGGGATTCACTTACCTTCCCTACTGGTTCACAAATGTGAGCATGTGCGAAAGGTCACGCATTATATCGGGACGGGTGGTGGAACCTCCCGTAGCCACCACTACCAGTTTGCCCAAACTGGAGAGAACTGGCTGAATAACCACCTCTGATTTTGGGTACTTGGCAAGTTCACCTTTACAGCTGTTTGAAGTGTCCTGTGCTCAAGTGACCACAATTTTTGATGGTTTATTTGCCAGTTTGGGGCATTTACTTCCATTTTCTGGCAAAAAGTGGCATTGGGTAAAATGGATTTGCTTAATGACCATGGTGGTTTTTAAAAAAATAAAAGTCGTAAAATTGGGTCCAGTCACATGACCCACTCAATGACTTCAACAACTTACAACTGTAATTCTGGACTCAATTAAGGTCATAAGTCAAGGATTACCTCTATCTACATCTATGTCTTGACTGGTGATGGGCCATGCCTACTGCTATTTCTTCTTCGGGTTATTTAAAGTGAATTAAACTGAACAACACTTTTCAAAATGAGAATTCTTTTAGACAGAAGCCTGTTTTCTGATTCATAGAGCAGGTGACAACCATATTAGTTATTTGGAAGTGATTCATGTTTGAAATACAGGCCTGCTCACAGAAAATCAGCTTGATGAGAGACACCGTTCCAACACAGATATGTGTTTGCATCTAGAAATTGTTTTTTAAGTCAAGGAACACAACACAGCTCTATCTGTAAGTATTTATTTATTTGATTTATATGGCCACTGCCTTTATTTAGTGGCTGTCAGCAACTTTCAATTTGTAAAGACATGAAAACAAGAAATTAAAAGTAGAATACTATTCAATAAACATTCACAGTTGGTGGGAAAAAAGCATAATAAGAGATTTAGCAATAAGAACAGAAACCCTGAACCACCTCAAAATCCATGTCCAGAGAAAGCAGATTAAATTCCTCTAGTTTAATTAATGCAGAGGTCTTAAAACTAACCAAGATTCAGCTTAAGGATTCACCTTGGGCAGGGAGGCTGTTATCAGCATAAGTCACCCAATTGCTGAATATCTACACATTTCCATAAGTCTATTAACCCTCTTTTGGCTATAGGGATTCCTCTAAAAGGCAATGGAAAACTGATTAACTGAGAACTCTTATGAACAGTTTAATTTCTAGTGGATTGCTATGATGGCATAGATTGCGGTAATTCTGCCAGCTTCATTTGATGTACAATTGCCAAATAAATTAGTCAAAGTCTCATGAAGTTTTAGACTTTTTCTTAAGGAAAATATTCACAACTATATTTCCATCTCAAATTCCATCTCTATTTCTGCAAGCCTTACTACTCTTTTATGTAATAGGACTGAATAACCATGTGCCTAGAGGCATTGAAACACACACATAAAGAACTAAGTTTTCCTATATTTACCATGAGGAAAGCATATTGCGAATCTGGCAACTCCAGATTCTAAGCAGATGATAAATAGCTGGGACTTTCAAAACTGAGTGGCCTAATGTGAGCAGGGAAACAAATGTTTTCAAGATCGAACTCTTACACCAACAAACTTTACTGAGCCAACTACAAAAAAGCAGCATGGTACAAGAAAAAGTCTATCATGCTTGAAAACACTTCTACAAAGCATGATAGAATCTGCATTTAAACAAAGTGCATTTCAACGTTTTTAGTAGTATTTTCTTCTTTATGATTGTTTCACAGATTTGAGGGTGAAAGTATAACATCAGAGTGAGTTTACAGCAGTTTTGCCTGGAACATTTTCAGAAATCCTGTTAAATTGTGCTTAAAAGCGCCATAAAACCACTTTTCACACAATCTTGCTCATTGCCCAGAAAGAGAACAAAGAAGAATGCAAGTCTCTTCCAGTATATTGTTCCTTCCTTAACAAGACTCTTCAATATTGTCAGCAGTTGCTTTTGCATTATTAGCAGAAATCAAAATATAAATTGTGATTCAGCATATCTCTCAATACAGTAGTTTATGCCTACTGCAACTGGGTAGAGACGGATGGGATAAGGCTAGGAACTGACATTAATGAAGTTTTTCCTACATCATATACAGCTCTCCATCTGTTATACAACATCAAGCTTTATCCCCATCACAATTTTCTAGCAGACCAAATTCTGTGCATATGTATGTATGTATGTATGTAGCATGCACGTACCTTCAATCATTGTTTTCTCCTGTTAACTGTCTGAACAAGCTCCTGCAGTTTTCTTAGCAAGATTTCAGAAGTGGTTTGCCCCTGCCTCTTTCTTAGGATATAGAGAATAATTGGCCAAGGTCACCTAGCTGGCTCCATGCCAAAGCCAGGACTAGAATTTATGGTCCTGTTTCTAGTTCAGCACCTTAACCGCCACACCAAAATGGCTTGCTCACCAAAAACTCACCAACAGAATCTCTCGATGACAATGGTTGCTCCCCATCCCTATCCCTGAGACTGTGGCTGGTGCCAGACCCAAGCCTTTTGTGTGCAGATCTCAGAAAGAACACATTCTCCTCCCTTACCCTGCCAGGTTTGGTAATTCAATCCAGGTCTGCCCTATTATCCATAATTAAATCATGGATGAGCACAATTTTATTAAAGATCTATCTGGCTTTTGTAGCAGCTGGATTTCCAGGTCTCCAAAAATTGGACCCACCTCATCCTAATATCAATCCAATTTTGTTTTTCCTCAGATATATTGATCACAGCACCATGATTCTTTTTTTATGATCAGAAAACTGATTTGGTGTAATTAATTTTAAAGAATGAAATTAATATACATGTAAGTGTAATTCAAGGAACTGTTAGTGAGGAATATTTCTGTAAATTCCTCATTTTCCTCTTAATATTTGCTTCACACAGATAAATACACACATCCATCCTTCTCACAAAAAGGGAGAGGGCAGAAAAATAAAGCTATGTTCAGAAATCAGATTGATCATGTTACTAACCTTATTTAACAGTAACACAATACACAGTAGCAAGATGCATATCTTACAATCTAGGTTAATATACTATTCTACAAATCTGATTCAAAATTTTCCCTTTTTACTACACTATTTCTCTTGTGATATTCTTACCTCTTTCTTGAAAATTAAAAACACTGAAGACGGTGACTACGCTGCCACACTGCATTGCATTGAAAGGATTTCAGCAACTAATTTTTGTGCCCTTATCCAATATACAATAAAGTCAACGGAGAAACTATTTTCCTAAATTGCCTTTTGAAATAGTGCTCACAAAATAATGAAATACAAGAATAATATCACATTTAAATTATTTTCTTATTAATATTTGCTCAGGTTTCTTCATGGCTTTGTCTTTTCTTTAAATAATGCTTGAAAGTATATTGAAGAAACAGCATAGATATTCTGCTTTAGGATCTAGATGACCCAAATACATAGTTCTCTAAATGGTGCAGGGTGAAAAAAAAAATGTCTCTTTGGATTTTCCCCCTCTTTCTTCTCTCCTGATTCCTACATTGCTGCATTGCAGGACTATTATTTCAGATCATTATGCTGCATTATCCTACATAATATGGTTTGCAAAAATCAAATTGACTCTAATACTCTCAGGACCCCTTAACTCTTGCTGTTGGGGTTTATTTGTGTTTTCTTCAGATGCAAGGCTGCATTAAACACAAGCCTTTGTTCAGAAAATAAATCAGGGAAGAACTGGAACAAGATAAATAAACTCTATCTGTCCACCCACCCACCCACCCACCCACCCACCTATCTATCATCTATCTATCTATCTATCTATCTATCTATCTATCTATCTATCTATCTATCTATCTATCTATCTATCTATCTATCTATCATCTATCACCACTAGATGGTGAATTTATAGCTATTATTGCAATTAGATTGGGTCAGAATAAGCCACACATTAATAAAATAAGCCTTGCACCACTAGTAGAAATACAATTCCAAATCTATATTGGCCCAGCATGATAGGTTTTTGTCTCCAACCTTCTATGACTAGCAAGGGCACAACATTGTCTCTCACAGCCTAGAGATCAGATAACCACTTCTTAGAGCCATGGAAAAATTTGTTTGAAGGCAGGGGGAGAAGAATCACCAGGGTTGGTCAGACTATCTTAAAGCATGAAAGTTAAATCTCATTGAGATGTATCAACATTGGAAGAACTAGAGCATGAGCTGGAACAAGTCAAATGTGATATAATTGGACTAGGTGAAATAAGATGTAAAGATTGTTTATGAAACAATCATATAATGAAGAAATCAAAGAATTACCGATAGATCAACTGAATATGCATTAATTCTGCCAGAAGAATCATTAGTTTAAAATCATTATGAATATAAGGATAGGGGGGAAAAAACAATCACGACCCTATCATCAGAAAGTTAAGTTTTAGCAACAGAAAAATATGCATGATGGCTAATATTTGAAAGATTAAAAATATATTTCTATGTTGAATTCTTATTTCAAGAGAAAACATAACTCAAAGTGATTTTGGAAAAGGCCAGATGTAAATCTTATCCTTGTATTCAATAGTTTACATTTTGTCCAATAATAGATTCATTTTTATGGACTGACCGAGTCAGTGCTGACCGTGCTCAACACATTAAAAATCAGCATCAAAGATGAGAGGGGAAAATTGCTGCAACATACAGCAGCTTGCTTTGTTTCTCAACTAAACTATCAAAAATATGTGTTTTGCCTGATATTTGAAAGTGATAGAAAGTATAGTTGTCAGGGCTTCTGCAACAACATAGTAGACAGCATGACTGCTTTTTGTGGAGCTGATGAATATGGCTGGTATAGGAATCAGTAAAGGGATCAACTCCTCAGAATTCATCTTTGCATTCAGGAGAAGACAAGGATCACCCATGTTTGGCTCCTTACAAATTCTCCATGTGAAGATATCAGAAAATAGCATTCCCCAGCAGCTTTGAGAGGTCTTGGGCCAGGGAATATTCATCTTGTCTAAGCCACATTCAGCACCTTTCAAAAAGACACTGGGCCTGTCTATTTCCTCTCTTAATTACTTCAGAAAGCTGCTTATTATCGATTTCTTTGGAGTTAAGAAACTCCTGAAGACAAACTGTATTACATCAGGAGATTTTCCTTCCACTCTGGATGAAAGAAACTCTAAGTAAATTTAAGGGTTAACAAGAAAAGCTTTAATTTGGGGAAAATAGCAAAAGGAGGTCTAGAATGTTGATTTTGGAAAGTTGAGGCACTAGATGGACTTGAAAGAATATTTCCTGTGGGGTGTTTAAAAATTTATAAAATAGTATATGAAGTCTTTGAAATTAATTGTAAGAAATCCTCCTGTGGGAAAATTTTGTTGATTGGAAAATAAACAGATGATAAGAGGAGACTGGAAGATTGGCTGCAGGGAACCAGAAAGAACAAAGGATTATTCCTAAAGAAGAACAGGCCCCATTATTACAATGGAACAGTACTATTTGATTACTGAAGTAATTAAGGCTGTTTGGAACCAATTTACTAAGAAGTTACTTACAAGATGGTTTGATACTACAGCAGAGGATATAGAAGAAAAGATTTTATTGGATAAAAAAGGGACTGAGGCTGATTTGAATGCGGATTGCGAGTTTTAAAAGAAACCTGGAAACAACGAAGGATCGGCCCGTGGTGCCTCTTCCAGCGAAAAGGGAGCTTGGGAAGGGCTTTGTTTTCAACTGCGACGGCCTCCTGCAACCCTCTGCCAGCAAAAAATGGAGCTCAAGAGGGACGCAATTGAATTGAAATGACTATTCAAGATGAAGAAATCAGACCAATCACAACAAATCAGCAAGTACTTTTAAAATGCTTAAAATGTTTAGAACATCAGTTGGAACAGAAGAAACGTCTTGGATGACAGGCTAAATGTTTTCAAAGAAAAAACCAAAGAACCTCAATTACTTTTTGGGAAAAAAGCACCTTTGGAACAAGCATGATCTGGATGATTGTGAATCTCAATTGATATGGGAGTTGCTTATGTGGAATAATAATAATTTTTTAAAACCTAGTATTCCTTCAGTCACTACGTTACTACAGCATTTCCTTTTGTAGTCAGCACCAGCTACCAGGAGAAATTGCTACAAATCCCACATTATTTAGAAGTTCAGGGAGACTGAAGCAAGTAGATACTGCTTTTACGAGGTAGTGTCAATGCTATGGAACAGTCTCCTCATAGTTATCCTCCTCTTCGATTATTTTTTCTGTTTCTGCCAAAAATGGAATTCCTCTGGGATGTTTTCCCTGACATTATGCAGGACAACATCCTTAATTCTTGATTGTTAACAGGGGTTTTTGTTCACTATTATGTGTTGGGTTCCTATATAGCTTCAAGTGGGACACTAGATGTTTTAAATTATTTTTAAAGGTAACTCTCAGCTTATGTCCATTTGCTTAACAACTATTTAATATTATTATGATGCTGAAAAAATGACTTATGCCCAGTTCCTGCACTTGTGATCATTACAGTGTCTCCACTTTGAAGCATTTTTAGAGCTTCCTGCATGGCCTGTTTAACCTTAGGTCTAGCTCCTCCCACTGCTTCCAGATTTGTTATTGTAGTTCCTTGATCGATGGCCGATGATTGTTGATGCTGTTGCTTTTTAGCTTGTTTCTCCATACGTCTAGTAGTCATGCGGCTAGGTCTTGGTTCCATAGCACCTTGCACTTCTAGAGAAGAGAGATGCTCCATCTTGTCTGGTGGTTGAGTAGTTTGCTGTCTATCCTGTCCTTCTTGTGGTCTTTCTCTAGGTCCAGATGGTGCAGGGTGTCCGGCCTTCAATATATTATAATAAAAATCTCGGGCTTTCCATACAGAGTTGAGGCGGTACCTTTGCTTATCAAATGTAAATATGATTCCAAATGGTGCATCCCATCTATACTGTATCTGACGATTTCTGAGTTCTTCGACCAAAAAAGCGTAGTCTCTCCTGGCTCTTAACATTTGAGGTGGTATCTCTTTCAAAACAGCCAGGTCTTGACCGCCAATTTGAAGCTTAGTGTTAT
Source organism: Thamnophis sirtalis (assembly GCF_051295495.1). Taxonomy (NCBI): domain Eukaryota; kingdom Metazoa; phylum Chordata; class Lepidosauria; order Squamata; family Natricidae; genus Thamnophis; species Thamnophis sirtalis. Next base: position 76,067,454 of record NW_028261381.1, on the reverse strand, counting down.
AAGACGCTTGCAGTACCATATTTCTAAGCTCTCTTGTAGTAAAATATATAACGATGTCTCGAGGAAGCTGCTTCTGCTTTGCCAGCCAGGAGTTAACACGGTAAGCTTTGTCAATTTGCCAGTCTAGGTTGGTCCCTGGTCTTCCCATCAGGCGGTCAAAAGCTTCCAATAGGATCTGTTTCAGGTTCTCCTGTTTCTCCTCACGCAGCCCCCTTACTCTTAATGCGAACTCCATTTGTCGGTACTGTATCATAATAATTTCTTTTTCAGCATTTTCCACTTTTTGTTCCACCACCTCTGTTTTCAATGTCAAGTTAGCATTGGCATCATTAAGAACCTCTAGAGTATCTTCCATTCCAGAAATATGTTCTGTTAATACAGTTACAAGTCTCAGCATGTCGTCTCTAATTTTACCAACCTTAGCATCAAATTTCTCATACAGCTCCTGTTTAAGTCCTTTTATTTCACTTTTAATTTCTTCTTTCATTTCTTTTATTTCCTCTTTTCTCTCCTGCTTTACCACCTCTCTATTATCTCTAAACTTATCTTCCATTTTAATTGTCTGTGCATTAAGAGCCTCGCTTAGATTACTCAGGAAAAATTCTTTCGTTAACACATCCCCAGCAGGGGGCGTAGGAAGCGGAGGCTGCAGCTTTGTGCCAGGCACTGAGGATGTGCCCCTGGAAGTAGAGGGTGACGACTTCAAGTTAATATTTGGTTTTGAGGCCATTTCAAAATTTATCTGCCTGCAGTTAATAAAACTCTATTGCCTGAATATGCAGCTTTAAGTAAAGAGGCTGAGTTCCCCTTTTATTTTGAAGTTTAAGGCTTGGCAAAACTTTCAGTGAGTAAACATTGTAACAAGACCGTTCAGCAGATTCATCACCATTTAACTTCCAGATAAGCAAGGTTAATGAAGGAGTAAAATTCTTGTAGAAATGAAACTAATTAAAAAGCTTCTGCTGGCCTATTGTGAAACCAAAACATATGATAAGCAATCTCTTTTGTTTTGAATTCTTGTGAGGATTAACAAAAAGTGTTCGTTATTACCGGAGAAACCAGCCTGCTCGGCGCCATTTTAAAAGCCTCTAAGTAAATAATTTTTCGGAGGAGAAAAAGAAAAGAAGCTAAAATGTTGATAAACAATTATTGTCCACGCAAACGGATTCAGCTCGTGATAAGATTAAATCAAACAAAACTTTGAACAGAGTGGGGGAGACCTACTTTGTCCTGCACAAGGCAGTTTGAAGTTCCCAGCACGGACAGCCGTTCTGCCTTGGGCTAGCCCCCCTTTCCCTGCAAGCACAAAAGCTGCAAAAATCGAAGAGCATTTGCCAGCAAAACAGTTTCTTCTTTCCTTCTTGCCTGAAGGATAAGAAAACCTGATAAGACGTCAGATGGAAGATCCTCTAAACAGGTACGTAGCCAGGAATTCGGAGGCAGCTGATTTTTTGCTGCCACCACCAGCAGGCTCCTCCCAGGAAGCACAACCGTTGGGTGTCTCCACAATCACATGATCAAAATTTGGATGCTTGGCAACAGGCATGTATTTACAATGGTTGCAGCATCCTGGGGTCATGTGATCGCTATTTATGACCTTTACCAGAGAGTTTCTGACAAGCAAAGCCAATGGGGGAAGGCAGCTGGGTGTCGCAGGGCAGCTGGGTGTCGCAGGGCAGTGGTGTGCGCATGCGCGCACAGCGCACATGGCTGTCTAGGATGCCCAGTCCCGTTCGCAGCATACCGGCTGCACCGGAGTGCGGAACCCACCACTGGATTAAATGTATATATCATCTGATTCCCAGTGACACTGGGAGGTTTACAAATGATTTAAAATGTGAAAAACACAACAACAGCAACAACAGGAAAGTAGAGATAGTAAGATAACAAAACAGATGGGAACAAAAGAAAGCAGCCTAAGTTAAAACAAGCGTCCATTCTTCCCCACCAAAGGCCTGAATGAAGAGGCAGGTCTTCAAGCCACTTAAAAACACCAGCATGGTTGGGGTTGTTCAGATCTGGGAGAGAATCTCTTTCAGGAGGATTGGCGCTTTTCCAAGTCTTGATAGTTGGCACTGCTTATTTGAAGGAACCTGGGACATGCCAACCCTGAGTCCCTCAAGTACCCAGGCCCTGTATGTTATATGGCGTTATAGGTTAAAAAAACAGCACTCTGAACCCTACCGAGAAGCAAACTGACAACCAGTGCAGCTTGTAAAGCAGAGATTTTACATGGGCATACTGAGGTTTGCCCATCATTGCCTGCATCGTTACATTCTGAGCAACTTGTTTCTAGGTGGTTCAAGGGTTTATATTTAAAAACAATAATTGAGATTTTACAAACATAAGGATTTTAATACAAGCAATTTATGTTCTGTTTTTTTAAAAAAGGAAATTCCGCTCCACATTTTTATAGACTATGCTATCTTAGTTTAATGCTGGGAGACAGGATAATTTTCTTCCTACTCCTCCTTTTTAAAATGTATGTTAGAATGTATATGTCTACATTTTTTGCTAAATATGGGCATCAAGGTGCCCAACAGTGCTAACACTAAAATATATTATAATTGCATTAAAATTAAAAGACTTAGCATACGCAAACTATTATTTCTAATTAATCCTTATTTTCCTTTTTTATTGAAATCATGAAAGTATAGTTAGCTATTTCTCTCACTGTCAATCTATTAAGGGCCACTCTTGGTTTATGATAAAACTGCAAACCATAAAATTGAAAGCGATGTCACTATAAATATATACTGTATTTTTCACACTATAAGATGCACCAGACCAGAAGATGGACATTAGCTTTAGAGGAGGAAAACAAGAAAAACAAAATTGCCTGTGCCTCCCAGCGTCCATCCGGGATTTATCTGGCTAGCATCCTTGCACCAAACAGCAAACAGCCTGTCAGCTTCAGCGCAGGGCGATAACTGTCCCAGCACGTGGCTCATCAGGGCTCCACTTCGTTGTGTCCACCACCGGTCAACTGAGTTGAGCTGTTGCCGCCGGTGGGAAACGCTGGAGCCTTCACTTCCAAGCAGCTGATTGGTGGTTGGATTGGCCTCCCAGAATACCGCCCACCAGCTGTTTTAGATGACGGTCATTGCCGCTGCCTATCACCACCACTGCCATTCGCCACAAAATCAGTGGTGAATGACAGTGGCAGCAAACGGTGGCAGCATATTGCGGAGATCAATAGCAATAGCAATAGCAGTAGACTTATATACCGCTTCATAGGGCTTTCAGCCCTCTCTAAGCGGTTTACAGAGAGTCAGCATATTGCCCCCAACAATCTGGGTCCTCATTTTACCCACCTCGGAAGGATGGAAGGCTGAGTCAACCCTGAGCCGGTGAGATTTGAACCGCTGAACTGCTGATCTAGCAGTAGCCTGCAGTGCTGCATTTAACCACTGCGCCACCTTGGCTCAGCTGTGATCCCCAAAACCTAGAACAGCTGATCGGTGGTATGCTCGGCAGTGATGACTCCAGTGTTTCCGGGTAGCAGCAAACAGCAGCAGTGGTGACAGGCAGCGGCGGTGACCCCCCCCCTGCCGCAATAGTCACTCTATAAGACACAGACATTTCCACCAATTTTTCTGAGGGAGAAAAGGGCGTCTTATAGAGCAAAAAACATGGTATTTAATGATTTTGTCCAGCATGACTGTGTAGAGGAGTGAAAATGCTTTAACTTCTATTTTTGACAGAAGGTCATGATATCCAACTCCTCCACAAAGTAATTTTTAACTATAATTTGATTGAAACAAGCTAAATTAATTTCAAATAAGAGGTTCTGAACTTGCTTTACTTTGTACAGATACCTATTTAGGGGTTTAAGTATAATATTAAAACTAGTCTTAGTCCAAATGACATTGATATATTTTATTTCCTGTACAGAACTCTGGTGGCCCCCTAGTTCCCTGGTTTCAACAAAACAAGGCACTATGATTAATCAGAGACTTCTGTTTGATTGATGGCTTAGTGTTAAGGAAAAGTGTTCAAATGCTCTGTATGTAGACAAAAGGCCTGGTTATATTTTAGCTTAGTAAATCAAGATATAATCATCTAAAGGTGCAATTGAAGTTTGGGGATCTCCATTTCTCATTAGAGTGACTGCTGTCCCTGCATTTTCTTATTAGATGACCCACCTCCCACTATTAAACAGAAAAATCAATTTTTATGTAAGCAAGTTCTCTACAGAAGAACTTCAGCACAACTCATTAGAGAAGTAGACTTGTGTATTGTGTATGTACAAAGTATTCTCCTTATGCATTTTCTCCAACAACACTATAAAAGTCAGCCTATCTGTTTATAGATGCTCTTATGTTTTTCACACCCACTTATTGAAAAGATTCCACTCAGTCATGAGAAATATACCGACATCTTTAAGAATTATGATGCTCCTGTTTTCTGTACCCTCTAGTGCTTTGGCAGATATGCCAGGAAGCATTTTTCTTGTATCACGGAGGGTGGTTCGCAGAAGCAAAGTATCATTTAATCAAACTGACTTTGAGCAGTTGAAATCAGCCACTTGATGTTACTCTAATGAAGTTTTATTTTCTAACGTTAACAGACTCCAGATGCAGAGATATTCCCCCTGGAAACTGTGTTAAAATGAATGGAATAAATAAAAACTCAATCACCCCTGACTCCTAAACTTTTTTTCTTTTTTGTTTAGAAGCGGGATTTTATGTTTTAGAAAATGCATACAGTCTGGGATCAAAATCATCAGCATGTATATAAATATTATGGCTTTTGGCTTCTTATGGCTTCCATAGCAATCCATCTGATATGACTTATGGGTAAGAACAATGAGAACTTAAAAGTATAGGTCTGATGTAGATACTCTATGTGTGTACTTATTTTTTTTTAAATTCTCTCAATTTAAATTAATATACTGTGTGAATTTAAACTATGACCTAATGGGTCAGATGCGTCATGCAGAGGCCACGCCCACCTCAGCTCCACGAATGGGAAAAAACGCCATGAAACATCACGTGGTGATAATGTGACACCGTGAGTTTGACACACATGGTCTAGAGGAGGAAATCTCTAAGTCATCTACCAAATATGGCTAATTAAAAGATGTCTGAGTAAAATTACTCCATGAACACAAATGTTGAAACTCTTCACAAATGAAAAAAATCCCACCTAGTTATTTTCCCCCCCACAAAGAAATAGAGCCTTCTATGTTTTTTCCATAGCTGATTGGGGAATTCTGGAGGTCTACACATCTTAAAAGTTCACAAAGTTGAGAAACATTGCATGAAATTCTCTCACACCCAATTTTATTTTCTCAGTGGTAACCTATGACTTTCCAAACCTATAAACTTGCAATATGTGATATTCTAATATCACTGTCTGAATTTCACTGTGTGCATCTAAACAAGTATTATAAGTCTGGTCTTTACACACTTAATCCTAAAGTTTACTCAACTGAATCAGTTCATCCATCAGGTTGATTTAGAGTGAAATGTTCTAAGCTTGTTGATAGATTTATTCTTTTAAAAGGGATAGCACATATTCATATTTTTTATTTAATTACCCCTCCACAAAATATTTTTCAATGCAAGAAGTGGAGAGTGGATGGAACTGCTATTTTCACAAGACACATGGTTATTCAAATATTCCATCAAAAATAAATCAGCAAACTTCTAAAATCACTTGACTTCCATTTAAAAATGCCAATAGTTTCTATAGTTTTGTAATAACCTGCTTTCAAACACAATCTTCCTATTTCCAACAGGAAATAAAAGGCAAGGCTTAAAATTGGTGTGAAGACAGAGGTAACCAAAAATAGTTGCTTTTAAGTATAAATATGCTCATGTCTCAGATGAAATGCAGAAATGAACAGTAAAACATGGGGGTTAAATATATAGTTACAGCATCAGTGGATTAGTTATTTGGATTTTTTTTCTTGCAATGCTATTTGAGTCTCCTTGGCAATTTGACATATTTAGAATCATGGTTACACAAATAACCCAAAATGCTGCATATAGTGTAATTACTGCTCAAACTAACTCTATTTCATCCCCTGGACAAATCTCTTAAATAAAAAAGAATTTCTGGATACCAATGGACTTAACATGCATATTAATGTATGTATGATTCACTACCACAAGAAACAATGATGAAAATAATCTTTTTTTTTTTTAAAGAAAAAAGATCAGATAGATGGGGATGATTCTATCAAAATACCCTTGACTACGAAATGGAATCTCTCCAATTCAGAGGCATTTTGTCTTGGAAAATGAAATAATGCAGGCAAAAATTGAAGGCTTTTAAGTCCTTCCAGTAGGCTTCCAAACATAATCTAGCTGATCATTATTGACAACAGAGCATTAATGTCAATCAAAGCTCTTCTTCTGAGAAAATAAAATGGATAGTTGTCATGGAACAAGTCCCCATAGAAATATTTCATTCAGAAACTAGTTTAACTATCCTCACAGCAGAGAAAGAAGTACCACGTTCTTTTAACTAAACAGGAAGCGTGGCTTTTATATATTCACATGTAAAAGTATGGAAGTACAAAAAGCAGACACATTGGCCGCCTAGTGCAATCACTTCCAATAACTCTCAGCTGTCTAATATTACATGGTATAATATATCCACACATCAATTTCCTCATGAAAGGCTCAAAAATTGTTTTCTTATAAAAAATATATATGAGACCACACGATGAAACAGTTGAATCACTACATTTCAAGTCAAATAAGTACAAGTAGTCCTTGACTTATTGCCACAATTGAGCCCAAAATTTCTGTTACTAAGTGAAACATTTAAGTGAATTTCACCCCATTGTACGACCTTACTTGTCATAGTTGTTAAGTGAATCACTGCAATTGTTAACTGAATCTGGTTACCCCCACTGACTTTGCTTGTCAGAAGGTCTCAAAAGGGGATCACATAGCAATAGCAATAGCAGTTAGACTTATATACCGCTTCATAGGGCTTTCAGCCCTCTCTAAGCGGTTTACAGAGTCAGCATATTTCCCCCAACAACAATCCGGGTCCTCATTTTACCCACCTCGGAGGGATGGAAGGCTGAGTCAACCTTGAGCCGGTGAGATTTGAACAACCGAACAGCTGAAGTAGCCTACAGTGCTGCATTTAACCACTGTGCCACCTCGGACCCTGGACGCCGCAATCATCATAAATAGGAGTCAGTTCCCAAGCACCTGAATTTTGATCATATGACCATGGGGATGCTGCAATGGTTGTAAGTGTGAAAAAGTCACAAGTCACTTTTTTCAGTGTCGTCATAACTTTGAATAGTCATTAAATGAATTGTTGTAAGTTGAGGACTACCTATAGTAAGCAAATCCCCAATGTGCAAAAAATAGGTATTTTGGACAACATATATCTTAGGGAATTAATATAAATTGCAAAAAATGCCATTCTCTTTTGCATGGCATTTCTACACATAATTGAGTGGACTGTTTTCACAAACCTTAATATCAGAGAAACAATTCCAATAAACATGAGATCACTATTAACATTTATTTCTGGCTCATGTTTGACCAGAGATTGGTCAGCAGCTGTATTCTGGTAATACAGATTATAAGCTCTTTGTATACAAGTTTAAGAATCATCTCAAGAAAATGTAAAATGCACCTGAATGTAGAAAGTTCAAGTGGACACTCAGAAATAAATCCATATGTCTACCCTTAGTAATCTGCCCATAATCCAGTTCCTTGGATAAGTTTCTGTAGACTCAAATGACACATTTTTTGCAGTTCCACTTTCCAACATGTTTTCCTGTATATTATTTATATAGCAGCAGCTCTGTTAATTTAGTCCAGCTGCTTCAATACTGAATTATTCTCTCCAGAAACATTGATACTACTGTGTTATGATTAGAAAACACTTTACCAAATGAGTCCCTATTCTGCGTAGCTCAAATGAAAAGCAATTCTAGTGAAAAAGGCCAGCTTCCAGAATATTTAAAAAACAATTGCAAAAAGAAAGGAAGAGAATGGTGGAACAGAAGACTAAAATAGAATGGATCACACTTCACTTGGAGGATTTCCCTTGCACCAACAACACGCAACCCTTTGCAGTTAATGTAATAAAACTAGAAACAGCAGTCAAAGTATATTTAAGACCTGAAAAAGAGCTCACGATGTCTTTCCTGGCTATTTTTTGTCACTGCTGTCAACTTTCTTTGGGGGCATGTTCAATTTGATGAAACCTTACTGTGCCTTAAATGTATTTAGTCTACCTGTTGTAGCCTTGAAATGACAGTCAATAATTTGAAGCTGCTATTTGGTGGCCCCAGATTTCCTATTCATGCAAATTACAGCTTCATAAGGAGAAATTGTGTAACTTTTGGATCAATACAGGGCAGAAGGATTTAAATTCTCTTTCCCGTTCACCAAAAATTGAATAAAGATTATTTTCCCCAATATTAGATGGGCTGGTATATTGAAGCCATCTTTTATTGAAAGTATGCTTAGACCAAGTCTGTCCCATTAAATAAAGTAAGCTTGGAATGCCATGGAGCATATTAATCTATAGGTATCGAAAAGCCAATTTTGAATACTTCTCTATTAAAACCAAAACCAAAATATCTTTCTACCCCAAGTTCACTGGTGGGTAATGACCAGTACCCCCGGTACAGGCGTACCAGTGCCTGCCGGGAACACTAGGTATCGTTCTGGTACGGTGCTCCGGAGGGACCATCTGCCCATCCGCGCTCCTTACTGGTATTTGAGGTTTTTGGGACTTCCGCACATGGACAAGCAACATACGGTGCCTGCACAACGCTTTGCCGAGCAGCTGGAGCGTTGCGGAGGCATTGCAGAGCAGGCAGTATGTATGCATGTGCGCACTGCATGCATTCATGTGGTGGACGCCTGGCCCCGTTGCACCGGGATCCGGAACCCACCACTGCCCAAGTTGAACAATAGAGAGTATCCCAACAAGAAATAAAACTGCAATGTTTAATTTGTTAATCTACTGAATGAACATCAAAATTTGCTCCAATACTTGACAGATTTTTAAACAGACAGTGTAGTATTTATAGAAACGACAAATGGCAAACAAGCTTTAAAAGAGACACATTCTTTCACATAAAAAAGATACAAATGTTCTTCCATTAGTTGTTTTCTCATGCACATAGTTGCATCCACATGTAGAGCATGATTTTAATGATGAACAAATGCTCTTATATCTACCCTCCCTACTTCTATGGGAATTATGAAGCAGTCAACATGTCAACAACAAAATGCTTCTTTTAATCATCTCTCACACTGATGCTAGAATGCATACTGCAGCGAACTATTACTGAAGGAAGAAGTTAGTGTTCTCTGTATTAATCACATATTTTAAAGACATCTAGCTGCTTACGTATATTTATTACCTATAAATGGGGTATAATATTCTACCATTTTATTGACATGAGCTAAAACATCACTGTTTAAAATAAGGCCATGAAAAATAAAATTTATACTGGCAAGTGAGACCATATAAATGTAATCGAAATCCTTAAAGTTAAATCTACCATCCACATCATTTTAACTTGGTTTTACTACAAACAAACAAACATAGTGAGATTTTAAGTTCTATCCCCAAGCCTAAGGTACAAGAGGATGAGAGAAATGTCTTGTGATATTAATAGAATGCATCTACTTCAGGCCTGTCAAACTGGCGGCCTATCTGGCCCGCATAGGCCACGCCCACCCCAGCTCCAAAAAGACAAAAAAATCCTCATGATACGGTTTGACAGGCGGGTTTGACACCCCTGCACTAGGTTGACACTGAAGCCCACTCAGATATCCTACATTTTAAGCTGGGTAATGCTTTGGATTCAGTTGTGAAGAACAAAATAATTAAACACACATAAACAATACTCTGCAACTGAGGCTTCTAGTAATCTGCCTGAAAAGAAATAACACCAACCTTGCACACAGGGCTCAATAGATATCTGGCCTAATGCCTGAGGTTTTTCAAGGTCAGGCTAACAGATTAGATTCATGCCAGGGGGATGCTGTTCCACAGTGCAGGCATTGTGACAAAGTAGGCATGCCTCCTGGTTCCTGATAGAGGTCATTGTTTCAGAAAAAAGATTCAGAGCATGCCTAACTTGATCTGATGGGACAAGCAGAATCAAATAGAGAGAGACCTACAAATAATCTGGGCCTGTGCCATGTAGGCTTTACAGTGATAGCTAGTATCTTGAATTGCACTTGGAAGTCTACTGAAGCTGCATTCTGAACTAGCTGCAACTTTCTAATCCTTTTCAAGGATCATCTTATGCAATCACTGCAATGGTCCAACTGAGTTGTGACAAGATGTGAGTGATCATGACCAGAGTCTTTCAATCTAATAGCAGGCATATAATGAATGTTTACAAATGACATTCTGGCCATGACAAACATTTAAACCCACACTGTGAGTCCACGAGGACATTAATTGCTTATCAATTGTGAGTCAAGGATGGAATATCTCCAGATCCAAGAGGCTCTCAAGCCACAGTTACTTGTTCTTGACAGGGTCAAAGTAAAGTCTGTTTTTCTCCATCTGGATTCCACAGACTCCAGACAGAGGGGGGAAATATTCAGCTGTGTGGAGAGAGATATACAACTAGTATCATCAGCAAATAATGATACTTAATCCCATGTCAATGGAGAACCTTATGCAGAAGTTTTATGCATATAGGAGACACACCCAAAAACTGTGCTTCACACTCCCAATCTCCCTAAATCAGTATACCATGTTCCAGAAGGGCCAGGATGGACATACCACCCACATACCAAGCCTGCTGAAGCCATTCATGGCTTTGAGTAATCAAGTGTGAAATATGAAAATAGGACTGAAATGAGATCCAAATAACCCACTCCCTCCAGGGTTCTCTGGCACTGTATGATTACCACCTTTTCAACAACCTTCTCTGAGTAGGAAAGGCTGAAAACTAGATGAAAGTTCTCCAGTTTCATTGGCTTCCTATGAAGAGCAGATCACTGCTTTATTTGAAGTTGGCGGAACTGTCCTCTTTTTCCAGAAGCATTCACCCTTGCAAGGATCCAATCACCTGTCATCTCCTGGGAAACCTTGAGCAACCAGGAGGGACATGGATCTAAAACACAAGATCGGAGCTTAAAACCCAAGGATCATGTCCATTTCATTAGGACTAACAGGATTAATCTTTCCTTGTTAACTAAGCATAACTTAATTCTATGGGAACTGCACAGAAGAGATCCAGTTCAAAGCAAATGCAAGTGACGTATTCCAGCAAATGTTTAGGACAATTATCTCTTGGGGCCCATAAAACCTGACTTGATTCCTCTTTACTTAGAAGAGACTGGGTCACTGTAATCAGGCCTGGCTTTTGGAAATTTATAATAAAACAAGAACTGAAAAATAATACTTTTTTGCTGCTCTTATCATCACAATGTAATCCTTGAGGATGTTTGACCTCTAGAATTGGTTGGATTCACTCCTTGTTTTCCTCTAATAGTGCTCTTGGATCTCATATACCATTTTGTTTCCCAGAATTCCTCTGAAAACCAAGAGGCCTCTACACAGATGCAATTTGATCCAAAGCCATAGTCACCCTCTCATTCCAAGAAGAGTCTAAGGCCTTAGTTGAACCATACAACAGCATGGGACAATTCTCTGCTTGAAATTCAAAAGCGTCTACAAGGCACCGATGGCAGGTTAGACAACCAAGTCTGCCCCCCCGCCCCATGATTGGTGAGGGCTGAAATCTAAAGTTGATAAGGGGTGATCTAACCAGGTCTTCCCAAGATGAAAGTCTCTGGCTAATCAAAAATTTAATTTCAGATCTCTAAAGCAAGGGAAAGGAATCAGCTCCTGCAATAAAGGATAACTTTATAACTAATATTTTCACAGTCAATTATTGTGGGATGGTTGGATGTTATTTTTTGGTCTTAATCAAACCAGAGAAATACACTATCTTTTTACATTTCAGTTTGCTATCTCCTCTCTGCAGAAGGCATTATTATGCAATGCACAGTGTTAACACTGACAAGAATGTTTGTTAAATTTAATTAAAGATATTAATTTTGCAAAGAACAAAAATCACTGAGCCGACTGCGTGTCTTTTTTTCCAGATCTCCCTTTGGAAAATTACCTTCATTAGCACCGATTCACTGAGCTTCTCCCTGTTGACAATTTTTATAGCGACCTTTTGACATGTTACACAATGAACTCCCAACTTCACAAGTCCTACGGAAGAGAAAAAGAAAGAACATTGGTTAGAGGCATATTCACTTCTATGGCTGTTGAAAACTACATCTTATTCAAATCTCTTGGACGGACACACACACACACACACACACACTTTTATTGGCCCTTCTTCCTCACACAATAATGGATACATTTGGCCTGCAGAAACAAAAGTATAAGTGTGACATTTAACTTTTCCTACAGTTTATGCAATTCAGTTTTCCCTAATCTACTAGATAAATCAGAATATTGGAGTGTCTAAATTGCAGTATTTGGATCTACATATATTTTATTAATGTATGATAAAAGCTTGCAATAGGTAACAATATTGAAATATCTAACAAAATGTCTAGTGCGTAATAAAGGTAAGCTTGAGCATCTTTATTTGAAAGCAGGTCATACTGAATTCAATCTGGCAGGACATTTTATTAAAGAACTAAAGCTTAATTATGTAGGGAGGATCAACTCATTCTTTATCTTGGTTTTCAAGAGCTCCAATTATCAACAAAATTGCGTAATTATTTCCATCATCCATAATTTGCAAGAAAGCCATTGTCTTAGCATATTGTATTTATCTTTTTAAGCCTACAGATGTCTTTCAAAAGAACAACCTAGCTAATTCAGAGCACCTGTAGATGCAGAGAAGTTATTTAGAGACACAAAACACCAGTCTACATTGCCATTTCTCCCCCCCGAACCCCCGAAATATTCCATTGAATCAGTGTTCTCCTAAAACATAGGATAAACATTCAAATGAATTACTTGTCTGAATTATTGCAATGGGCTTTACATGGCTACCCTTGAAATGCATTCAGAAGCTTCAACTGGTACAAAATACAGCAGCATTAGCAATCTTTGGGACCTGTTGAATGACTCATGTTCACGAGCTGCATGGGCTAACAATTTGCTTCTGGGTGCAGTTCAAGGTGTTGGTTATAACCTTTAAAGCCCTCCACGACATAGGTCTAGATTACTTGATGAACGATCTCATCACACTAGGACAAGCCAACGCTATACATGCTGGTAGAGAAAACCTGATGAAGATCCCATTGGTCAAGGAACTCCAACTGAGGGAATCCAGGAGAAGAACATTCTGTTGTGGCCCACCAGTGGCCAGCAGGCCTGGCAGCAGATTTGGACAGTGAGGAGGTTGGGGAGGAATATGAGTCAGTCCTGGAGTCTGGGGGAAGGCTCTGATGAGGGCTCTGTGTTGGAGGCAGAGAGGGGGTCAGTTATCAGCTGCCTTCAGAGGCAGACATCAGTGAGGCAGACAAACAGCTGGAGCGTGTTTCCAGTGTGCACATGCGCAGAATTGCCAGATGAAGGGAACAGCTAAAGAATAGGGGTTGGCTTGGGAGTAAGGCCACAGGTGAACGATGAATGACCCCTCCCAGAGGAAATAAAAGAGGAGCGAAAGGGGAATGGAGTTTGCAGGAGACAGTTAGTTTGCTTAATTAGTTTGTGACTCTCCGAGGCTCCTTGCCAGGTTTTGCAGATATCGGCCTGTCAGCTGTCCAAGCCAGGTCTGTGACTATAAATCCTCCCTTGAAAGACTTTGCTGGATGTGAATGAGCAGAATACACTGTAAATTTAAAAAAAGGGGTTTTTGTCGGGACCAGGGGTTTGCTTCATGCTCTGGGGATGCCAAGGTCAGAAGATATTCTCTGGGGTAGCGCCAGCCCTCTGGAACATCCTGACCCCCTAGGATGAGATTTGCCCCCACCCTCCTATCCTTCCACAATGACCTGAAAACTTGGCTCTATCATGGGGATCCAATAGGGAAGTACCTCACTGGAAGTGGCTACTGGACTAATTAACTGAACGTACCTTTCTCCTGTTCTTCCTACTGCCCATCTTTTTAAATTTCATATTATTGTACTTCCATTGTTTATTTGTATTGTTTTATTCCTTTGCTATTGTTACGTTTTCAATTTTTCCCCCATTTTATTGCTGTAAATTGCTCAGGGTAGCCCCATCTGAGATGGGTGGCAAATAAAATTATTAAATAAATACTTTTTTTTTTATTTTCTCACAAATAGAAATGGATATTGTATTCTAGAGAAACTTAAAAAAAACCACTTTAAAATATAACTATTCTCTTTTTTAAAAAAAAATCATAATAAATGATTTTGGATGATTAAGATTATTATTTGGGATAGGTAGATGTCTAAGGCAATTTGAGAATTATAGTCAGAATTTGAAGATAATGCCAAAGAAGGAAGAGGAGGGTAAAATGAGGACCCAGATTGTTGGGGGCAATATGCTGACTCTGTAAACAGCTTAGAGAGGGCTGTAAAAGCATTATGTATATGCACTATGTCTAAGTGCTATTGCTAATACATGTCAGGGATTTTTTCTCTCTCCATAGTCTGGTGTAGTTTCAGCTGTTTGGATAACAACTGCATTCATTCAGTGAGCAGAAAAGAAATAAGGCTTATCTGCAGGGGGCACTCATGAACGCTTTGAAATGCTGTCAGTGAGTTAGGGTTTTTTTAAAAAAATGCTGCTTGAAAGGCCATAAAGGCAACACTATCTCTGTACCTCTGTTCATAATTGCACCCTCCCTACAAAGCTGTCACTACAGGTAGGCAATTTTTGCTAGAGCTGAATTTAGCAAAGACAGCAAATGTCAATGGTGGGAAATTCTGGAACTCAAACTCTGGTAGCTGTGCACATGATCCAGAACTTGAATCTTAAGACCAGGTCTTCATAAATCTCAAAGCAGGAACAAATCAAGAGGGAGAATGAAAAAAAAACCTGGAGAACCTCCACTTCTCCTGGAGAATGACTGCCTGCTCATTCAGTCTGTCAAGGTGGACACTGTTCTTCTTTGAGACAATGCCATCTGATGGGATTGAGGAGACACCCACTCTCTGGAAGGATCACCCTTCTCCTCCAGCACTCAGAAAGACATTAAAACCTGCCTATTTCCTTTGCTGTTGGGGTCAAGATGATGGGAGTCCCTGTGTGGAGGACGGTAATAGATCCGTGATGACAACCTATGGCATGTGTGCCAGAAGTGGAACACAGAGCCCTCTCCGTGGACACGTGAGCCGTCGCCCCAACTCAGCTCCACCATGCATGCATGTGTGCCTCCCACCAGCCAGCTGGTTTTTGGGTCTCTGCTGTGCATGCACAGGATGCATGCAGGAGAATGCTGAATTACTTGAGAGACCGCCTTCTGCCAATCACCTCCCTGCGACCAATTAGATCACACAGATTGGGCCTCCTCCGTATTCCATCGGCCAGCCAGTGTCGGCTGGCAACTACAAGGAGGAGGGCCTTCTCAGTAGTAGCCCCGACCCTTTGGAACGAACTCCCCGTGGAGATTCGTGCCCTCACCACCGTCCAGGCCTTCCGCACAGCCTTGAAGAACTGGCTAGCCCGTCAGGCCTGGGGATGAAGATAGTTGCCCCTCCCGAATGATGAATGCATGTTGTTTACTGTTTTTATTATATGTGTCTTTGTTATTGTCTGCATTTCCCCTTCCCTGATTTTATGTGAGCCGCCCTGAGTCCCCTCAGGGAAAAGGGCGGCCTACAAATGTCAATAAAATCAAAATCAAATCAAATGCCCTGGGGGTTACATGTGTATGTGTGGGGTTGCACATGCATGTACAGGGGTCACATGCGCATGTGGGGGGGCAGGGCACATGTGGGGGGTTGTGCACACAGCACAGTGAGAAGGCACACACAGGGAGTCGTACGTGCATGCGCAGGGGGCAGGGCACACATGGGGATCACACACGTATGTCAGAGGAGGGGCTTGGGGAGCGTGCACATTGCATTATGACTTCGTGAATGTTAGCCATCACTGTAATAGATGATCTAGTAAGGATTTGTCTTAATTTTAATTGAATTTATTTATTTTATTTATTTCTTCTTCCTCTTCTTCCTTTCCTTCATAGGTAAACCACCCAGAATTGCAGTTGTTCAAGCTGGAGGGCAGGGACAGAGAGAGGATATACATTTCTTACAAAAATAAACAACCCCATTATACCCCAAACTGGATAATTTATTCAAGTGTTCATGTCAACTCAGCCCTTTTATCTTCCTCTCCTTGAAGACCTTTGTCTTCATTACTACGTTGTGGAATGTATAAGCTTAAGAGTTCAGCTTAGTATTTCAGCTGTTTGGTGTCCTGTTAGGTTAGGGTGCATCAGTTTGGGGGAAAAACATGATAATCTCTTAACAGAATTGCTTAGGAATGGAAGACTGTGGCTATTTAGACTCAGAGGGGTTTTGGCTCAGTGATGCAACTCTAGTCTGTCAAAACCATTAACCATTATTGTTTAAATCATTAATCATTACTTAATTTTCAATGTATGACAATTGTGTTGCTACTTTCCACAAACTTTCATTGTATTCATTTCTGTAAGAGCAGCTACTCTGTGAAGTCTTAAAATAGCCTGATATCATCATTTTGGAATACACAGTATATGAACTTTGAGATAGCACACAGCTCCCCAATTCTATCAATATGTATCCTGATTTTAAAATTTATTTCTTAGCTACTTAATACAGCAGCATGTTAGACTTTCTCTTTATAAACAATTCAAAGATCAAATTTACTCAGTGCTGAAACTTATCATTTTGCAATTCAGAGCTTCATTTTAATTTCATTATAATGTTCACAAAATTATCAGGCCAATTCACTTAAATGTTTATTTTGGCAGAATCTTAACTTACTTACCTACCCTGTTTCCCTGAAAATAAGACCCCCTTGGATAATAAGCCCAATTGGGCTTCTGAGCGCATGCGCTAAAATAAGACCTCCCCTGAAAATAAGCCCTCCCTGAAAATATTGCAACACAGCAGCAGCCATGAGGTGACCATGTTCGCCGCCTCCTGCACCTCAAAAATAATAAGACCTCCCTGAAAATATGGCCAAGCGCTTATTTTGGGGATCAAAAGAAAATAAGACCCTGTCTTATTTTTGGGGAAACATGGTACTTACTTACTTTCTTTAATAAGAACAGAATATCTAAATTGTTGCTGTTTTCTCAGTTAGTATGTTTTGCTATAGACAATGGAATAAATGGATCACCTGTCAGTTTTCTGGCTTCATTACCTCCATAAATTGAATTACAAATCACCAACACTAAGAGCAGCATCATTCTGTTTTAAACACTCCCAATGTTATAATATTTAGTTCAATGGTTTTCAATATCGGTAACTTTAACAAGTGTGAACCTCAACTCCCGGAATTTCCCAGGCAGCACTGTCCACATATCTTAAAGTTATCAAACCTGAAGAAGAGTGACTTAGATTGATTAACTCTTAATTTCTTTCAATATCAACTACACAACTACTTTTTTTCTGATTAAAACCTATATATATATATATATTTGTTACTTCCAAAAATCTCCCTAACTCCATGATTTAGATGGCATTTCCTCCTGTCAGCTCCCACATACCCAAGAGCAAGGTTGCAGAAACATCTGTTGTCTGGGACAGAAAATATCTATGCTTCCCCTGTGCCAACATTAGCCTAGTCGACAAGTTTCCTTTGATCTCAAACACTGAGCTTCACTAGAAGCAGAGCTTAGAATTTTAGGTCAGGGAAGAAAAGGCGGTGTTGGGGTGGGTGGGGGAGGACAGGACGACAAAAGTGAAGCTAAAATCATCTTTTCGTTTTTAATGAAAACCTGATGAAAGCTCTCGGGTCTTTTCTATGAAAAGAAATAAACCCCAAGGAAGCAGAAAGGGAAAGATTGGCTCAAGAACAAAATAGCAGGAGGAAATATTCAGGAGATGCACCTGTTAATGGCACCCTGACAAATTCTATAGATGGTAAATACGCCTACACATAGATACTTAAAAAGATATAGGGCATTATTGGGAGGGAGTACACTCTGGAAGTTAATAAACAGATCCTACATATTCATTTATGGAAATTAGTCCTGCAAAATAAGCATGCATGAAGTTGTAACTTTTATTCTGTTTGCTGTGTAAATGCACTGAAGAAGAGGCATAATCTTTCAACATGAAGGCTAGTGAGGGAGCTCACATTCTGGAGGTAAATGCTGAAAGATAGACTAATACATCAGAATTTCTTTCTTTTTATTCCCAACAGTCATATCAATTAATTCCTATATTGTACATCACATAAAAATTCATGTCCCCTTCCTCACATTTTTTGGGATCACCTACTACACCACACCTCAAGTGAAACTATTTTTAAAAAACGTATCCATATTTTTCAGAGTATAAAACACACTTATCCCCCCTAAAAGAGGGTGAAAATTTGGGTGTGTCTTATAACCGAATGTAGCTCTGCCCACTTGCCAGCCTCCACCCTTCAGCCTCTGAGTGTTCTCTCAAATGGAGCTTCTGGAGGCTGCAAACTCAGCCTCTCAAACTGAGCTTTGGGGGCTGCAAATAATATCAATAGATGCTGATAGGCAGAGGCAGAATTTTTTTTCCTCCCCAAAAACTAAGGTGTGTCTTATACTCCAGAGCATCTTATACTCTGAAAAATATGATATATATATAAGAGTAGCTTTGGGTCTCTGGTGATCCAAAACCTCTGGAATAGCTTTCTGACAGTCCTACATGAGTTGTTTGACAGTATGTGTATGTATATAAATATAAATAAGGAATGGGGAGAAAAGTGTTCTATAGCTCATTAATGTTGGAACAATTCCCAAGATTTGTATGGAAGATGGAATTCATCTCTGTCAGTGATCCTCAACCTTTTTTTCACCATGGCCCCCCTTTGAATACCTTTTTTGACCATGGACCACCAAGACTTAATATTTAAAACATTACATTTCTTCAAGATCTTCTTCACAGATCCCCTGTGATGACATCATGCCCTCCCAGGGGTCCACAGAGCACAGATTGAGAACCACTGATCTATGTTATCATACTGGGAAAGGCTGCCTAGAGGGTCTATTGTTAGTTTTTGTTGCAGCAATCCCATCCAGAAAGCACACACAGGTAACTGATTCAGCAGGATTCATTAACTTTTCTTTTTATATAATATAACACATGAAGTAAATATGCAATACCAAAAGCAGGTTTTCCAACGTGGTAGTAAATACTAGCAAACACAGGCAGAGGAGAGAACAGTTTCAGTTTCAGTTCAGAGCTGCAGAGCTAAGCCATAGCCAAGCTCCTAGCTGTCTCCTTGTTGCTAACACAGCAAATACTGTTTCAGTTTCAAAACAGCCCTCATTGGCTGACTTAGTTGCTATACCTATTCATTGGCTGACTTTGTTACCATGTCTTCCAGGTCATGAACTGTCATACACGGACATCTATTACGCCATTCAAAATCCACAAATATAAAACTGCCAGATAATACCACATAGTCATAGATGGTGAAATAAGCTTCCTGTCACTATAGGGAATGCTTTCAGGAAATAGTCTCCAAATGTACGCTAACAAGGAACCAAATTTCAGCATTTAATGACTTAAACTCTCTCATTGTATATGCATAATAATGTTTACTTATTTGCCTCCAAGGGACTCTACAAGGATTGATTAATTCTCATAAAGAATCTTGAGAAGGGATATTAAATCTGATGTTAAAGCAAGCATTAGTACCAACATCACAATGGAATTTAATATAGGGAAGAAAATTAAGGAATGATAATATTCTTTAACACTACTGTTTTGTCTGAACATTCAGCAATATACCATATTTATCCTCTGGGTTAACT
Source organism: Thamnophis sirtalis (assembly GCF_051295495.1). Lineage (NCBI taxonomy): Eukaryota > Metazoa > Chordata > Lepidosauria > Squamata > Natricidae > Thamnophis > Thamnophis sirtalis. The sequence continues at coordinate 76,047,602 of NW_028261381.1, read as the reverse complement.
GTTACCCTTTTTATAAATTTAAAGTCATTATAGCCATAGAAATCAAGAATTTCATTGTACATTAAAACCAATAGGATGAACTACTTTTGTCTTCTAATTAAGCCAGTGTTTGTTTGCTTAAAGGAACTGTTAGCTATGATTATTATGCATAAGATTATAGCCTGTTAACAAGTGATACCCAAAATATATGTTGTTGTTTCTAACAGTACACAAGGATAGATCAAATTTCTTTAATGGACTAATGAAAGTGTTCCACATTTTAATGAGGCAATTTTAACCACTGGCTCATCAATGCTAACATAATAGGCTATTCTTGGGAATGTTTGTAATAATTGTTCTTAAACTGAATATCAACTTTAATTACAGACTTATCTAACCAAGCATTTTGGTGCCTTACTGGAATTCTTACATATTCTGCCTAAGCTGAAAACAACAGATAGATAAAATAGAGGAATCAGCATCCTTAATTCCTTTTCCATTGCAGACATAGGTACACATGTGCAAACTCTCTTCACTTACTCACTTCACTCACTCTAGAAAACACAGACACAAATCAAGCTGATTTTAGACTTAATAGCTTGGTTAAAAGCAACCTGAAACACTTCTTTCAGTGTCATGGAAAGACAAAAGAAGTGATTCTAAGATTACTATAGCTAGTTACTGAAACCAAACCAATCTTTCACACTTGCTTATCCAAAAGCAATCTAGATAGGGCAAAACAAAACCCAATGACAACAGCACATTGGGAGGAAATGAACTATTGTGGCAGTAGCATATACAGTAGATCTGGCTTTTGGCAAAACCAAGCTCCTGTTGGGGGAGAGAAAATTATGCCCTCTCTATCAGACGGGAAGAATCAGGACCAGTTAAGATGATTTATTGCTCATGCCTATACACAAGAATCGAATCAGTTAACAGTCAGCACTAAATTGGTGCTAGATGAGAGTTAATGGACTTGAATCGCATGTGGAAACATAATGACTCTAGGCTAATTCCTCTCTTGACTCCACCCACAGACCAGGGGTGGGTTCCAACTTCTGGTACTGCCGGTTCGCTCAGGGACGTGCTTTGCGTACGCACTTGATACGCATTATATGCACATGCACAGTAAAAAAAATGCTTCTGCACATGCGCAGAAGCAAAAAAACCAAGATAGAACCACTTTGGGGTGTGGCCAGCCAAGTTACTATCTATTCGGCCGAACCGATCCGAACCGGTAGGAATCCACCTCTACCTCTCCTTCTCTTATCTTGTCTCCCTCAAATCTCTTGTTCTGATCACTTCTTCTGATGGTATGTAGTCTGTATTTCAAGTTTCAATATTTTTTGGAAAGACTTTGTGCCAGCTATATAAAGAGGCAGTACAAAAAATATGTGTGTTTCTGGATGTATAATATTGGATTGATTGTATATATTTTCAAGTGCTTCTTTAAGGAAAATAAAGACTGAAAATGTGATAAATATCAGTGTAGCAGCTATATCAGTAGCCAGTCTTCTTGGTACATGCTATGGGTAGGAATTATTTCTTTCCAAAGGGCCAAGTCTTCACTAGCTTTTGGAAGGCTAGAAGCAGCAGGGCCACCTTTGCCTTGAATAAGCAAGGCAAATCTTCCAAAATAGGGAATATTCTTACAGAGAATATTGGCTGATTTTGAGACCTGTCCCAACATGTTTTGTGATAGGAGAGGACCTTCACTAGATGCTTCTGAGTTCTCTAGATGGGTAGACAGAATTTGCCTGGGAAATGTAATGTCTTAGATACTCAGACTCCAAGTCATATAGGACTTTGTGGATAATGAACAGCAACTTTTACTGAAAGTAGAAACCATAGTAACCCACGGAGCTGTTCTTACAGCAGTGTAACATGGCAATATTGAGACTGCTCAATAAACATAAAAGCTGCTACATTTTCAAGGACAGCCTTTTGAGCGGAAAACAGGAGCTATATTCTGCACATACATAAAGGAAGAAGAATCCATAAAAGACTCTGGCATGGAAGGGTATGGAAAGCTATGAAAGGGTTGAAAAATTCTGAGTTAGCACAAAACAGTACATCTGATTCAGCTGAACCCTGGCAAGACTGTGAGGCTTTGGATGCACAGAGTGTCAAGATCGGGGACTTTAACATCTTTAGTTCTGTCTGGATGGGGTAGCACCAGAGGTGGTATTTAGCTGGTTCAGACAGGTTCACCCAAACCAGTAGTGGAAACCATGGGTGGGCCTACCCACCCACCCCGGCTCTATGCTGTTCTATTTAGGCACGTTTTCAAGCCGTGCACATGTGTGCAAGTCACACGCATGATCAAAGCAAACTGGTAGAGAAAGTAAGTGTCACTATCCCAGAAAGACCCGGTCCACAACTTGGGAGTTCTAGACTCATGACTCCTGCTTGAACAGCAGTCGCGGCTAAGAGAGCTTTTGCACACAAAACTAGTTGCAGACTTTCCTAGATCAGGAGTCCCTGTGCTCAATCACTCAAGCTGTAGTCATCTCATGTCTGAACTACTGCAATGGGCTCTACATGAGGCTACCCTTGAAGAGCATTCGGAAGCTACAGCTAAATACATCTGATATACAAAAACCAAGAGTAAGCTATAAGAAAAGCAGATCATGCATGTTAACTAACACATTATACATATTAACTAGGCACTGCAGGATGTTGTTATTTTTACTGAAGCTATTGTTATTGCCACCGTGCCAATTGTTTTTTTATATATACTTCTGGAGGAACCTATAATTTTTATTCCCACTGGACCAGCTTTAGCCTCCGAGGCAAAAATAGCACAACTCTCATCAGAAGTGAGTTCCAGGATGAAGTCCTGTCTACCCACCCTAATCACTGAAGAATGGAGGCATCAAAGTCTATCTGTAGGGTATTTTTTTCAAGCCTCATTAATCCATCCTCTCAGGTAGAAGAGAGGTGATAGGAGACAAGAGAGAACCCCCTGACTGTCTTTCTTTGGTAAGCTATCTTTGAGAAACATGCAAGTGTAATTAGGTCGCATCTGTATAACAAGCCCTGCTGTGCTGCCTTGGTCTACTGATCAACTGAAAAGGATTGATGCAGTGCAAACGAAAAGAAAAAAATCATGGGAGAAAGGACACACCAGGGAGATTACACCTCTCATTTTCTTTTAATTGATGTTTCAGTCCTGTTCACTTGCTCTGTGCTAATTTATACTGCACCCCCCCCCCCCCTTTACCTTCTCCCACGTCTGCCTTTGAGGTTTTTTCAAGCAGGCAGAACCAAGGTAACTTTCTTCTTTGAGTAGGGATTTCCTGTAGCCCATTTCTGTTTTGTGCTTTACTTGGAGATGCTGATACGATCATTAGCATTCATTCTTCATTAGCCTTATTTTGATTAGAAGGATCTCAATGTCTGAAACTGTGCTTGACCTCAAACTCTGCACAATCAGCATATGAATCTCCTCTATATAGTGTTCTAACAGAAATGTGAAGGAAAGTATTATGACAGCCAAATCCAGAATACTTGTCAGTGGAGAATGTACCTACCTACCTACCTACCTACCTACCTACCTACCTACCTACCTACCTACCTACCTACCTACCTACCTACCTATCTATCTATCTATCTATCTATCTATCTATCTATCTATCTATCTATCTATCTATCTATATTTTCAGCTCTGAGTGGATGGTGGGGAATGGAAGAGTTTATATTCCTTGCAGGCAGCTGATCATTTCTATCCTTTGAGAGTCACTGAGGCCACTTGGAGGTTTATCTGTGTCCTCAGGGTCACCTGAGTAGTGCAAATGGACATGGAGCTTCCTTGGCTGCAGGATATTTTCTGCCCTGTGTCCCTTCACTGTTGAAAAACAGAAGCAGGGTGTTGGGGATGAGTCTATGTTGTCTGCAATTTTCCTGTAGTCTGAAATTTTTCTAGAAGTCCATTCATACTCCCACACCATTGGAAGAATGTTCATCCCAAAGTGTATAGCTAAATGTCAATGGAGATTCTCGTCATCTAGGTCATGTTTGTCCCAAAAGTGCTTTTTTCAGGAGCAACTGGCCTTTCTTGTTTTTCTTTGAAGACATTTAACTTCTCATCCAAGAAGCTTCTTAAGCTCTGACTGGATGGTGGAGAATGGAATGTTTTTTTCTGTAGCCAAGAAGCCTCCATAGACATTTGAGAAACAACAAAAGATTTACACGGAGTACCTAGGTATTAACAGAATAACACAGTTGGAAGGAATCTTGGAGGACCAGGAGGCTGCTCAAGCAGGAGACATTTCAGGCCAATGGCTTTCCAATCTGTTCTTAAAATGGTTGTCCAACCTGTTCTTAAAATGGCTGTCCAACCTGTTCTGTAGTGATGGAGTACCCACAGAATCTGTAGGCTGATTAACTGTTCTCCGTGTCAGGAAATTTCTCCTAAGTTGATTCTCTTCTTGTGGCCTTACTTTTTGTTTCATTGTATAGGTTCTTGCTATATCCAGGCATATTAAAAAGCTGTTTTTAGCATTTATATTAAAAACTAACTATATCTCTATCCTCTTCAACATAAAGCTTCTTCAGTGGTAAAGTCTTCTTGAAGGCCTTCCTTAAGATTTTTAGAGCTATAAACATAAACAGCATCTCAAATAGGCCTCTGCAACTGTTTGCAATTGACTTCAGAATATTCTTCTTAGATAGGTTTGCCTAGTTTCCAGACTGAATTAATTTTAGTAGTGGGTAAACAAAAAAATCAAACTCCGTACATATTATTTAGACTTTCTATTTCAAGTAGCTTTTTGCCTCAGGGTATCAGTAGTTTGCCGTTTTATAGTTTCTTATTATTAGGTAATCTTTTCATGTATTGTCAAGTATTCAAATAGCTCAATTGTGAATTTGAAAAACAAATTATAAATACTCCAAAAATAATGAAGTAACTAAATGGTAGCCAGCAGTCTTTGGACATCTGTAAATAAATAACCACTACAATATTTGAGAACACAAGGGAAACAGAACAGAAAAAAATGAAACAAGCAAGTCTACTTAGAGGGAAGAATTTAATTATTTCCTACATATTGCTTTAATTTACATAACTAGTGTAATTCAATTATTTATTTATTATATGTTTCAACTCCTAAATACTTAAAATGTTCTGGGTAGATTGCAAAATGGTTTCAAACAGCCAAACAACAAAGCCAATAAAGCAACAAAATACATCATAAACAGCACTGGAGAAAAGGCAAAAAGAGAAATATAGAAATGGCACTACCTACATTGGGTGGCATGATTGCTCAGTGGTTAAGATGCTTGGCTTGTCAGCTGGAAAGCTGGCAGCCCAGGTTCGAGACCCAAGTGTCACATGATGGGGTGAGCTCACGGGCTCATCCTATCTCATGTGAATCTAGCAGTCTGTAAGCATGCAAATGTGAGTAGATAAATAGGTACCACTTCAATGAGAAGGAACAGCGGTTCAATGATGACATGCTGGCAACATGACCGCAGAAATGTCTTTGAACAGCCCTGGCTCAATGGCCTTGAAATGGAGATAGCACTGCCCCCTATAGTTGGCAATGAAATAGCGGCGTAAAATCTGCAAGGACCTTTTGCTATCTACTTTACTGTGGACATTAAAAATAAAAGATAAATACAGCAATGCTGAAGAGATGATTATTAGAACCAGAGAAAGGTTATTACTTAATAATAAACATGTGTCACTAAGGACATTCTATAAAACGACTCCCACAACTGAAAAGGTACGGTATACGACAGTGATGGCTAACCTTTTTGCCATCGTGTGTCAAAAGTGGGGGGAGCGTGGGGGGATCATGTGTGTGCTTGTCCACACCCATAATTCTATGTGCCCTCCCTCTGCCCATGCACATGTGATGCCCCGTGCTCCCCATGCTGTTGGCACGGGATGGAATAGTGGACCCATTTTTTGGCCTCCCCAGGCACCAGACCCCCAGGAGACCCTCTGGAGGCCAGAAACGGCCTGTTTTTCAGAGGACCCAGAAGGCCCAAAAATTAGCTGGCCAGTGTGCACATGCGTGCCAGAACTGCGCTTGTGTCCCCAATGATATGGCTGCGTGTGCCACCTGTGGCACATGTGCCATAGGTTCGCCATCATGGGTATAGGGCCTGTTTTTCTTTCCCCATTGAATCTGCCTATGTGGTAATATCTGACAGAATGGGTCATTTCATGGTAAGAAGCCGGTATACCTTTTCCATCAAGCATCTGTTCTCTGGGACTATATGTGTTGGACATTTAAACTGCCTTGTCTCTGATATCTTTTAAATGGACCTTAAAGACTGGAATTTTCTCCAGATGTTAAGCTTAGAAAACATATGCTAGTCTGGAAATTTTATTTAATATGTTTGATACCCTAGTTTCTGAGTTATCACTTTTTCTTGATATTGCACTGTGTTCATCTAGTACATCATTCAGAATCACTATGAGTTGAGTGGCCTATAAGTTTAATTGATAAATAAATACAAGTGAGGCTTTGCAATATCCTCCTACCCTTACTTTATGAAGGCACCTGGACAAAGACATCCAAAGATGATCATAGTATCAAGGATACATATTGCAGAAAGCATTTCTTGAGATACTTGAGAGCCTTAATAATAGCATCAACAACTCATAGCATCAATTGAACTCATAAAGTAACTGCCAATCACTTCACTTTGTAAGACCCCTTGTTTTATCTCTGCCTGGTGTTACAGGGTGCGTTATCCTCCTATATAAGTTGGCTCTGGAAATATATAGATTCTTACTATTGAGAAAAGGATGGTTTATATTTGAACTTCCATCATGATTTTCAAAGTCTTGTCAAATCTCCTCCCCAAACATTTGGCAACTGATTTAGTTGTCAACGAAGGAGGAGTTTTAATACACTTATTCTTTAAAATAGTGCATTATTAAATGTTATTTTATAACTCATCAATTGCATCCAAATACCACTACATTACCTAAATTTATTTTTAAGATTATGAAATGAATTCCACTTAAAATGGATTTGAAAGTTAAACAACAACATAAAAATATTGGGCCACCATAATAATGACCTTTATTTGCTATTGTATCTAACAAAGACCCCCCCCTTTTTTTTCTTCAACAAGGGATGCTGAAAAGTCATCACTATTTTGAATGGCAAATTCTCTGTTGTTAAATGAGAATATTAGCATATTGGGTTCACCTATGGCAACTTCGGCCATTTTAAGATGAGTGGACTTCAAATCCCAGAATACCATAGCCAGTAAGAAAATTGAAATGGGTGAAGAAGGCGCAGCTCTGTATATAAAGTTCCTATTCTCCATTTCCTCCAACCTTAATATGATGAATAGAATTTCTGAAGGATGTTTCTGTTTGAATACCAGTGGAACTCTTAGGCAGAAGTTGCCCTGATAGGAAGACTGAAGAGTGTTTTGCTTCTGTTTGAGTAAATGTAAGCAGAATTACGGCTGTGACATTCAATATGCAAACCTAGAATTGCAAAGCCATAGGCAGGGGAAAGCTGAAATTTTAAGCTGTCGTAACACTTGAACAGCACTTAAAATTCCCTAGTATTCTGAATATGTCAAATTTCATGCTTCTAATTTATTTTATTTAGTATATAATTGGATTCTCTGGCTGAAAGCCAGCATGCCGTGGTGATTAAGGTGATGGCTTAGGAGTGGAGAGGCTCAGATGCTAGTCTACCTTTAGGCATAGAGACTAGCTAGATGACCCAGGATCACTCACCTGCTCTCAGCCGAAATCAGCATCAAGCTACAAGACAAGCCAGCTGAAAATCAAAACTCCTTGCAGCAGTATCTATGGCTGTAAGAACTGGACAAGCCCAGTGCAAAACAACCCAATTCTGCAATCAAGTAGGACAAATGCTGAGAAACAGAACACCTTAAATTCACTTGTCACTCTATTAAATCAGAGGTAGGTTCCTATAGGTTCAGACAAGTTCAGCCGAGTAGGTAGCAACTTGGCTGTCCATACACCCAAACTGGTCCTATGGGTGGTGCCATAGGCACCACCATCTTGTTTTTTGCATCTGTGCATGCGCAGAAGCAATGTTTTACTACTGTGCATGTGTGCATAGCGCACATCAAGAGCACACATAGCATGCATCAAGCATGTGCATGCCCAAAGCACATGCCTGAAGCGCATTCCTGAGCGAACTGGCAGTAAAATAAGCCAGAACCCATCCCTGTATTAAATCCAATTGTTTAATCACAGTACAGGAATTGAGTACTAAAAAGTCTAGCCACAAAAGAGTATCTGACCAACTTTGACTGAGTTAAAAAATGGTTTGTGGTTGGACAGGGATGGGCATAAGACCATAGGGCTGAGGACTACACTTGGAAGGCAAAACAAATAGAGAGAGAAGAAAGCAGGAGTAAGGGACTTTTGATTCCAAAGAATCTTTATCTACCTTTACAGAATAAACAAGTAAACAGAGAATGTACCCTGTTTTCCAAAAAATAAGACCTCTCCAAATAATAAGCCTAATCGGGCTTTTGAGCACATGTGCTAAAATAAGCCCTCCCAGAAAATATTGCAACACAGCATCAGCCATGAGGTGACCACATTCACCACCTCTTGCACCTCAAAAATAATAAGACCTCCCCGAAAATAAGGCCAACTGCTTATTTCAAGGTCAAAAGAAAACAAGAACCTGTCTTATTTTCGGGAACACATGGTAATAACATATGGGTATTTAAAAAAAAAACAGCTTTATAACTCTTTTGTGTCAGTTATTTCTAAAGTGTAGCAAGATTAATGTCATTAGAGGAAAAGTTTTATCTAGATTTGGGATATATCCACATGCAAGTCAAATACATTTTGTGGTTTTAGTTGCGATAACTTTAATAAAGACACCAATAGGATTCTTTTCAAGAACAAGCCTCCAGTTAATATCAGTTCATTCGGTGCCCTCCTGACCCTCTTAATCTGTTAGAGCGCTAACAGAGTTTCCACCAGCTGCTGGGTTTTCAAAATTCACCCAAGAGAGACATTGGGGTCATAATGCCTACACCTGAATAAAATACAAAAGGATATAGTAAGGATATAGCTTTGGATTCCAACATTTCAGATGCTCAGAGATACAGTATTCCACTGATACATCTCCAGTGGAGCTCACAGAATTTAACACAGCAACAGTCTGTGCTAAAGGGAGATGGATTAACCACTGAGCACCGTAAGAGACTTGTTTGAGCCTTTAAGCAGTGGGGGGAAGAAGGATTAAATTATAATAATAGCTTTAGGTTGGAAGGCTTTCTGAAATTTCATGGATATTTAGAGCAACCTCTGAAATTTAGACCTTTGGCCTAATAGAAATTGAGATTGTTGCAGGAAGGGGGCGGAAACGCTCATTTATAATGGGTGAATGTTCTTTCTGGTTTTCTGGCATGAATCCCCTTCTTTTAAGTACTTTTATCTGCCTATGATTCTGTCATCTCTCCATGCGATGTCAGCACTGCATTATGTTTTGTATGATATAGCACTGTTCTTTAATTTGCATATTTAATAGTGCATCTCTACCTCTTTCAGCTAAATAGAAACTTGGGGAAGTAGTTGTGCCCGAGGTAAAAAAGCAAAACTTCCAAGACGTTTGCAGGTCAAATCACCCCAAAATTACTGAAGGAGCAAATTGTCCTCATAGGAGAAGAATAGAAGAGGGTGAAGAAGACACCGTGTTGCTGGATTTTTCTTTTGTTTGGCCGGCTCATTGGACAGCTTACAGTGAATGGCTCTGACCATGCCATTTTTTTGTACAGCACTTAAAAGATTTATATTGTACTGTCACTCTTCTTAAAACCCCAATTCTAGGTGGCTTACAATAGTTTTCCCTTTGGTAATGGGTCAAGAGTTTAGGTTAATCCAATCTCAGAAGGTTTACTTATATAGACACCTGAGCTATCTTAGGCATGGTATGTTTTTAATTTTTGTTCTGGTGATTCTGTTCTTTTTAACATGATGTTAGCCACTCAAGAGTTACATGTTGAGTGAGTAGGCATGTAGAATGAATGAATGAATGAATGAATGAATGAATGAATGAATGAATGAATGAGGAAGCTAGGTCTGAAGCAATTCCTTTCCTTCAAACAAATTCCATGAGAATTCCATGGAATTCAGATGTGGGTGTCAAACTTCACACTAGAGTTATGGGCTAACTGAAGGTCTTGGATGATCAAAAAGCATTTTGGTTTTCTTTATTAATTTATTTCAAGACAGGGTGAGGATGGGGTCAAATAGAACAATGTTTAATTGAAAGGAACCTTGGATCTTATGAGCCATGGTGGCTCAGTGGTTAGAATGCAGTATTACTGAAGGAGCAAATTGTCCTCCTAGGAGAAGAATAGAAGAGGGTGAAGAAGACACCTTGTTGCTGGAGTTTTCTTTTGTTTGGTCAGCTCATTGAACATCTTACAGTGAATGGCTAATCCAGGAGTTCAGTCCTCACCAGCTCAAAGTTGATTCAGCCTTCCATACTTCTGAGATCAGTAAAATGAAGGCAATATGCTGACTCTGGAGAAAATATGCTGACTCTGTAAACCACTTAGAGAGGTTTGTAAAGCAGTAGCAACCACAGCCCCATTCCAGCATATAATTCTGACTAACAGCCAAGAAATGCCAATCCTGACTCTAGAGCAGGTGCAGTCTATTTGGTATATTGCCAAGAAAACAGAAGTGCATTCAATTAGCTTGGTCAATACCTAAAATGCACCAGAGGAAGGTAAAAAAAATATATCAGGAAACATTATGCAAAGTTCAAGTTCTCTGGAAAAGGCTCTAATGATGGAAAAGATAGACGCAAAGATAGCAATAGCAATAGCAGTTAGACTTATATACCGCTTCATAGGGCTTTCAGCCCTCTTTAAGCAGTTTACAGAGTCAGCATATTGTCCCCAACAACAATCCGGGTCCTCATTTTACCCACCTCGGAAGGATGGAAGGCTGAGTCAACCCTGAGCCGGTGAGATTTGAACAGCCGAACTGCAGAACTGCAGTCAGCTGAAGTAGCCTGCAGTGCTGCATTTAACCACTGCGCCACCTCGGCTCCATATAAAAAGAGAGGAAGAGGCTGATCAGCAGCAAGGTGGATGACTCAGGGATTGGAAGACTGGAAGATCAGGTTAGGTATGATAGTCATGAGGAAAAAAAATCTATCTATGTTGCTGTCAGGAGTGGAAAATGACTCGATAGGACATAATCCAATCAACAGCTTTAAGCAATCCAAGCCAAGGTTTGGCATAATTGCTTAACAGGATGCTTTTTGTCCACCAGTAGAATGAGAGAGCAGAACAAATGAACTTCCTTAAGACTTTGCCTTGCTAGACCTTTTATCATACAGTAACTGAGTCCTGCTAGGTATCACCCAGAAATATGCAAAAAAAAAAAAAATCAACCAGAAATCTGAGAAAAAATACTGTTCTTTTGATACTGAATCATATTGATTATAGTCATAGCCAGCCATTGACTCACTAGAGTACATTGCACAAGGAAGGGTCCCCAAACTCCTCACTTGGATATAAGTGGCTTATCCACTTATTTTTCTAGTCTCTCAAGCAACACCTGAGGGATAGTCACAATAGATGAGACCTCCTGTGTTTACTTACAAGCCTCTCCACATCCTCATTTCACTTTCATTGTACAGAGACAGATTACGCTGTAATTTCCATCCTCAGCAATGTTCTTAGAACCTTCTAACTTTATAAAAGCCAATGACAGAAGGTCCCAGTCTCTGATCTAGCTAGATCAGTCAGAGAAAGCAAGGATCTGATCCCTGTGTTCCCATTGTTTCCTATAGGCAGAACAGCCAAAATGTGAAAGATCTGTCCTAACAGAACACCAAATGTTTGTCCCAGTTGGAACACATTTAACCACGTAGCATTCTGACAAAACATGGGCCATTCTCAGCTTATAATACATTTTCTGTTTTGTGCGTATCTCTTGATATAACACAAGAGGCAGTTTAGTGCAGAGGTTAAGGTGCTGGCCTAGAAAGCCGAAGACCATGGGTTCTAGTCCCGGCTCAGGCATGAAAGCCAACTGGGTGTCTTTGGGCCAGTCACTCTCTCTCAGCCCAACCCACCTCACAGGGTTTTTATTGTGGGAAAAACAGGAGGAGGAAGGGGCACTATGTATGTTCGCCCCCTTGAGTTACTTATAAGTAGAAAAGGAGGGAGATAAATTTAAGAAATAAATAAAAATAAACTCTCTAAGTCACAACTCTGATGAAAAAAACAAGCCAGGAGCTTAGTCAAAATCTTTCACTTCCTCCATTATTTTTCATGTTACTTGTTCCTCTTCCTGTTCATTTTCTATTAGCTAAGTGTGGGCCATTTGAGAAAAACATACAATAGAATCATATTTGCGAGATGAGCCACGGTGGCCCAGTGGTTAGAGTACAGTACTGCAGGTTACTTCTGCTGACTGCTGGCTGACTGCAATTTGGCAGACTAAATCTCACTAGGCTCAAGGTTGACTTAGCCTTTCATCCTTCTGAGGTGGGTAAAATGAGGACCCAGATTGTTGGGGGGGGGGCAATATGCTGACTCTATACTGCTTAGAGTTTAAAGCACTGTGAATCAGTATATAAGTCTAAGTACTATTGCTATTGCTAATGCTATTTCTGCATTCTATGACAGGGGGGGGTCCCCATCACAGCAAGAGCAACCATTAGCTGCGATTGTAGAAACAGAACATCTCAATCTGGACCATGGTGTGTAAGCACAAAGGCTCATCTTTCCCTGTGCAATGGTTGCAGTGGACAGGCACACAATGATTGTTCCAAGAACAGGGTTGCCAATGTCAAAAGTGGTATTCAACAGGTTCTGACCGGTTCTGGAGAACCAGTAGTGGAAATTTTGAGTAGTTCAGAGAACCAGTAAATACCACCTCTGACTGGCCCCATCCCCATCTATTCTCTGCCTTCTGAGTCCCAGCTGATCAGGAGGGAATGGAGATTTTACAGTATCCTTCCCCTGCCATGCCCACCAAGCCATGCCATGCCACGCTCACCAAGCCATGCCCACAGAACCAGTAGTAAAAAAAATTGAATCCCACCACTGGCCAATGTCACTACTGGATACTTCTCTCCATAAGAGAGTGAAACATATTTATTGTGATCACAACAATCAAAATTAAAGTCCCTAATCACACTGTACTGTATGTATGTCGTGCATTATTTATCCTTTTTTCCTTTTTTTAAAAAATGGGGAAGGTAGCAGGATACATAAGATGCAATAATAATATTTCTCATGTATTTCATTTCATTTGCCTCTAAGAAAACGCAAACCTCTTGAGTGCATCTGACAGCCTCACATTTTCACTTTTGCCCCAATCTGTTTTTGCTTCATTTCCTGGTTTTCAGCCCTTCTAGTTACTTACCTCTCTGGGCACTTGTTTTATCTTTTATTTGCAATTGACCTCTGTTTACCCCTTCAATTACAACATTAGCTCAGCTTGATTAACTTGCTAGAAAGGCTCCTACAAAACATTCAAGTCCTTCTTTTCTCCCTGAGGAATTCGTCTGCAGGGGAGACACTCTGCAGAGACAGAGGTTGCAAGCTTGACTTGCTTTACAAACCCAGCAGCTGCTAAGTTTCGACTCACATTTTTCTGCAGAGATGATCCCATATCTTCCCCATCATAGGATTCCCTGCAGTACCAAAAAAGTTTTGCCCCTCAAATTATATTATTACACTTAAGCTCAAATCCAAATAACTTCATAACTGAACAGAAGTGAGAATCTGAACTGAACTTTTTAAAATGAAGATGGAAAAGAAAAAAGGAGGGGGGGGAGAAATCTAAGAATCAGACTAATTAGACTATTATTATTTTAATTGCCAGCATTGTATATAAAATGCTTCTAATACATAGTTTTTAAAGGGAAAATGCAGCATATATTAGAATTATTTAGATCACAAAATTTCTAATAGCATCTATAAAGCTTCCCCTCACACATATGTGCTAGTCGTTCCGGATTCTAAGGGGTGATGCTCATCTCAGTTTCAAAGCCGAAGAGCCAGCATTGTCCAAAGACATCTCCATGGTCATGTGGCCAGCACAACTAAACGCCGAAGGAACACGGAACACTGTAATCTTCCCACCAAAGGTGGTTCCTATTTTTCTACTTGCATTTTTTACATTCTTTCAAACTGCTACATTGGCAGAAGCTGGAACAAGTAACGGGAGCTCACTCCATTACATGGTGCTAGGAATTCGAAATGCCGAACTGCCAACCTTTCCGATTGGCAAGCTCAGTGTCTTAGCCAGTGAGCTACCATGTCCCTAATAGCATCTATAGCTGCTATTTAATAAAGTGCCCTTATTTGGACCCATCCAAAAACTTCAACAATCAGGGGTAAATTTTGTAAACATTTAAGATGGGCGAAGGCCATCTTTCTTCCTAATTTTTTAAAATGCTACACTTTATCAATAGGGAATGAATCACTTCCACAGAGGAAACACTGCAAATGAAATTTAAAGGAATGGCCAATGCAAGGAGGCCATTGAATGTAATTCATTCTTTGTCTTCCCTTTCAAACAATAAAAATGCCAAGACTAACATTTGCACAGATACGTGCTTAAAACAATACTTCTGATATTCAATTACACAACCCTGAAGTCATCAAGGAACCTGCAAATTGCAGCTTTCGGCTATTCAACAACCACAAAATATTCCTCCCTGAGCATTCCCAACATGAAGGCAGTACTTTGAAGTAAAGGAATAGTCTTCCTTGTGCGGCTCACTCCTACTGCATGTTCTACCATAAACAGGATGGTACAAGTTCCCTGAATGGAAAGCATATGAATATGGCCCAATATTCCCATAATTACAAAAGCATATTTTGGGGGGGGGGGCAAGCCACAATTGAGAGGGCCATATACCATGCTAAGTGAAAATATAGCTTGTTCAGTTTTCTATGATGTATGAACCCAGACAGAACATTTGCAAACCAAGATTTATGGCTTAGTACAATATATGAACCCAACTGAGACTTACTCAAGAAATCATGAATTTAAAAATGCAATTTAGAGTCAAATGTGAATATATTTTAAGCCTGTCTTGCCGATTCAGTATTTATTTATGGTATTTATTTGGGATGCAAGGAAGAACAGAGTATGCTAGGCTAAAATCTGCTTATTAGAACTGTACCATATTCTGTCTCTATTAAATGGCAGAAAAGCTAACATTTGGAACAACCCAGAAAAAAGGATGTATTACAATGTGATTTAAAACCTTGAGGAATGCAGCCATAAACAAATGAACCTAGAAATATTTATAATGTTCAATTATGAAACTAATAACTATATGACCCGCCCCTCTCCCAGGGGACTATTATTTTGATCACATGCTAGAACAAATTATGCAATTAAAATGTAAATGGACAATTACAGTTGAAGTTAATATTTCTTCTGGGTTTATACTACCAATTACTCAGTTCCCATATATTAATTTTTCTCACTGAAACACATAATGTTTGATGTTATGGTGAAAAATTGCTGAAAAAATATTTTTCTAAATTTGGGTATTTCAATAATCTCTAAACAAAGAGGAAAAAATACTGACATACGGGAGCAACATTTCTCAGTCAAGGAGGAGAATATTAAAGTCAAAAAGGAGGCCTTTCCTCTTTTTTCGCCCCTCCACCACAATCCCAAAGTATTCACAAGATTTCTGAAATTGTGGGTACTCCATCTCTGGAGCTTTCAAAGGAAAGACAGGAAAACTGTTTGTTTGAGGACTATGGGGGCTCCTGTAGGTGGGTTGGACTAAAGGACCTCCAATGTCTCTTCCAACCCTATGGGTGGAGCTTTTGACAGAATGACTAACAATGAAAGAATTTGACCATTGAGAATGTCAATACTGATTGATCTAATCTGCATCTCTTGAACTTTTATATTGATCAGAAATTGGTTCTCAGTAGTTTTCATACCTTACAAATGTTCTAATATCATTTTCAGCTGAGAAGGAATCTTGAGCTATTTCAAAATACTTTTTACAGAAGATATATTTAAAATCCCTTTGAAGTGTATTTTAATTTGTTTTATATACAGTTTTTAAGAAAACATGGTTGTATAAGTTCTTAAGATCTCTGTGTTATCTTTCGTTCAGCAGACAAAAAAAAGTAACACTCCTAAAAGGACGTGTATGTAATTGCCACAAACTATTCATAGATTCTGAGAATCTCCCAGGAAAATATTCTCAACATACAATGATTTCTATAGTGGTTGCAAATGCAAATCATTTCAGCACAATTAAATCCCCACAGTTGATACCTATTTGTGAGTTTTAAAAAAAGGGGATAAAATCAACTATTATCCCTCTTGTAAATGAGCAATATATAAGGAACTACTATAATCTGTTAGAGTAAAGTTAAGAGTTAGAAAGAATACTCTGTAAATCACTTGCAACTGTGTCTGTCAATATTCCATGGGGTGGAATAAATATATCTTGTTTTGTTACAATATAAATTACAATATTCAAAGTCCTGTCTTTCCATTCCTTAGAACAATCCTGTAACATAGATAAGGTCAATACCATTAACACCATGTTAAATGCAATTAGGTTTGCATAAAAGTCTTCGAACTCCATCCCAATTCTCATATAATCTCTTCCCCTTGATCAAGCAAAATAGCTTTCTGAAATCTTAACCAAAGGTCTTTCTTTCATTGCCAACCAAGATACCAGTTGGAAGGTTCAACAGAGGGATTGTAAATCAATTCACTTAACAGCCAACACCATACCCCCAAGGTTCCAGTAAAAAAGAAAGTAAGAGTTGTTAAACCCAGTCAAAACACTCAAGAGATCACAGGAAGCAAATAAATAATCTTTAGTAACAAGGGAAAATACTAACAAAAATTATTCCTTCAGCCTTAAATAACAGTAATAGCAATAGCATTTATATACTGCTCCATAGTGCTTTACACTAAGCAATGACAACATATTTCCCCCAACAAAAGGGACCCTCATTTTGCCAACCTTGGAAGGCTGAAAGGCTGAATCAACCTTGAGCCCTTCAGGACTGAACTCCTGGCTGTGGGCAGAGTTAGCCTGCAATACTGCACTTTAAACCACTGCACCACCAGGACTCTTGATAAACTAATCTGCTGTATACCCAGGTGCAACTAAAGCTTTGCTTAGTTTTATTGGGCTCTGGTCCTGCACAGCTTCAACTCCCATCATTAGTCTAAACAAAATTATTTCAGGGCAAACAGCCTATTCTACAAATCTCTCTTTTATCTGAACTGATAAAAACATTATCTAGTATCAATGTATTATCAACTCTACCCACATGGATGTGCAAATCAAGGGGAGCCCACTATGTGGTCATCCCTTGGTTGTATGTGTATGTTTTTGGTTCTAATATTCAGTTAAAATTTGTTTTTCATAAGCTTTCTGTAATGGAGCATAACATAATTTATTTCTGAATTTCATAGATATGCTATGAGTAATCTATTTCCATGTAAAATAATTAGTCAAGTATATTCAAAACTGAATTCAGAATCTTTTCAGAGAACTGATCTTAGATATTAGCACTTATATATAAAACAGGCTAGAACTGTAGACCTGCATGTTTTTTTGGATTCCCACCCCCCTTTTCTCTCTTATATAGATAGAATATTTAAAAGCACACTTTTGCTTACGAATTTAAATTTCCTTTATGCCTTACTAAGAATGGTACTACGAGTTACTGGATCTAAAGCTACTAACTGTAACATGAACAGTGTGTTGAATGGATTAAAAGAAGTAAAAAGAAAAGGGAAGACTCTCAAATATACAGTAATATACAAATGGATAACAGTTTCCAGTGTTCAAAATAAAGCCTTTTGGGATTTATAATATTTAGAATCATACACAGTCATGTCACATTGAATTACAGCTTCAGGGAAGATGATGACAATTCCATTTTGAATTTAGTTCTGAGTTCTTGGGCCATGATGATGTGGTGGATAACTATTCTTTGTAATATTTGATTGCCCCCAAATGGATACAAATGAAGGAAACAGTTTTATCACGCTGATTATTCTTGTTGCTGGTAGATAGCAATAGCAATAGCACTTAGACTTATATACCACTTCATAGTGCTTTTACAGTCCTCTCTAAGAGGTTTACAGAGCCAGCATATTTCCCCCAACAATCTGGGTCCTCATTTTACCACCTTGGAAGGCTGGAAGGCTGAGTCAACCTTGAGCCAGTGAGATTTGAATCGCTGAGCTAGCAGTCAGCTGAAGTAGCCTGCAGCACTGCATTCCAACCACTGCACCACCTCAGCTCTTCATAAATTGCTGAATGTACTCAACATACATTTACTTCAGTTCCTCCTAGCACCAGGGGGCAGGACAAGAAGCAATCAATGGAAAATAATCAAGGAGAGAAGCAACCTGGAATTAAGGAGAAATTTCCTAACAGAAAAGTTAACCAGTGGAATGGCTTGCCTTCAGAAACTGTGGTTGCTTCATCACTGGAAGTCTTTATGAAGAGACTGGATAGCCACTTGCCTGAAATGATATATGTTCTCCTGTTTGAGTAGGGGTTTGGACTAGAAGACCCACAAGGTCCCTACCAGCTCGATTTAGAATTGAATTGAGTCACAAACTCAATAAGTAATTTTGTGAGAAAAACATGCATGCCAAGAATATTACAAATTGTGTGTGTGTGTGTGTGTGTGTGTGTGTGTGTGTTTGTGTGTGTGTGTGTGTGTGTGTGTGTGTATGAATGTATGTATGAATGATATCACCAGTCACTTGGCTTTGAGTGGACTTACCACCAGTCAGTTTCAGGTATATCACAGTTTGGGTTTCTGATTTTTGGTTCCTTGTTTTAATATACTAGTACATTCTTCTCCATAGGGAAAAGGCCTTCTGTAGAAAACAAAAGGGGCAGAAAAAACATAATTCCCTTATGTCTCAATTTCTCAAAAGGAGAGAGATTGGTTCTTCTTTTAACTAAGAAGCATAGATGCTGGAGAAAATTGCTTCTCTCTTATGGATGCCAATGTATCCAATGCAGATGGCAGTATGAGCATCCTAGATATTGTTAAATTTCCCTGGAAAAACTTGACAAGAGCCTGGGAGGGAAACAGAATGTTGACTAAATAAGTCTTTAACCTCAGCTGGAGGCTGGAGTGGACATTGAGAATGAGTCTAGGGGCAGAACTGTAATCTGAGAAAATGTCTCAGATATCCTCTCCCCCCAGTTCTCATGGAGTTAGAGGGAGGAATGGGGGAAGTGTGTTCAGACATGGAAAGTTCTGTTACTATGTTTTTATGTTTTTATTTTTTTTAAAGTAATATTGCCCTGTGTGACTTTAGTTTCTTAGTTTGGTCTATAAATTGACAAAGCTTCTTATGAGAACCTATTGCGCTCCCAGTGGCCAATGGAGCTGGCAGCAGATTCGGACAGTGAGGAGTTCGGGAAGGAACACTGGCCAGTCCTGGAGTCTGGAGAAGGCTCTGGTGAGGGCTCTGCATCAAAGGCAGAGATGGGGCCATCTGACAGTTATCAGCTGCCTATGGAGTCAGACGTCAGTGAGGCAGATGAACAGCTGGAGCTTGTTCCCAGATGCCCATGTGCAGGGTTGCAAGATGAAGGGAACAACTAAGGAGCAAGGGCCAAGTTGGGAGTAAGGCCACAGGTGGACAATAAATGGCCCCTCCCATAGGGAATAAAAGAGGAGTGAAAGGGGAGTGGAGTTTGCAGGAAACAGTTCGCTAAATTGGTTTGTGTCTCTGAGAGGCTCCTTGCCAAGTTTGTAGATATCGGCCTGGCAACTCTCCAAGCCAGATAAGGTCTATGACTGCATATTCACTCTTGAAAGACTTTGCTGGATGTGAATGAGAGGAATTTACAGTAACTTAATAACAAGCGGGTTTTTTTTGTCAAGACAAGGCGTCTGCTTTATGGTTTGGGATAGCCTAGGTCAGAACAGTATCTCCGTCACAGACAAGAAGGAACAAGCTGACATGCAGATTCAAGATACAGCTTACATGTGCACAAATTCTTCTAATATTTCTCAGATTTTCCTTACAAAAATGCAGTTCATTATGAGAAATAGTCATAACAGAAATGTTAATAGGCAGGAGATATTTAATTCTTGTCAAACAGACATGATAGCTCCTAATGAGAAGGAGAAACTGAGCCATCCAAAAAGGCTGAACGGGTTTGAATTCACAGCATATTATTACAGGAAGACCCTTGAGGCCTTGAGTGACAAGTGCCGAAAGGATATTGCATATCACATACTTGGTCACTACGTGAAGAAAGGTGATTCTGTATCATCAACATCCCTCGGAATTGACAAGGCCCAAAGGCATCAGGTTGAAACTTTTCTGTTTCTTCCTAAAACTCGTCTTGCCTTCAAGCAGCAAATGGCATGTTTAAAGTAGTGATAACTGATGGTCTTACAGAGATAATCACAGATAATCAGCTGCCCAGTTATTATTAACTGCCCTACATCAATGAATTCAGTCTTCTCTGTCTTATCAGTTCTTCTACAACTCAGCAGTGCCCGAAAGGATAGAGATTCAGGAGATGATAGAATTGGTGCCAAGTGGCATTAGGCACATTTATAGGGAGGTTGGAGAGAGGGAGTTGGCAAATATAAATGCTACTTCAGGATTAATTAATTTCACAACAGCCTCAGTGCTCTGTGATGTCTCTCTTAAGCAGCCATTAACTTCCATACTAACTACTCAATAACTAATTATCTGTGTCACTATCAAGGCAAGGTTTTGACCCCTTGCTCTCTCCTTCTCTTTGCATCTTCTTACAACACATTTTCTTAGCAAGCTCCAAGAAATAAGTTGTCTTCAAGAAAACAGTGTCTAATAGGAAGCATAATTCCATTTTGAAGAGTGTGTAGTTTTAGTGCTAAAGAACTTCAGATTTTTTTTAAATAGCACCATTCCTCACAACACTGTAATCACCCTCTTAACTTTTAAGAAACTACTTTATAATTCATTGATGCATCATTCCAAGAAATAGCATGGCACTGGAGAATGTTGTAGAAATAATCTTGCTTGCAATTGAAATGAAAACTGAAAATACCCTATATGATAGACCTGTGATGGTGAACCTATGGCACGGAGAGTCCTCTCTGCAGGTACGCAAGTCATTGCACCAACTTAGCTCCACAATGCATATGTGTGCACCTCCCTCTGGCCAGCTGATTTTTGGGTCTCTGATATGCATGTGAGTGGGTCAAGGGGTCAAGTGAATGCTGGAGATCCGTGCGTATGTGAGGGGCGCATGGGCGCACATGCATGGGGGGCAGATGTGCATTGGATTATAGGTGCAGGCACACTGTTGCACGCAGGCATGGACTTTTGGCAGTCAGTGACAAAAAGGTTAGCCATCACTGTGATAGACATTCATGAAGACATTATTATTACATTAGTCATATAGTATTATTGTAACAAGATAGATGATATCAAAATAACAAGACATATGGAAATTAATCAAGGAGGGAACCAATGTAAAAGTAAGGAGAAATGCCCTGACAGTTAGAAGAATCAACCAGTGGAATGACTTGCTTCCAGAAGTTGTGGGGGCTCCACTGCTCCAACACTGGAGGATTTTAAGAAGAGTGAACAAAAATTTGTCTGAAATGGTATATAAGGTTTCCTGCTTAGGCAGGGGATTGGACTAGAACAGTGGTCTCCAACCTTGGCAACTTTAAGACCTGTGGACTTCAACTCTGGTCCACAAGTCCACAAGTCTTAAAGTTGCCACGGTTGGAAAACACTGGACTAGAAGACCTCCAAGGTCCCAAGGTTGTTCTGTTATTCTGTTATACATATCAAGGGATATGTATAAATATATATTTATCAAGAGATAAAATATATTTAACTAAAGACAAATACTGTATGGACATACAGTTGCAAGAAAAAGTATGTGAACCCCTTGGGATTACATTGAGTTTTGCATGAATTGGTCATAAAATGTGCTCTGAACTTCATCTAAGTCACAACAATAGACAAACACAGTCTGCTGAAAATAATACTACACAAACATTAGATCTTGCCATGGTTTAATTGCACATAACATGTAAACATTCACAGTGCAGGGAGGAAAAAGTATGTGAGCCCCTAGCCTAATGCCGTCTCCAAGAGCTAATTGGAGCCAGGAGTGAGCCAACCTTGACTCCAATCAGTGTGATGATATTGGATGTGTTGCTGACAGCTGTTCTGCCCTTTAAAAACACACACTTGTTGTGGGTTTACTGGTTTCAAGAAGCACTGTCTGATGTGAACCATGCCTCGCAGAAAAGAGCTCTCAGAAGACCTACGATCAAGAATTGTTGACTTGCATGAAGCTGGAAAGGGTTACAAAAGTATCTCCAAAAGCCTTGATGTTCATGTGTCCATGGTAAGACAGACTGTCTACAAATGGAGAGAGTTTAGCACTCTTGCTACTCTCCCTAGGTGTGGTCGTCCTGTAAAAATGATTGCAAGAGCACAGTGCAGAATGCTTCATGAGGTAAAGAAGAATCCTACAGTGTCTGCTAAAGACCTATAGAAATCTTTGGCACATGCTAACATTTTTGTTGACACATCTACAATAAGAAAAACATTAAACAAGAATGGAGTACATGGGAGGACACCACGGAGGAAGCCATTGCTGTTCCCCCAAAAATATTGCAGCACGTTTGAAGTTTGCAAAAGAGCACCTGGATGTTCCACAGCATTACTGGCAAAATATACTGTGAACAGATGAAACCAAAATTGAGTTGTTTGGGAAAAACACACAATACTATGTGTGGAGAAAAAAAGGCACAGCACACCAACATCAAAACCTCATCCCCACTGTAAAACATGGCGGAGGGAGCATCATGGTTTGGGGCTGCTTTGCTGCCTCAGGGCCTGGACGGATTGTTGTCATTGATGGGAAAATGAATTCCAGAGTTTATCAAGACATTTTGCAGGAAAATGTACGACCATCTGTCTGCCAACTGAAGCTCCACAGGGGATGGGGGATGCAACAGGACAATGACCCAAAGCATACAAGTAAGTCAACACAAAAATGGCTTCAACAGCACAGAATACGCTCTCTGGAGTGGCCCAGTCAGAGTCCTGACCTCAACCCGATTGAAATGCTGTGGCATGACCTTAAGAGAGCGATTCACACCAGACATCCCAAGAATATTGCTACACTGAAACAGTTTTGTGAAGAGGAGTGATCCACAATTACTGAAGATCGTTGTGCTGGTGTGATCTGCAACTACAAGAAACGTTTGGTTGAGGTTATTGCTGCCAAAGGAGGGTCAACCAGTTATTAAGTCCAAGGGTTCACATACTTTTTCCTCCTTGCACTGTGAATGTTTACATGTTATGTGCAATTAAACCATGGCAACATCTAATGTTTGTGTAGTATTATTTTCAGCAGACTGTGTTTTTCTATTGTTGTGACTTAGATGAATTTCAGAGCACATTTTATGACCAATTCATGCAAAACTCCACATAATCCCAAGGGGTTCACATACTTTTTCTTGCAACTGTATGATAATATTAATTAGTAAAACATATTTGTAAATTATCACAATCAAAGAATAAAAGAAAAAGAATAATGTAAAATAATAAAAATAGAAGAATTGGACAGATATTATTTTTAAGACTTAATGAATTTAAAAGATGAATTCTTTCCTTTTCCCCTTACAAGGCACTTGGTAAATTGTAAACATCAATCATATTATATTTTTCTTAGTACAGTTTTTAAAAGATGAATTCTTTCCTTTTCCCTTTACAAGGCACTTGGTAAATTGTAAACATCAATCATATTATATTTTTCTTAGTACAGTTCTTCAAACTATGATGCAACAACTTACGTAAACCATGGAGCTTCACTCTCTGAAGGGTGATTTATTTTATTAACTTGAGATTGTTAGATTTTGTTCACACATTTATGGAATCATAACTGAACCTATAAATTGCTAGAGACAATTGCATTTCTTAATTGTAATCCAGAATTGTAAATACACTCTTGTCCTCAGGGCATATTTTGCTAATTCAAAGTTTTAATGAAAAATACAACAATTGGAGCCTTTGGGAATCCTGGATCCACTTTGTGCAGAATTCCTTGTGTCCTTTATTCATGTGACTTTCATCAAAGGTCCAGGCTTGCTGGGGAATTGGCACAAGATATGTGAAGGTGTCCTAGACTACTTTTATTTCGAGCTGTGGTGGTGCCGTGGTTAGAATGCAATACTGCAGGCTACTTCTGCTGACTGCCAGCTGCTTTGCAATTTGGCAGTTCAATTCTCACCAGGCTCAAGGTTGACTAAGCCTTCCATCCTTCCAAGCAGAAGTGGTATTCAGCCAGTTCTCTCTGGTTTGGGCGGCAGCTGTGGGAGGCTCCACCCACCTGCCCCAATGTAATGTGTGAGCACTGCGCATGCACAGAAGGCAGTGTGCATACACAGATGCAGTGCAGGCACTCACGTTTGCGAACCAGTAGGGAAGGTAAGTGAATCCCACCGCTGCTTCTGAGGTGGTTAAAATTAGGACTCAGATTGTTGGGGGCAATATGCTGATTCTAAGCTGTAAATTGCTTAGAAAGGGTTGTAAAGCATTGTGAAGTGGTATATAAGTCTAAGTGATATTGCTACTTGGATATGCCCACCAACAGAACCACGCACATATACCATTAATATATATGTATCAGTAGAAGGAAGTATGAACTGGACATAGGAGGATATAATTAGAAGGTGAGTGAAAAAGAAATAAGGATAATGCAGCTATGACATGCAGATTTAGAGAACCAACAGGGCTTTCATTAGTCATTCATGGTCTAATCTATTTTACAGGATTATTAAAGGGAATAACAATTGAACAAGGTCTGCCATCCTGAATCTCTTAAAGTGACAAAGCTACAATGAAATAATATATAAATCAATAGAAGGAAACGGTGCGCCATAGTGAAACTGTATAAGCACATCACTGATACTGCATAACAAGTTTGAACCAATAGGTGGGAATATAGGGAGATGAGATTGTTGTATTTCCAGTCAGAAGAGAAACTGGATTATCAAATTGAAGAATCAGGAGAGAAAAAAACAAGGCAACTTCTTTCACACTTGATAACTGAAGTTGGGAGACTTATCCAGAATATTGAAGAGAAGGTAGAAGAAGGTGCCTCAAGCTATTAATATCAGAAGCATTTACATGCAGTGCTCATCTTATGACTGCAACTGAGCCTGGATGTTTGATTATACGTCATAACAGTGGTTAAGCAAGATGCCCACATGACTGCTTTGTTCAACAACTGCAATTTTGGGCTGGAGAAAAGAAGCTGTTCTTCATCGGCTAAGCTCCCCCCCCCCCACAGTCCAGAGGCCAGAATCTCCTGCTCCCCCATCCCCACCCCTATCTGTGCACTCTGTGAACTCCAGTGCTCGGCTGGAGAAAAGAAGAGAAAAATTATTCTTTTCTATTGGAACTTTAACACACTTTACAAAGGTAAAGGTTCCCCTGCACATGCGTGCTAGTCGTTTCTGGCTCTAGGGGGGCAGGGCTCATCTCCATTTCAAAGCCGAAGAGCCAGCGCTGTCCAAAGACGTCTCTGTGGTCATGTGGCCGGCATAACTAAATGCTGAAGGCGCATGGAACACTGTTACCTTCCCACCAAAGGGCGTTCCTATTTTTCTACTTGCATTTTTTATGTGCTTTCGAACTGCTAGGTTGGCAGAAGCTGGGACAAGTAACGGGAACTCATTCCGTTACGCGGCACTAGAGATTCGAACCGCCGAACTGCTGACCTTCTGATCAACAAGCTCAGCATTTTAGCCACTGAGCCACTATGTCCCTGTA